>NC_083291.1:35130564-35439617 GCF_963506605.1 Zootoca vivipara | reverse complement strand
GTGCTCCGTTTGTAAACTGAGTCCCCAGCTGCTAATCAGAGGCTTCCTGTTGAGTCTGTCGGCTGTTGAGTCTTGAGCACCCATATGAGCACCCAAAGGTGATATTTGGAGCTTTGGTTTTTGCTATTTTTTGCGTTTTTGTTTGTGTGGCTTTTTCATTTTTTTGACTGTAACTTGTTCTTCATTTTATGGGACTGACTAGTGGCTTGTGACTTTGTTTTTGTGACTGTGGCTTGTGACTTCGTTTTTGTGACTTGTTTTTGTGACTGTGTGGAACCCAGTTCAGCTACTGATTGATTGGTTGTGTGACTGCAGAAATGGATAAAAGCCCCCCGTTCAAACAATGACCATCATCAGTGCACATGAGGGGGGAAATTACAATATTGTCTTATTTATTTTCTCGTACAGTACATTGATTATTGCTTTCATTTTATGGATCAGTGGTCTCATCAGATAGTAAAATTCATGTTAAATTGCTGTTTTAGGGGTTGTTCTTAAAAGTCTGGAACAGATTAATCCATTTTGCATTACTTTCTATGGGAAAGCACACCTTGCTTTTAGAAAGCTTTGGTTTTGGAACGCACTTCCAGAATGGATTAAGTTTGGGAACTAAGGTACGTCATAGTTATGGCAACTACTGTGGCTCCACACCCCGCCCCCCCCCAAACTTGCCTCTGGAGGAGGAAGTACTATCGCGCAATCAGACCACATTCTATGCATGCAACAACTTAACTGAATCCCACCTTTTACGTGTGTGTTTGTGTACACTTGCTAGAGCATTAATGCTACACATAGTTGTGCTTATTTGTATACCACCCTTCATCCAAAGATCATAGGGTGGTTCACAATATAAAAATAAAAAAACGAGAACACAAAATACAAACCAATAACCCCCCTCCCACAAACACATTTATTAGGCTGTAGAATGTTAAATCACCCATAATCCTGGATAGAGAGAAATATATTTCCCTGGCGCCTTAGGATATGGAGCGAAGGCGTCAGGTGAGCCACCCTGGGAAGAGCATTCCACAAATGGGGAGCCACCACAGAAAAGGCCCGTTCTTGTGTAGGAGGCACACAAAGAAGGGCTTCAGATGACGATTGCATAGCTCTCTCTTTATAGCCATGAAAAGCATGAACCAACTGGTGTGCTGCTTCTGAGCATGGACTTAATGTATGTTTCCAGATATTTTCCTAAGTTGTACTGGGAATGCTTACTACTCTTAAGAGCAAAGCAGCTTGTTTTGCGCAAAAACACCACATCCCCAGTTTCCCAGATTTCGGCATTAATGTAGCCTGCTGTTGTTGATGGGTAGTGAAATCAGCTTCATCCTAGGCTTGGGTACCCATGGATGCTCTTAGGCATTTACATGGACAGTGGTCACCCTTTGCAGAAGAGTTAGTAAGTGGATATACTTTTTACACGATCAAAGTGTACAAACATGTCCATCAGTGCATGGCATCGTTCACCCGTAGGGTGAGAGCACCTACGACAGGCAGGTATTTGCACACAGCCAAATATGTGCGCGCACAACCCACACCCATATGCAGATCAGCAGCACTTGCAGCATGCGCTCCTGCACACACACACACAGGCACTTAATACAGCGCCGCCCCCTCACACCTCCCCCTCCTCTCCCTGCCCTTCCCCGCTCTCCCTCTCCCTCTCTGTCTTCCCCTCCATTCCAGTCCTCCTTTCTTCTTCAAAAGGGAAGGCTCACCGCAGACCTCCCCCCCCTCCAGTCTCGGCTCCAGTGGGGGCTGAGAAGGTGCTTCTGCAGCGTATACAACCCCCAGGCTCGCCACCATGACCCCCCTGGGGGATGATGTCTGAGTCCCTGTGGACAGCGCTCTCCAATTTCTCTATGCCCGATTTCCTTGAGAGCAGCATGTTTCGCCGTACAAAAAGGTACAGAGAAAGGAAGCTTAATTTAGTCTGCAATCCCTCCATCTTCCCCCCCCTTCTCCGTAGCCCCTCCCCATCAGCATTCTGTCCCCCTCTGCTCCCATTCCTCCATCCTTCCTTCCTTCATCCCTTCATCCCTTATCATTCTTCCTCTCTCCTCCTTCTCCTGTATATCTTGCTCCAATTCGCCCCCCCCCCAAAGGAGCTTGTGTATTGTGCCTGCAGGGATGGTAGGGTGTGATCACCTTCCTTTCTCTCTAACACCCCCCCCCCATGCTAGCATTTTGGCCAGGCAGCCAGGACTCTCCAAGGAGGTGTCTCCTGGGGAGGGAGGGAGGGGGTTGCAGTGGCTGGCAGGGTTGTGGCGCAGTTGGGGGAGGGGAAAGAAAGATTCACAAAAACTAAGATGCCATGGCAACTGCCAAGGACATGAGCTGTATGTGAACTCGCAGCACTGCCTATGACAAATGGTTGCTCTGCCTGTCTTTCTAGCTGTCCGTCTCCATGGATGGCCCCCCGTTCTTCTGGGTCACTCAGCCTGGACAAGCTTGTGGCTGCTGGGTGGGCAGATGCAGGGGCTGGGGGTGTGGGTGGGTAGGTGAGAGATAACGGCTGGATGGGGATGGGGACTTTTAGATGCAGCTAGCAAATGGAGATGGATAGGGGGGGGGGCTGAGCCTTAGTGGATGGAAGGGAGATGCAGAGGACGAGAGAACTGCGTGTCTGAGCGCACTCCAGAAGGATGGTGTTGTGGGTGTCTATATATATTTGCCGCAGGAAAGTTAGGTGGGAAGGGGATGAGTGGGAATAAATGGAAAGATCTATGGCTGGGATCTGGCATTCTGTTCTCCTTCCTGAAGATGCTCACGCCTGTGAATTTTTCAAGTGCCTACATGCCTAGCTGCCAGTTCTGGCAGCTAGGAATTTTAAACGCATTCTAGCCCTAAGGAGCGATTGTGTGAAAAGTGATCTAAGATTACATTAATTCCCCGCCCCCACTTCCCATCCGTCATAGCAGTTGAGTACGGAATGTATAGCAATAACACCCATCCTTTGCTTAAATTCTCCCTGCCATTGCCCTCCATTCCCATAATGCCTCGATATACACCATTGCTTTCTCTTTATTTATCTTTGTGATCTGCTCTGGGAGGCAGGGCAATGCTTTTATAACTGCATATAACAGAGAGACTTTAAAGACATGTCCAGGGTCAGTCAGGTGGGGTTGTGGCAGTTAAGCTAAGTCCTCCCTGCGGGTGGGTTCTTCTACAAGACTAGCTCAGTTTGTGTTGTTTGAGTCTACATGTGTGCCGTCTACATCTGTCTGTTCATTTGAACGTCAGTAATTGGAAGTGTGAGTTTGCAGTGAAAGAGCCAAGTTGGAGAGAGAAATACAGGGAAATCACAGGCATAGGTAAAATAAAAAAATTCCTTCAGTAGCACCTTAAAGACCAACTAAGTTTATATTTTGGTATGAGCTTTCGTGTGCATGCACACTTCTTCAGATACACAGGCATAGGTGTTTGTGTGTTTACTTGTGTTTGTGTGTTTACTTGTTTACATAGGACGTAGAGAGCATAGTGTGTGCTGTCACTCTGTGTGGTTGAACAAGGGTGTAGGAACTTCAGACCAGAAGCCATTCCTTGCCCCGAATTGCAGTGCTAGAAGACACCTTGACGTGTTGCAAGCTTGCAGCGGGCTCTCTCCCAGAACTCAGAATCCCTGGGAGACTCAGAAAATATTCCCAATGAAAGAAGGGAGTCTGTTGAGCTGCACAGGAGGAAGATGGTGACTGGTCCTCTGCCCTATTGCTCCACCTATAGGAAAGATGTATTTTCAAACCATCAGGAATAAGCTTATATCCCCATACTTGTGGATTAACTAAAACGGTTATTTCTTTCTCACATTTTATCCTGCCCCTTTGTCTGGGGAGCTCCGGGCAGCATATACAAGGAGAATCCCATTTTATCTTTGAAAAGCCCTGCAATGTAGGTTAGACTGAGAGGTAGATAAATAGAGACTGGTTCAAGGTCACCCAGGATGTTTTTGCAAAGCCTTTCCAGAAAATGGATCCCACTGCTTTCCAAATACTAGATGTGGTTTTGGAAAAGATCTGCTGCTGCCTTGGGTAGAGAAAAGGGGAGCAGCTGAGAGTGAATACTAAGGAACAGCCTAGACATGACCAGGGGTAGCCATGTTTGTTGTTCATATGTCTGCCTCATTCCTGTACGCTGTGGAATTGAAACGCATTTTCTCTTCTAACATGGAAAGGGATGCTTGGGTGAGAGGAGAAGAGCCCTTTGAGCTTTAACGTCCATGTGCTTCATTGCCCCAGGGCCCTTTCCCCTCAGCCCAGACTATGGAGCGATCGATGACTTGCAGGCAGTGTTAGAAACTGAGCTGTGAAAGCTAGGAGCTAAATCAGTGATGGCGAACCTATGACATGTGTTTCAGACGTGACACACAGAGCCCTCACTGCTGGCATCGGCCCATTCACGCTGTTGTTTCTTTCCCCCCATTTGTTCTCCCTCTCCTCCTCACGCTACAGCTTGTCTCCGCTGTTAAAACCCGGATCCTTTTTTTGTTGTTGTTGCTGGTAGCCAGAGATTGGTTTTTAACCCTTTCTGTGCTATTTTTTTCTGGCTCTTTGGCAGATGATGATTGGGTGTAACAGTGTTCGTTTTTTAACCCGTTCTGTGCTGGGGGTTTTTATGCGCTTTGGCAGACTATGTCAGCTGTGTGTTAGTTCCATTGAAGGAATTATTCATCATTCATTTCTGTTCTCTCCCCCCCAAAAAAGTGCAGCAGCTTTGGGGCATCCCCCCAAAAGCAAAGCAACTTTTGCACACACCCCCAAAAAACCTCCAAAACTTTGGTCAGCAGCTCCCCCAAAAAAGCTCAACAACTCTGGGCACTTTGTGATAAATAAGGGGTTTTTGGTTTGGTTTGGTTAAATAATTAGTTTTTGGTTACAGTTATATATTACAATTATACATTTTTGTTATTTTAACTATAAATATTGCGAAATTGTGGTTTTTTTCTTCGAAGTGACACACCACCTGAGTTATGCTCGGTTTTTTGGCGAATTTTGACACACCAAGTTCAAAAGGTTGCCCATCACTGAGCTAAATGGCACCTTAAACCTAGGTAATGGGCGCAACAACGGAATGTCTAGGCGCATTTTCTCATAACAAGAATACAAAGCTGAAAATGAATCAGCTGCAGCTAAAATATTATGTTCATTTTTCACATGGTCTAATCCTTCCCCCGCCCACCCCCACTAATATTCTTAAGAGGGTCTCTTCTCCAGTCTTCAGAGAGTAGTTGGAAGTGGGGAGACAGAAAAGGGTCCTCCATTCCTTCAGCTCTGCAGTTTTAATCTGAAATCGTGGGCGCAGGAACTGCTAGTGCTAATGAAATTCCCTGTTGCAAAATGTGCCTACAACATGGGAGTTTTGAACACAGCTTGCAGGGAGGCTAGGAAGGGAACGGTTGGGCTTAGCTTCCCTTCCTTGTCTGCCTCTTCTAATGTCAGAAGCTGATCCCACCACCGGCAGCCGCTTTGTACATGCATGGGGTGACACAAGAAGAAAGAAATATGCCTGCCCCTGTTGTATCTAACATGGCTTTCAAGACTTTTAGGATTAGGAATGGACTTTTACGCTCTGTCCACTCCCTTGCTACAGTCCTCTGGGAGGCAGGTCAAATCTTTCACCCCAAACATTGCACCAGTCCTTGCTAAAAAGCTTATTACAGGGGTGGGGACCAGATAGTTGCTGAACTCCTAACTTCCATTGCCCCAGACCCAGGCAGACTGAGGCTGTTGGGGCTGGAGGTCAGTGACATCTGGAGGGCCACAGGTCCCCCCATCATTGTCTTATTTATATATCATTGTTAATATGGGAGAGCTATGCTCCTTTCTGTGTGGTTCTAAACTGCGTGGCTCTAACTCTTGTTCTAAACTGTCATGCAAATGAACCTTCACATCTGAAATGTTCATGAGATGGCATTGGACTAGGATCGTGGAGACCTGACGTCAAGTACCACCTCTGTTGTAGTTTGGTCATGGGCAACTGAGTGGCAAACCCAGAGCATTACCCAATCTCACAATTTCCATTCCGGATATGCAAAAGAAAGATTTCCCCAAAGGAGGAGGAGTCAGCTCTGTTGCACTTCTGTCTTAGGTGTCCTGCTGTTTATTTGTTTACATATGCCCTGCTTTTTGGAGTAACATCTTACGAGACCAGCTTACAAAATTCAAAAGCAAGAAAAACCTCACATAAATCGGTAAAACCAATAAAATAACACAGTTAAATCACATTTAAAAGCACAGCTGAAAGGCCTTCTTAAAATGCATGGGCAGTATTGAGCAAAATTTTTACTGAAAGTAGGAGCACTGAGATTAATGAACATGATTAAGTTAGATCCATTCATTTCAATAGGCCTACTCTAAGTAAAACTTAATTGAAGGCCAGCACATCCAGATTAAAGCTACTGTAATCATAAACAGGGCCGGCTCTAGGTAGACCCCCGGTGGTGCGGTGCGGCAGGGCGCCGCGCAGCAAAGCCGCATGGAAACCATGCTACACCCTGCGAGGGCGGGGGCAACGGAGAGATCTCCGCCCCTCAGCACCAGGGCGCACGACCTGCTCGAGACTGCCCTGATCATAAAGGCCTTAAATGCAAATGTTATCAAAGCATGCTTAGAGAGGCCTGGGTGGGAAGTTTGCCTGTTTTCCATTGCATTGGTGAAGAAAAGGTCCTGCCAAACAAGTTCGAGTCCACAGGAGACCAGAGAGCAGGGTGTGTTATGAAAAGCTCAAAACCTACATAGGCTCATGTAGGCAGATACGATCCTTTAAATAGGGGTAAGGCTTGTAAAAGCAGCCCCAGGTTGGCCGCTTCAGGGATGAGAAGCTGCCCAGAGTGGCTGGGGAAACCCAGCCAGATGGGTGGGGTATAAATATTAAAATTATTGTTATTGTTATTAGAATGGCCAGGGATTGAGAACCCACTCTCCCCCGGGGTTCTGCAGCCAAAAAATGAGGATTGTTCATTCATTCATTCAGGCATTACTTTCAGCTTCGGAGATGTGAGGAGAGGAAAAATAGAAAAATTGGGGAATACTATTTATTTATTTTTAAATGTTAATAATATTGTAATGGTATTTGATGCCTGGTACCTTTATTGCCAACTTTGGGGAAATGTAGGGGTAGTAAAGCAGTGTGTTGTTTTTTTACTCCTCCTGCCATGGAGCCCAGCTGATGTTGGTGCTTCTTGGACTGCCTGTACGTGTCTGAAAATTAATCTTTGATTGGTATTGTGATATGTAGGAAGATTAGAGGAGAATGTATTTCAGGGAGCATAACCAGAGTACATAATGAAGGCTGGCTTCCCTGTTAACCACCCAGGTGTTTACTCAGCGTTCATGTTTCCCTCTGGAAAGAGGCACAGCAGAGACTATGGTGTCTTTATGATAAATAGTTTATTTACACATATGTACTACCTGAGCCTACTATGGAGGGGTTCGCAGCATCAACATCCGACATGGCTGTCTCTCTCTGTTTGCTGCTTTGCCTCTGGTCCACATCCTGGCATCTCTCAGCTCTGAAAACTGGCTTTGTCCTTCTAACTAACCGCAAACTGGTGGAACGGCCCCACCCATTTGCAGTCTCACACAGAGCCTCTTTCATTTGTTTCCTTTAATGACCCATTACCCAGGCTATCTCCTCAATACAGGAAGCTAGCCTGTTTGCTCGATCCAGGGATCAGAAGGATATCGCATACAGCCTACTTCCTCCCCCCCAAAAAAAACTCATAACAGTATGCTTGAAGTGTAATAGAGATTTTCATTTGTGTTGACAACTGTGAGCTTTCAGTTGAGGAATGATACTAATTCTGGATGGATTAATGCAAAAGGTAGTGATGTGATTTTTGTTACTATTGAGCTAGGGTGTATGGAGTGTTGTGGGAGGGGTAGTACCTCTGGTGGGGGACACATTGTGCTCCCTTTGGGTTGTTTGTCCACCTTTGGTCCCCACCCTGCACTCAGCTCTCACCTGTGGCTTCTACCTGTCAGTGTGCGACAGTGGCCACATCCCGGGAACATCTTCGACTGGCCAGCTAAGCCAGGTGCCAATGGGTCTCAAACCCATACCTGCCAAGTTCCTCTCTGAAAAATAAGGGACCGGACCAAAAGTAGCATACCGGAAGTAGCGCTGCGGCCATTTTGGAACTGGGCGGAGCATGCTCAGAAGTGACTTTTGATGCTGCTGTGCCCAGTTCCAAAATGGCCACCGCACCAGAAGTCGCGCTGCAGCCATTTTGGAACTGGGCAGAGCAGCATCAAAAGTCGCTTCTGAGCATGCTCCGCCCAGTTCCAAAATGGCTGCCGCGCCAGAATAAACCGGGGAAAAACAAAAAAAAAATCCGTTTTTTCGGCTGGGGACAACTGAAAAAACGGGGATTTCCCGGGGAAAATGGGAGACTTGGCAGCTATGCTCAACTCCTCGATGAGTTAGGGACTTCCCCTGCATGCAAAGGCAGGCTGTGGCAAGTGGAGAGGATGAGACCAACAGTGGGTCCAGTGGTCAAGAAGGCGGCTTCTGCATGTGCTGTTGAGGGAAGCGAGGAGCAGGTGGAGCTCATCAACCTGGGAAGGTAGATCATCTAGGAGAAAGAAAACTCTGAGCCTATACGTCTGCTGCCTTGTGGGATATCTTCGGAAGAAGAAAAGGCTTCGAAGTAAACTCTACAGAAATCCAGAGTGGAGTCCCTAAGGTGGTTGGGTGGCGCCCTGTATGCCTCCTTCCAGCAACTCCTGCAGCAAAGCTGGTGCCAAACATATTGCTTTGCTTTCCTTTGGATCACATCAGTGAGGCTGAGAGGGGATTCTTGTCATCTGAGCAGCCCAAGACCTCCATACACGCTGCCCAAGTTTGCGTCCCGGAGAGGTTACTTCAGTGCTGTTAACACAGCAAAAGCAACACAGGAGGAAGCAAGTACAAGTTACCAGTCTCTGCAGCCACAGCAGGCGCTGTGATTCTCTAGTGGTTTGGCTTCACCCCTGATGGTGTACTCCATTGTCTCTCGAGGCAGACAGATGCATACCTGCCAAGTTGCTGTCAGAGAAATAAGGGACCGGGCAGAAATAGCAGACCGGAAGTAGCGCTGCCGCCATTTTGGAACTGGGCGGAGCATGCTCAGAAATCACTTTTTATGCTGCTTTGCCCAGTTCCAAAATGGCTGCCGCGCCAGAATAAACCGGGGAAAAACAAAAAAAAATCCGTTTTTTCAGCTAGGAACAGCTGGGAAAACGGGGATTTCCCGGGGAAAACGGGAGACTTGGCAGCTATGCAGATGCCCTGCTCAGGAGTCACCACACAAGTATGAGCTGGACAGGGAACCATTGCCCACTTAGTCCTGTGCCCTGGTTGTAATAGGTTGTCCTCAGGGCTGTGTGCAGAGAGCTGTCCGCTGCATCAGGAATCCTAGCCAAGTCTTGAGGGCCCAGCCTAGAGACCTGTTTCCCTTTTGCTCAGCCTCACATAGGGCTTCTCGGTTTAGGCTTGTTACCTGATTGTGACGTGTGTTTTGTGAACGAGCCATCATGCATCAAACACCTAAGGCGAGCCTTTCATATCGCCTCAAACACAATCCTCCTTGTTTCAATGGAAACAGTTGTGAGTCATGGAGTGACAGAACTCAAACAATGATTCATGTATGTGTGCCCCAGCCGTAAATAGAGCCTCACAGTTAGGAGTCATGTCAACTCGACCTACTCTCTTTTCTGCCTGGGGAGAGGGGGCTATGTGTATATTATACACTTAATTATTTATCATTTGCCATTTATATGGTGCCCCCTAAAATAAATTATCTAGGCCTCATACAGGAAAATAAAACACAGCAATTATACAATGGTACATTCAAAATCCACAACAAACTTAAAAATCCAACCAGCATAAAAGCATACAAGGAGCAAACATAAGGCCGACACACAGATACACACAAGTGCAATACAGGAGCAGAAAAGATGAAATCACAATCAAATGCAGGAGCTAAAAGCCATCAACCATGCCACAGAGATTTTAAAAACAAGATATTAAAAGGGGAAGGGGGAGGAGAAAGGTGGTCAGGTATTTTTATTATTTTATTTTTTTAAAAAACCCCAGAAAGGGCTCAATAAAGTGAGGTGTGTGGTAGGGTTCAAAAGAGGGTTTCTGGAGAGAAGTTGGGGGGGAAATGCATCAGAAGTGACAAGGCTATTCTTCTCAACCCAGTCAGGGGGCCACCACCCTAAAGACTATGACTGTACCAGATTGGGTCTGGCTCTGGTATGGGGGAGCATATGCTAAGATGTGTATGAATGAGACAGGCATGGCTTGGGTTGTAGGTGGGCCTCAAATGAGGGAACCAGATAGAACTGTATGTAATTCAAGACGGAAAAATCACTGTGGGTTGTAAGGTGGAAATGTTGCATGGCCACAGAACTGTGCAAAGTGAGTTTATAGTTGCCACACATGAATTGCTTAGGTCAGGGTTGTGAACATCCCAAATGGGCCTTTTCAAAGCACACACACACATACACACACAATTCTGTGCCAGGGTTATGCAAATTCTGCTCCTAGAAAGGCAGGGGTGTAAAAATTTTTTAATAAGAATATGCAAATTAAGCAACATTGCTTATATTTGATTAATTTGCATAATTCTGCACCTGTTAATCAGGGGTGTGGAAAGCGAGGCAAGACATTAAAAGCCCCATTTGCTGATCAACTGAAATATTACTAGCTTAGCTCTCTGATTTTTATTCATCAAATGAGGCTTGCACTATTTCACATGTATCTTCACTGTCATGAGGACTAGAAACTTTTTTAAAAGTGTGTGGGTTTTGTTTTGTTTTGAAATCAGATTGTAAAAATCTCACTTTGTAAATAAAAGGGATGTCTCTATGTTTCATGGTTGTAAGAGAAATATGAATGTTAGTAAGTGTCAGAAGATATTTCTATGGACCTCTTTCCCATAGTCTTGAAAGGGAAGAGGGTTATGCACTCCACCCGTTCTCTTGCCATCATTTAGCTGAATTCTCCTCTTTTTCCACCCCAAATCCATCCTCCACTGTATGCATTTCCTTCTAGCTTCTTTTTACACCATCGACTGGCAAAAGTGTTGTATTTTTGCAAATAGTTTTTTTGGGGGAAGGGGGTTGTAGAGGGGGTCTACAAAGGTGCAGTTCAGTATTTATGAAAGAGTCCTGCTACATTTACTTTTTTATGAAATTTATTCCCTAGTGGAAAACCTGAGTCTCAAAATGTGTCAGGATCCTTTCATAAACATTGGTTTGCAACGTTCCGACTTTAGTTTTTGTTTTTATATCAAAACTGGGGTGATTGGGGTGGATTGTGCAGTTTGACTGCCCCCACTGATAATGACCCTACTTGCTCAGACTTACCGGACTCATGGGGTGGGGTACAACCAGGGTAACTATTCTGGGCTGAGAAATTTGCATCTCACTTGCTATTTGAGGTGGTCTAAGCCCTTGCTTAGGGACCCAGGTGGCGCTGTGGGTTAAACCACAGAGCCTAGGGCTTGCCGATCAGAAGGTCAGCGGTTTGAATCCCCGCGACGGGGTGAGCTCCCGTTGCTTGGTCCCAGCTCCTGCCAACCTAGCAGTTCGAAAGCACATCAAAGTGCAAGTAGATAAATAGGTAAACAGCGTTTCCGTGCGCTGCTCTGGTTCTCCAGAAGCGGCTTAGTCATGCTGGCCACATGACCTGGAAGCCAAACGCCGGCTCCCTCGGCCAATAATGCGAGATGAGCACGCAACCCCAGAGTCGGTCACGACTGGACCTAATGGTCAGGGGTCCCTTTACCGTTACCTTTAAGCCCTTGCTTGACATCCTTTAATTATTCTTATTCCCCTAGTGGCAGAAAGCTTGACAGTAAAGGAGAGGTGGATAGGCCAGCTGCCTCCAGAATGACAGAAGGACTGAGTTTTTATACTTTTTTAGTACTTTTTTCAGGGGGTACTCAAGGGTATGCAGTACCCACACCTCTTTTTGTTGTTGCTAAATAGTGTGGCTCTTACTGTAACAACATCATGGTGAGTACCAGCACCTATTTTTCTAGAAAAAAAAGCACTGAATGGGGGTATATAATGTCAGGGGTGAACGAAGGCTAACCGACACCCGCGGCGGGGCAAACCGCTGGCTGCACACGCGTTGCACTGCTACATACAACGCATGCGTGGTGTTGCTATGTAGGGCACATGCGTGCGACACCACGCATGCGTTGTATGTAGCAGTTTGCTGTCAGCGCTGCCTGAGCGCCATATGGACGGTGGCAGGATCCTCTGCTCGTGGCTGCAGCTGCAAATGGAGGATCCTTCACATGTGGCTGCAGCGGCACGATGGCTGCTTGCACTGCTGCGCCTGGGGGTGGCAGGGTGCCTTCTTGTCACACACCCCGACATGGCACACAGGGCGAACTCCCCCCCCCCCCACCCGTGATGCCACTGTATAATGTCATGGTGTGAATTCCCCTGACCTTGCTCTCCTCCTCCAGAATACTCTGAACAGGCTCATTCCTTCTTATGTTTGTGTCACATAAGTCTTAGTCTTTAAAAGGCCACTCAACTCTTTCGTTTGTGTATCTTCTTTGAGAACTGAGTGTCAGAGAGGGGATAGCATAATGGATCACTCGGGGGGGTGTACGTATGGTGGTACGTACTTTAGCATCCTGTTGGCACACAATGAACGACAGGCCCTCAAAGTTGTATCTTGTTTAGAAGGTGCTGTTTATCCTAGGCGCTTGTGTGAGTTTCGCGTCTCTCCAGAGCCCATCTTGGGAACTTTCTATAGCTTTTGTGATGGAGGGTTGGGACAATTGGCTCTCCTTCAGTTGTGCATGTTGGGCTTTTCCTATGAATGTTTCAAGAAGGTAAGAGCCTTGGAGGTGCATTTCTTCTGGCTCAGATGGTTGCTAATCCAAACTTGTTCAGTTGCAACCCTGAGCCTTAGTATGCAATGAACAGAAGGGGCACTGCACAACAAGCAAGCCATTGTTGGCAGCCCATAAGCTACTGTGCAGGCTGAGAAACTGACAGCAATATAAACCCGGGCAAACATCCAGCCCTATGCAGTTAGTAACCTATACCATAGTGTTTGTACAGCACTGAAGACTAGCTGGCAAAATAAGGTTAACACCCAGCCAGCTGCACCTGGGAGCTACATGGCAATTCAACACAGCCTTGTCAAGGCAAACATCTCAACGGTGTTCTCCTTGGGGCCACTCCAATTTACTTTAAAATGCCTAAAATGCTATGGCAGACTTTCCTTTTTTTGAACTGCTTGGGTTGTGGAATGACTTGCCTTACCTCAGCTCATCACTGAGTTCAGCTCACTTATTTGAGGACTACTTATGGCTTAATAGGGGACCCAGGTGGCGCTGTGGCTAGGGCTTGCTGATCAGAAGGTCAGCGGTTCAAATCCCTGTGACGGGGTGAGCTCCCGTTGCTTGGTCCCAGCTCCTGCCAACCTAGCAGTTCGAAAGCATGTCAAAATGCAAGTAGATAAATAGGAGAGGTAAACGGCGGGGAGGTAAACGGCGTTTCCATGTGCTGCTCTGGTTTGCCAGAAGCGGCTTTGTCATGCTGGCCACATGACCTGGAAGCTGTACGCCGGCTCCCTCGGCCAATAATGCGAGATGAGCGCCGCAACCCCAGAGTCGGTCACGACTGGACCTAATGGTCAGGGGGTCCCTTTACCTTTACCTTTATGGCTTAATAAACATTGAAAATTGTGGATACCCTGCCAATTGTGACAATGTTAAAGCTTGGGGGAGAAAGAAGTAAGGCTGTAAATCACACCTAGAAATGCTACTTAATTGTTGATTAGGAAAAATTGGGCTCCACCCTTCTATTAAGTATGACTTAATAGAATCTTAGTTAATAGACTTAGTTCCATGCAAATAGCAGTTAATTAACACCACCAATGCCCTCTTTGTCACCTTCCAGAGGAAAAAAAGAGCTGAGTACTGTATTAAGTGATCATAGCAAGCAACAGTGGATCCAGGATTTCTGAATTTCAATATTGAGTTAAAGTTTGTATATGTGTGTGAGAAAGACGGAAAACGCCGGCACAGTAAGGCCTCAGTTGGGAGGCAGGTCTTGCAGCAAAAGAGCTCAGTTTGGTAGTTCTGCTTTTGGATCACACTCTAGATAAGCCCACCCACATTTGTAGTGGAGTTCTGTTGCCTCTAGGTAGACACTTTCCCCACACTGAACCAATAGTCCTGTTTTTCACACCTTCTCATAAGGGATCTGTAGCTCACTTATTTATTAGAGCTAATAGTTGTATGCAGAATGCCTCTGTCGTTGTCCTGAGCGACTTCAGCTAAATGGATCTCAGTCTGCTTGAGATGCTGCCAGTCACAACAGGCAGTACTGGACCAGGAAGATCAATGGTTTGACCCAGTAATAAGGGAGCTCCATGGCACAAGGTGGGCCAATGGTTATGTGGGAAATGGGGCTTCCTGGCCAGCTCTTCTTTGGAGAAGTGGACTACAGAAGTAGTCCTACCTGCTACCATTTTGGAGTAGCCAACCAAGCTGAAAAGAGAATTGATTGGCCTGGCTTCCTAACTGTGGTCTTTCAAGGCAAACCACATAGTGACAAGAGCTGCAGCCTGGTCTGGCATCTTTCATCCACACACACCCTGATCTAGGCCTGTCTTCTTTCCCTCTCCTTCTTCCCTCCCCTTTATACAGTTGCCGAACCAGTAACAGAAAGAGCCTGATCCTGACAAGTACATCGCCGACGCTGCCGCGGCCTCACTCTCCACTCCCAGGTCATATTGGTGAGTTAAGCCCTTGGCCTGCCCCGTCCTTCTTTCAGGAGTTCCACCCTGGGCATGCCTTATCCAACCCTACACGGTGGGTCACAAACAGAAGACGGCCCCTTGTCTTGCTGCCCCTGCTCAGGGAGTGGCCTTCAAACAAGGCCTGCTAGACTGGCTTTGACAAAGCACACCTTGTAGTCTAGTAGTAATTGCTCATACCCAGGACTAAGAAGATGCCCTTGGTTCCTTCTGAGGACACAGTAATGTATGTCCTTCATTTTTTAATCTACCCTCTTTTTTAAAAAAATATGTAGGGTTCCTTCGCATTGCTACAGCTGGATGAGATTAGATGGATATAGTCTTGTGTTATACCTGTTTCTCATAACATGCAGGATGCTTACAGAAATATTGAGAGAAATTTCGTCTAAAATCCATGTCCACCTCACCCAGTTTCCATCCTGTCAGCCTTGCCATACGTTTAGCAATAAGCATTATGTTGACTCCAAAACAATCATATTAGTTTGATTTAGAACCAATGTTGTCTTTGGGGGTTCATCCATTTTCTAGTCAGCCTTTGCATCCAAACTGTAATTTTCCCACTGGTTTCTTTTCTCATCTTTCCATGCATCCCAGGCCATCTGTCTATTATTCTGGCCACATATATAGCAGCACCTTCTCGCCTGTCCATCTTACTAACTATCCCTGCCATTGTCTGTCCATCTGTCTGACTTCAAATCTTTTCCTCTGACTATCTACCCAGCCATTTGACACTTGATCATTAATCCCCCATTGTCTGTCTGTCATCTGTCTTTATTTGTTTATTCACCCATCCAGCATTCTATTTCTTGGCCTCTTTCTTTCTTCTGTTTTCTGCATCACCTCCCATGGCTTGTTGCTGGAGTCACTATGGCAACCTTTCTCATTATGGCAGACACTGAATATGAATATGAATATGAATATGCTGGCTTCTTGAGTGAGACAGGGTTAAGAATTCGATTTGGTCTGCTGGCAGTCTCATGAGGCAATGTGTTGATTTCCCTTTTGTGTCTTTTCCTGCCCTGTCCACAGGTAGCAGCCCTCTGGACAGCCCTCGGAACTTTTCCCCCAATACACCAGCCCACTTTTCCTTCGCTTCCTCCCGCAGGTAAGAGCAGTCCCTCATTCTTTGGGACTCTGGTGTCCAATGGCTTTTGGGAATCTCCACTGCAAACCCGGACTCCTTCACGGACCACTGCTGTGTCCACACAGGGGTGTTATCTTGCACAATCAGTAGTCTACTTTTTACGTATGCGCCTGGGTGCAACAGTTTCCACAGATGAGTCGTTTAGATTTTCTGCCTCTGATTCCTAAACCAGTGTTTTGCATCTGCACTCGTTGGGTGTATCCTTGTGGTGCCCCCTCCCCTCAGTTATTACATACACATCCTCCATTAACATTTACTTAAGGTTGGCATGAGCACAGATAGATATAGATATAGATATAACCAGGGATGCGGGTGGCACTGTGGTGTAAACCACTGAGCCTCTTGAGCTTGCTGATCAGAAGGTCAGCGGTTCAAATCCCCGTGACGGGGTGAGCTCCCGTTGCTCTGTCCCAGCTCCTGCCAACCTAGCAGTTCGGAAGCGCACCAGTGCAAGTAGATAAATAGGTACCACTGCAGTGGGAAGATAAATGGCATTTCCGTGTGCTTTGGTTTCCGTTACGGTGTCCTGTTGCACTAGAACTGGTTCAGTCCTGCTGGCCACATGGCCCGGAAAACTGTATGTGGACAAACGCCGGCTCCCTTGGCCTGAAAGCGAGATGATTGCCACAACCCCATAGTCACCTTTGACTGGACTTAACTGTCCAGGGGTCCTTTGCCGTTACCTTTTTACCTACATATATAACCACACCTTAAAAAAAAACAGCAGCAGAAAATAGTCAAGAACTAAGGTTTACCAGCATATTTCGCAATGGGCAAAATGAAGGTTTTGAATTTAAGGGTAGGGGAGTAAACACACACAAAAAATTAAGTCTTGCCGTGCCTCTTATAGCAATGACAGCAGATACCTTCAGAAGGACCTCACCTGGGTCTAACTCTGAAAAGCCAGTGAAGCAGGTCTGCTTTCCTCTCTCCTTCCCTGATGTGCATCCTACTTTCAGCAGAGGGTGGATTTCATCCCCCCCCCCATGATGTAACCAAAGCATTTTGCAAATATTTAAAACCTTGGAGAAAGCTGCAAAAAGCCCCCCCCCCCTTTGGATATGGAACTCACAAGATTCTGGTCATCAGTTCCTGTTTTTATCTTTTTATTTTAAGTTTAATATGGGCAAGAATTTTCTTGCACAAAGCTTCTGTATTAAAATCAAAAGAGATTTATTATTTGCAAACGTGCTTTTATTCTCATGTTCCTTCACTCCCAATTCTGGTTTAGCTGTTTGTATTTCTGTTTTGTTTTTAAAACCGTACAGAAAGTTTTGTGCAAGAGCAATCGTATGCAAAAACCTCCAGATTAGCACTTAAAATAAAAATAAGAAAGGTTGATTTATGTTCTGCACAAGTGCCCTCAGCATGCAGCAGTTAGAAACAGGCGTGCTTGAAAATGAACGCTGTTTTGGTCACCAGAAGGAATAAATGCCTGTTGTACCTGCCAATTCTTCCTGAAGGTCCAATTTTAATTAATTTTAATTTTAAATACCACTGTTTTTCACAAGGGCAGTTTTGCATTGAACAAAAACAAAAACAAAATATGCAGCAGGAATGACTTCAACACCAACCAGTAAGAAATTGGCACTCTGCGTCCTTTCCCTTGGGCTGGTGAATGCTGCAATAAATAAATGAACTGAGACACAAGCAGCTTTAAAACTACCTTAAACTCCTATGTGGACAAGTCCCATGTGTTCAGGCAACCCATGAAGGCTATAAACACCACTATCTCAATAGTAGGGTGAGAGAGAATCCAGCTGCTACCCTAGCCCTGAGCATAACCAGTGATAAACTTACAAAAAAGAAGTAAGCAAAAAGAGGTAAGTGGCCAGAGGAGGGCAACCAAAATGGTCAAAGGCCTGGAAACAATGCCTTATGAGGAACGGCTTAGGGAGCTGGGCATGTTTAGCCTGGAGAAGAGAAGGTTAAGGGGTTGATATGATAGCCGTGTTCAAATATATAAAAGGATGTCATATAGAGGAGGGAGAAAGGTTCTTTTCTGCTGCTCCAGAGAAGCGGACACAGAGCAATGGATTCAAGCTACAAGAAAGAAGATTCCACCTAAACATTAGGAAGAACTTCCTGACAGTAAGAGCTGTTCGACAGTGGAATTTGCTGCCAAGGAGTGTGGTGGAGTCTCCTTCTTTGGAGGCCTTTAAGCAGAGGCTTGACAGCCATCTGTCAGGAATGCTTTGATGGTGTTTCCTGCTTGGCAGGGGGTTGGACTGGATGGCCCTTGTGGTCTCTTCCAACTCTATGATTCTATGACTCTAGGAGAAGGATCTGCTAAGTTTTCGTGATTTTCTTTTTTAAAAAACAAAGCACCAACTGCTGCATTAGAGTCATACCCTGGTTTTCGAACAGCTTACTGGTAGTTCCTGAATGTTTTGGCTCCCAGACGTCGCAAACCAGGAAGTGACTGTTTCGGTTTGCAAACTATTTTTGGAAGCCGAACATTTGACGGGGCTTTCCCAGTTTCTGATTGGCTGTGGGAGCTTCCTGCAGCCAATCAGAAGCCGTGATTTGGTTTTTCAAACATTTTGGAAGTCGAACAAGGTACGACTATATATTTATTCAATCAACCACTCAGTTTAGACCTCTCTCCCCCCCCCATTTATACACTGCCTTGAGTGCCTAGCATATAAATACAAAAAGGCAAATAACTTTACACCTAAAACAATAAAACCACCAAACCAAGCAAACTCAAAGCAGGGCATATCATTAGTTCTTATCCCAGCTGCTTGCACCATTTTCTCAAGGTCGTCAAAGCAGATAATGGCCCCAGCACATTCTATCTGGAGTTTAAACTTGTGGTTCGAGGACCCGCCCCCCGCGAGAAACACGTGACACATGGTATTTGAGTTAATGGGTAGAATAAGGCCACAACTTTATTGGTTAGAGCAAGTGAGAGGTATTGGCTTAGGCATTGGACTCCCTAGCAAGCATGACTCCACCCCTCTCCGCGGGGGGTCGTATCAGGTTAACACCCCAAGGAAGGAGCCTGTTGATGCAAATACAACTGAAAGCTCCCCCGGGTGTCACCGGGGGTCGTGCCATGGCCCTAGCCACCAGCAGGGCGTAGGACAGGATCCACGACCGCCGGATCCCTTAAGGGGATACCCCTATAAGAGGAGGGTTGGATGATGGCCACAACCAGTCCTCGATCACACCAGACAACTCCATATTCCAATACCTAACCGCCAAATACCGAAAGGAAGTTGTGACGAATTGCTACGAGGTAGGCGGAAAAACCAAGAGGCCGGTGCCAATTAGCCAATTGGATAAAAAACTCCTACCAGGCCCCCTTGGGCACCAACCAAAGTCCATAGCAAGGTCAAAGCAAGCACACTAAGGGAAGACCTAAAGGGAGGGTGGGCAGGAGAGCAGCAGAAGGGGAGATACGGAGGCTGCCACGCTGTTTTAAAGCAGGTAAAACCCCACCCACGAGCTGGCCCTATTGGCCAGCCAGGGGCCTGAGCGCAGCAGCAGGTATAGGTGAAGCAGGGGGCCGAACACGCCCCCCCTGCTTGGCGCGTAGAGCAGGTCCCGCCCGCAAAGTCTCCCCTCCCTGAAGAGGAGAGATCTTCCTGAAATGTCCCCCCCTTCTTTTTCTCTTTCCAACTTGGGCACCCTGTTCTGGAAGGGCTCTAAATACCCAGCATTTACATGACCACAGTGTTATTTCCAAGTCCCAGGAGGATGTGTGGGTTCTGACCTAGCTCGAAGAACCACCACCGGCTCGCTACTGATGGTTACAGCAAGCTGCCCTGCATATTTGCCTCATGGGACGCCAGCCTCTCCACTTGCAGTCCTTATTTGATGAAGTCCCACCATCTTTCCATGTCTGGCTGCAGAAACAGAGTCTCCTGGGCAAAGTTCCCATAGGCTACTGAGTGAAAGGAAGCCCACTTAGGGGTAGAAACCAGTTGCACCGTCCACAAGGAAGGAGGAGTACCAATTCATATCCATTCCTCTCTTTTTTCCTTCTTGCTTCAGCCCCTGCCCAATCTCTCAGTTCCCCACCAGCCCATCCCTCTCAAAGGCTTCGGAGGAGAACTGCGGGTTCCTGGCTACCATTCTCGTGTTTGATCTACCAGGCCACGCTGCCAGAATGTGGCATAATACAGGAACATTTGAGGCGGTTGAAGATTGTACAGCTGCTGCTTCCCCACTCCCCATCTGCTCTCTGCTCTTTTTATAGTCAGGCCCATGCCGTTCTGCCTCCCACCCACCCACACCCACCCCCAAAAGCAAGGGAACAGAATGTGAAATTCCATCTTGCCATCAACAAAGTGCTGAGTAAAATCCACCCTGAGGTGTTTACCGATCTCCGTTCTGTGAATTTTCACACTGGACTAAAACACACGTACGGTTTTATCACAGGCATATGATTAGAAAGTACCTTATTCCATGGTACTTGCGAAGTCACTCGTGTCGGTGTGTGTGAGAGAAAGAATGAGAGAGAGAGAGATCAAGCAAAGTGTATAGATAGATTGGAACAAACCAGGACACCCCGAAAGAGCATTATTATTTTTTAGGAAACCACTGAAATTGTTGAGTTGTGGTTTGTTTGTTTTTAGGAAAAGCCAAAAGTTGTCGAGCTTTTCTTCACAAAAACGGCCAAAAATGTGCTTTTTTTTTTAAAGGACTTGCCTAAGATCCAGGACAAAGTGCCGCCTTTCAGAAATTCCCCCCAACATCAATTACACCTTTGAAATCCCAGTAATGTTTGGAAAAATCCGGACGTACGGCAGCCGTAACAAACCCACAGAGGCTGCCTAATACATAGTATAAAAGGAGGATGATATAAAAGTATCCACAGTCATCACAAGGCCTATCTTGTATCTTACAAGTTCCCACATCAGGATTAATCTGGATCTGTGGGTGCCTGGTTCATGTTCTTTTGACAAGAGAACCCTAAGATGTGTATACTTAACTTTATTACAGTATATGTGCTCTTTCCTGCACGGTGCAGGACTTCATGATGCATGGAATGGCTATTTGCAGAAAGCACAGGGTTGAGGGTCGGGGTGTTTGCATGGGACAGTAGATAATCAAAGCAGTTCCATATGCAAGACTGAGGGGTGGGGTAAGCTTTGCCAGAAAGCTTTGGAAATGGTTGGCCAAAGGATCAAGGCAGCATGCAGAAAGGGACAGTCCAAAACAGAGTCACACAGTAGCTGGGATCGAAGCTAAGGTACCTTCCCAAGCAGACTGGGAACAAGATGCCAGAATCCAACAGATGACAACCAGAGAGTCAACAAGGTCAATACGTTTCCGAGCACAATTCAAAGTGTTGGTGCTGACCTTTAAAGCCCTAAAAACGGCCTCGGTCCTGTATACCTGAAGGAGCGTCTCCACCCCCATTGCTCAGCCCGGACACTGAGATCCAGCGCCGAGGGCCTTCTGGCGGTTCCCTCACTGCGAGAAGCAACGCTACAGGGAACCGGGCAGAGGGCCTTCTCGGTAGTGGCGCCCGCCCTGTGAAACGCCCTCCCATCGGAGGTCAAGGAGATAAACAACTACCTGACATTTAGAAAACACCTAAAGGCAGCCCTGTTTAGGGAAGTTTTTAATCTGTGATATTTTAATGTATTTTGGTATTTGTTGGAAGCCGCCCAGAGTGGCTGGGGAAACCCAGCCAGATGGGCGGGGTATAAATAATAATAATAATAGACTAGCTGTTGTCATGCCCAAAGACCCAGACCCGACACTGAAGTTTTATAGCTAGCTTGGGTCAGGGCAAACCAATAGGACATCTGTAGGTGGAGCCCTCCTGGGGCTGGGGGAGGAGAAAGTTGACCCTTTAGCATGCATAAAAAGTCTGAGATGCAGCAAAGGTCCACAGCACACATATAAAGTAAGGTTACCAGACGTCCCTGTTTCCCGGGGACAGTCTCCGGATTTACAAATCAGTCCCCATACAAAATCCACTAAAGTTGAAAAGTGTCCCCGGATTCATTGAAAAAAATCTGGTAACCTTAATATAAAGCCCATTCAACACACATTTAGAGCATGTGACTTCCCCCAAAGAATCATGGGAACTGTAGTTTTGCCTTCACAGAGCTACTATTCCCTGCACCTACAGTCCCTAGGATTCTTTGGGCAAAGCCATACATTTTAAAAGTGTGTTGAATGTGCTTTAAATGCATGGTGTGAATCTGCCCTATGTTGACAAGGACATTTTCTCTTCTGCTTTCCGTTCTTTCCGAAACTCTGAAGGGAAAATAGAACAGTGAGGAAAATTCTAATGCAGGGACCCTAATTAGAATCAACCCCTGCGCCAGAACTGCTGTGGTGGTTTGGGGTTGCGATTCCTTAAAGGGTTTGTGGCATTCCCTATTTCACCCAGGTGCTCCACTTTCGGCAAACCGGTTTACACCCCTGAAAGCTATGCCACCATCACACATAACTACTGAATCACCTTTTCTGCCTTCATCAGGTACAACTTGATATAAGGCATTCCGTGGACCTGGCTTTATTAACAAGAGAAGTATTTTTTAAAAACCTCACCAAAGAAAGAGGCTGAAAGGGGGCTGTGTTGGGCATGAATGTTTTTAATTATTTGGAAGCAAAGATGGGAATACTTAAATCAAACTTAAAGTTCTCTCAATCCCTGTCCCCAAACTGATGGGGCCATGGAGGGAAGGGGAGGAAATAGGAGAAAGTACAGTAGAACTTGTTGCACTGGCTCCCACTAGCACAACTGTTTAGTTGAATGAGATGGTTGGTCTAAGGCAGGCACCCCCAAACTTCGGCGCTCCAGATGTTTTGGACTACAATTCCCATCATCCCTGACCACTGGTCCTGTTAGCTAGGGATCATGGGAGTTGTAGGCCAAAAATCTGGAGGGCCACAGTTTGGGGATGCCTGGTCTAAGGTAGTAATAACCGGAAACATGAAATCTACAAAATAGTTTAGCAAAGAAACAAAGGTAAACACCAAAATAGTCATGAATCCAAAATAGTCATGAAAAGCAAAGTTCTGTTGAGTCTTCTGAGAATTGCAGGGGAATCCACCAAGGGCACTTCTCTGGGAAGATAATCACTGCATTTTATCCTCTCAGTAACCATGCCAGGCAGGTTAAGCTGTGTGGCAGTATCTCTCCAGGCACGGTTGAACCACAACTCCCACCATCCCTAACCACTGGTGATGATTATCCAAACTTTCTCTCGTCCTGCAGCTTTTCCCCGGGAAAACCATTCTCTAGAGCTCCATCAGAGCAAAGGGTAATTCAGGTTTTCTCTGAATTGGTGTTTGCTCTGATTTAGCACTAAAGAGAGGGTTTTTCCTGGGAAAGGTGTGGGGCAAGGGGGAAACTGCTCAGATCCATGCTTTCTAGGTGTGGAACGAGCAGAATTTTGGATGAGCCCTAAATTACACTACGACCTGGCCAGATTACTTAGCAAACATGAAAGTTTGATTAATTATTCAAGGCCCGGCTAATCAATTGTCATTGGATCCAGAAGATTAATTGCAACAGCCTAACACCACTTGCATAGCTGTCAAGTTTTCCCTTTTCTCGCGAGGAAGCCTATTCAGCATAAAGGAATTTCCCTTAAAAAAGGGAGAACTTGACAGCTATGCACTTGTCAGTGTGTTTATAGCTTTCGTTGATATAGCAGCCAGCTCACACAATCAAGTCTCTCTTTTCCTGGTCGAGGCTCAAACTGTACATCTTTGAACCCACAGTGCACCTGAATTGAGCTTATGCAGGTTTTGGAGGGGGGCAGAGAGCTTGCCCCTGCACACATCTGAACATGTGAAAATGCTTCAAGAGAACATTCCCCATGAGAAAAATCCAAATCACCTGGAAAAATAACAGAACAAGCTTACTAGTTATCCCCAATCTGCTGTGCTAGAGGAAGTTAAGAAGTGGCAGAGATTTCCCTCCACTCAAATGCAGCCAGTTTCTGTTGGCAGGAGGCCTCACTGCTGTGGAGGTCCTCACTGCACCTGTCAACGATACAGGCAGGTGGAAGCTGCCGCCAGTGGTATCCCCCGCATAAACCCCTGAAAGAAGCTGTGTTTGGGGCAGCAGGACTGGCCAAGGATCCTCTAGAATCTATGATCCAGCTACTAATGATGGACTGAGTCTGGGCCTCTCGATTGAAGTACTGTACTTAATAGAAGTACTTCTCTTTAAAACACCAAATGAATTGTTGCCTTCAATACCTATTAGTCCTGAGAGGTATATAGAACCTCTGCATTCAGAAGCAACATGCTGCAGGGGTAGGCAACGTGTTGCCCTCCAGATGTTGTTGGACTACAACTCCCATCATCCCTGACTTTGGACCATGCTGGCTGGGGCTGATGGGAGTTGGGGCCAAAATGTCAGAAGGGCACCACGTTGCCAATCCCTGCAGCATGTTTTTGGACACCATATACTGGGGGAATAAACCACAGAGTCTAGGGCTTGCTGATCAGAAGGTCGGCAGTTCAAATCCCTGCAATGGGGTGAGCTCCCGTTGCTCGGTCCCAGCTCCTGCCCACCTAGCAGTTCGAAAGCACATCAAATTGCAAGTAGATAAATAGGGATCGCTCTGGCGGGAAGGTAAACGGTGTTTCCGTGCGCTGCTCTGGTTCGCCAGAAGCAGCTTTGTCATGCTGGCCACATGACCCAGAAATTGTCTGCGGACAAACATTGGCTCCCTTGGCCTATAGAGCAAGATGAGCGCCGCAACCCCAGAGTCGGACACGACTGGACCTGATGGTCAGGGCCCCCTTTACCTTTACCTTTACCTTTACCTTTATACTGGGGGGGGGAAGAATAAGGGACTCTGTTGATGGGAACCATAGTGTTCAAGCCCATAGAGCTCCCAACCCCATCTTCCATTCACTGCATTGTCCAAATATCAGCTACCCTTTGCAAAGTTTCTGGTATTTCTATGAAGCCTCATTAAAGCCCACAAATGGATCTGTGTCTACAGTAATAGAGAGAGGTTTTCTAGCCTGTACCTAAATGGTTTGACATATATGTCAAGATACAGTTCGATATGAGAGGCAGAGTGTAGCATTCAAACTCATATGCTTTGTACGCACCTTTGTGTCCGGAGAGTCTGAACAGGCAATTATTTCCAGCCAGCTGGTTTTCTGGAGATACCAGCAAAGAAAGCGCAAGTGGTTGAAACATGGACTTTGTGACAATATGGTTTTTCTTTTTTCCTTTTTTCAACAGAACTGGTTCTGCCTGAATCTTTAAACTATGGACTATCTTAAAGCTCCTGTTCATTTTGATCATTTCAGGGCAGATGGCCGGCGTTGGTCCTTGGCTTCCTTGCCATCATCTGGATATGGAACCAACACTCCCAGCTCCACTGTATCAGTAAGACCTTCCTGCCATTAAGAAGATCTGGGAGGTGGGCAAGATTTGACTGGTTATGGGAGCTGCTTATTCATGGGCGTAGGCAGGGGGCAGGGGGGCAGTTGCCCCCCCTAGAAGCAGGGCCGCTGGCCAGCCTGCCCTGCTGCCCGCCGCTGCCCGGTGCCGTCTCCCTTCACCCTGGCTGGCTGTGGGGCGGGGGAGGGAAAGCCAGCCAAATGCTTTGCGCGGCTCTGGGGCTTTCCCTCCACCCGCCCCACAGCCAGCCGGCTAGAAGGGACGTCTCCCTTGCTGGCTGTGGGGCGGGTGGAGGGAAAGCCAGCTTTCCCTCCACCCGCCCCGGCAATCGCTGAGGGGGAGGAGGGGATCTGAACAGCCCAGTTTCGGGCTGATCCTGGCGCCCCCTCGCCCCTGCCGATCGCGGAGGGGGAGGAGGGGGGAGGAGCAGCCCGACTTCAGGCTGATCCTGGTGCCCCCTCGCCCCAGCCGGTTGCGATCGGCAGGGGCGAGGGGGTGCCAGGACCATGGCTTTCCTTGCCCCACTGTGGCCCCGTCCCCATGCCTTGGCCCCGCCCCTTGCCCCTTGGCGCCCCCCCCCAATTTTGATCCTGGCTATGCTCCTGTGCTTATTGGACAGTGGCCCAAAGACTCTGCTGGGGTGTTTGAGGACAGGCCAGCCATGCAAGTCTAAACCATAAATACGGTGGTAGAAATTGCTAAAACTATGTGTGGCCAACTAGAGAGCCCTGCATGTCCACTGTAGGGTTGCCTTATGTCCAGGAAATCCCAGGCATGTCCTCTTTTGCGGGGCAAACAGGCCCATCCGGAGGGAGATTTTTACATTTTAAAGGAAATATCTGGGGTTTGGGATTTTTGAAATTGGGGTGGGGTTTGGCGTGGGCACGGGTGGCTCTGCACACCGCAGCCGCTGTCAGCCTGAACCAGGGAGAGAGGCACCCATGGTTGCAGCGGCCCTGCGCACCCTGGCGCCTCTTTTCCCTGGCTTGGGCTGGCAGCAGCTCTGGCTGCCTCCCCCCCTTCAAGATATGGCAACCCTAACATACATGCCAGAGGTGGGGGAGGGGAGTCAGTGTTGTCAGTCTGGGTTGCCCTGGGGCACCCTTAGGAGAAGAGGAGTCTACATAATGTGCGCACGCAGGAAGCAGACTGCATACCCATTGCAAATGTCACATAACTCAGTGCAATCTTTAACATCCTTGTGTGTCTATTTGTGGTTCGCTGTAATAACATCTGGAATTTTTAGCTTCAGGTCAACCTGAAGGGCTGTGGGTCAGTGGTAGAATGCTTTCTTTCCATACAAAAGGTCACAAAACCCATTCCTGGCATTTCCAGGTAGGACTCGGAAAATATGCGTGCCTGAAACCATAGAGCAACCTCCTGCCAACTTGGTGCCCTCCGTTATGTTTTGGACTACAACTGCGCACGCACGCACACCAATATCACCTCTGCTGTGCTGGCTGAGGCAAACAGGACAGAGGAGGCTGGTGTAGTCTATGCCGAGCTAAATGGTCCAGTGGCCAGATGGTTTAAGCTAGGCATCCCCAAAACTTCGGCCCTCCAGATGTTTTGGACTACAATTCCCATAATCCCTGGCCACTGGTCCTGTTAGCTACGGATCATGGGAGTTGTAGGCCAGAACATCTGGAGGGCCACAGTTTGGGGATGCCTGGTTTAAGCAGCTTCCTGCGTTCAGTCGCACTCTGTGGGTTAATGCCAGGCTGACATGTGAAAACCATTCTGCATTAACGATTCTCATGTTGCATTGGCAATTGGATTAGATTTTGGTTCCTGCAATAAAACCGCTGCATGTTTTAGAAGGCTATGCAGCCCATGTATAGGAACTGGGACATTTCCCAGACCTAGGTACATTTCCGTGGCAGATTTGGGAAGACATTTGCAAATAGCTGACACTTGGCCTCAACTTAGGGCCAGTGGCCAATTCTGTTTCTTCCTTGCAGTCGTCCTGCTCCTCCCAAGAGCGCCTTCACCAGCTGCCTTATCAGCCCACTATGGATGAGCTGCATTTCCTTTCCAAGCATTTCGGCAGCAGCGAGAGCATTACTGATGATGACGGGGGGCGGAGGTCCCCTGCAGTGCGGCCCCGGTCCCGGAGCCTCAGGTAAGGATGGAGCAGCCGTCACCCTGCAGAGCAACTCCCTTGGGTCCCTCGTATGGTCAGTGCGCATTCATCCTTCACTCAGAAACTTTTGTAGGGATATAAGCAAATGAGAGACTTGCAGTGAAATTATTGAAGGTCTATAGAATGGGATAAAAGACCAGTGTTCCAGTTTGATTCAGGGTCAACCCTGGCTGGCATGGGTAGATCCTAAGCTCCCCCCCAAAACAACAACAACAACAACAACAACAACAACAACAATGGAGTGTATTTGCTAAGAAGCATTTTAGTGCAATGATCTGTGCTCTGAATCTGCCTCTAGGAAGTGGGGAATCTCTGGTTCTCCTGATCCTGCTGGACACCGGCTCCATCAGCCCCAGCCAGGATGCCAAGTGATCAGAGCTGATGGGAGTCACAGTCCAGCAGCAACTGAAAGGCCTCCAGTAATCTTAAAGAATGAATGAGGTTTACGTAGACAAAAAGGAATACAGTCGTACCTTGGTTCTCGGATTTAATCCGTTCCAGGAGTCCGTTCGACTCCCAATATGGTTTGAAAACCAAGGCGCGGCTTCCGATTGGCTGCAGGAGCTTCTTGCACTCAGTCGGAAGCCGCGGAAGCTGCATCGGACGTTTGGCTTCCAAAAAACGTTTGCAAATTGGAACACTCACTTCCGGATTTGCGGCATTCAGGAGGCGATTTGTTCAGGAGCATCTAAGAAAATAAGCACAAAACCACTTAGCAACTCAGCAAATATGACTTTTGTTGCATTTCAAATGTGATAAAGACTGATGGGATTAGTTATTTGAATTCTGCCATTAGGCTGCAAACCTATATATATTTACCTAACCTACCTGTTGAACTTCTAAGAGTACTTTCTCACATTGGTATGATCCAGGCCAGGAGGAAAGGTTAAACAGGTTGAATACAAAAGGCTCCTCTACTGCCATGCCTGCTGGGAAGCAATTAATTTAAGAGAAGTGTGATTAAATAGCTCCTGTTAATGGTTCCTGTATATCTTGCAAAGCAGGTTTGTGTGCCATTCTGAAAGTGTTGCCTTTGGTTAAGGAAAGCAATAGGATAATACAGTCAAACCTCAGTTGTCGAACGTAATCTGTTCTGGAATCCCGTTCGTCTTCCGAAATGTTTGACAACTGATGCACGGCTTCCGATTGGTTTCAGGAGCTTCCTGCATTCAGGTGGAAGCTGTGTTGGATGTTCAGCTTCCGAAAAATGTTCGAAAACTGGAGCATTTACTTCCGGGTTTTTGGTGTTTGGGAGCTGAAATGTTCCACAATGGAGGCGTTTGGGATCCGAGGTTTGACTGTATAGGAAGCAATATGGGTAATACTGAACACCACACTGATCTTTCACTACCAACTGATACACCACACTGCTGCTGACAGTTCCTGAGTTTCCTCTTGTGTGTCCAATGCAACAGATGCCTGCTGGACAGGTCTGGTATGCAGGGGCTGGGGTCTCGGAATCTGTTTTCTATTTTACTGGAACTGCTGGAAACCAAGTGCATGAGACACTTGGAAATGAAGAGTGTGGTGCCTTTGAGCACACACTCAGCCCATGAGTTTGATTTCAGTAGTACAACTGACCTCAGAGTCCTTTCACACCAAAATCCATTCTGATACCACCATGTTTTCTTTATTTCAACAGCCTTATTCAGAAAGTGAGAGGGAAGTCTTTTGTGCGTGTAAAAAACTCTTTCCAAGTCTTCTGCAAAGTACCCAGAGATTTACCATAGATCCCAATCTTCCTTCTCCCTGCTTCTTCCATATACCCGGTTTCCCCGAAAATAAGACATACCCATAAAATAAGCCATAGCAGAATTTCTAAGCATTTGCGCAATATAAGCCATACCCTGAAAATAAGACATAGTGATAGGCACAGTTTTGGAGGGTGCCAAGGAAGAGGCGAGGCTGGATGCATAATAAAAAATAAGACATCCCCTGAAAATAAGCCATAGTGTGTCTTGTTGAAGAAAAATAAATATAAGACCGTGTCTTATTTTCGGGGAAACAGGGTAGTATATTTTTCACCATTAGCAATGAAAGAATAAAGATGAAGTAGTAATAAAGAAAAGTGAGAAATGCCCAAATAGAATTCAGGGCGATGGGGAGTGCAGGAAAATAGAAGATACCAGGAGTTGATGCATTCTTATTCCTTCGCAGCCCGGGCCGGTCTCCATCCTCCTATGACAATGAGATAGTAATGATGAATCATGTGTACAAGGAACGATTCCCCAAGGTAAGGGTTACAGTCGGAGGCAGAATCTAAAGATTTCGTTTCCATCAAAGAACATCCTACAGGGACCATTTTGCCTGGAATCCTGGAAAATGGCTGCTAGAGGCAAAGGGATCTGTTTCAATGAGCCACTTTCCATTGACAGGAGATGGACAATCTACCTGTATTGACACTTAGCATGTAAATTTAGGGCTTTTTTCTGTCCCACTCATTCTGGACACAGCTCCATGCTTAAAATCTCTCAGTTCAAGTGTGTGTGTATGTGTGTGTTTTGTCCTGGAGCTTTCTCTGCAAAAACCTGCTCTTTAGCGCTCAATTGGAGCAAATTTCCATTTGGTTTTTCTGTGGTTTTCCTTTTGCTCCGATTGAGCTTTAAAGCGTGGGATTTCACAGCAGAAAAGGGGGCACTTTGACACGGAGTTTTACACCGTGGGTCGTCTCTGGAAAGAGTGTGGATCAGCTCTCAATTTGCATTTTAAAACTTGAATACTCTTGCCCGGAGCAGTGTCTCATTGCTTTACTTTGTCTCATTCTCTCATGATTATTGCAATAGCCCACATTCCAAACAAACACACTGAGAAAGGGTAATGGAGAGAGAGAATAAGAACTGGGCCCAGAAATGGAAGCAGACATGTATAATGATACCTGACTAGGGTGTGCAATTGTTATTTATATAAATAGATATGATGGAGAAGAGAAATACCTTGTGCCTTATAAGACGGAAAAAGAAAGAGAGCCGCTGAGGTTGGATGTGCCTTGTTAGATGTCATGTCTTACTGTGGTACAGTTGTGATATAGCAAGTGATTCTTTTAGAGCAGGCACGTCCAACAGGTAGATCGTGATCTACCGGTAGATCACTGGACGTCTGTGGTAGATCACTGGTAGATCAGTGGCTCCCCCCAAAGAAGCTGAACAACTTGGGCTCCCCTAAAAAAACTCAACATTTTGGCCCTTCACCCCCCAAAAAAACAGGCCTTCCCTCTTCCCTAAAAGAAGCTCAACAAGTTTGACCTGAACCCCACACAACAGGGCTTTCCTTCCTAATAAAAAAAGCTCAAAAACTTTGACCTGAACACCCAAGAAACGGGCTTCCCTCTTCCCTAAAAAAAGCTCAACGACTTTGACCTGAACTCCTCAAAAGGGGGTAGATCACTGCCAGTCTTTAACTCTGTGAGTAGATCGCAGTTTCTTGGGAGTTGGCCACCCCTGTTTTAGAGGAAGATGATAAAAAGGAAGGGCTCTCATGACCCAGAATTCATAGATTTTCGGGGGGGGGTTTACAGGGAGAGTGCTATGAACTGGGTTGTAGTTGAGGGCCTGGGAATCAGGATTCCCTTATACTTTCCCTAGCTTTGAAAAAAGGAGCAATGCCTATTCTGGGTTATTTACTATGCTCCTCTTTTTCCTGACACAAGAGCTCCAATTTCTTACCCCCACAGGCCACGGCGCAGATGGAAGAGAAGCTGCAAGACTTCATCAAGAGCTACGAACCAGACAGTGTGTTGCCCTTGGCTGACGGGGCTCTCAGCTTCATCCACCACCAAGTCATTGAGCTGGCACGAGACTGTTTAGCCAAGTCCCAGGAAGGCCTCATCACCACTGTCTACTTCTATGAGCTGCAGGAAAACATGGAGAAACTTCTGAAAGATGTGAGCACGGAGCCTTCTCAGTGAATGTGCAGTGTACGGCAAGATGTGCGGAAGAAGTCGGTTCTGCACGGCAGTGAATAAAAAAGATAGGGAGGGAGGGGCAACAGTGGTCAAAGGGAGGGTTGGCTTGGAGTATTTTCTGGATAAATTTGGGTTTAGGTGTGAGTGGCAGCAAGTTATGATGGAAGCAACCGTGATGGACTAAACAAGCTATGTGAGAGCAGGGACTCTGAGTGGGGTGATAGCAAGAACATGGAGATGACTGCAACCCAAACCCTTCTCTAACAAGCACCTTCTTCCATTGCTTACAGGCCTATGAGCGCTCTGAGAGCGAGGAGGTGACCTTTGTCACTCAGCTTGTGAAGAAGCTGCTCATTATCATCTCCCGACCAGCCCGGCTGCTGGAATGCCTGGTGAGGCCCTGAGCGGTATACGTGCCTGTCTGCTTCCCTAGGAATTGGCGAGAAGTCAAAGCTGTATGAATCTGTTGTCACTTGCTATCTTCCCACATGTTCGCATCAAGATCACTCCATGCTCTCCTGCCTGTTGGGCTGGTGAGGTGCTCACTTCCTCAGGTCAAGGGGAAGGCTGTGGGTTTATGGGCTCTGGTTCTGTGGGATCCAGCCCTGGAGCTCCCTGTCTGCCAGCCTCAGGTTCAGTGGGCTCAGTATCACGCTCAAAGGCAGGAACCTAGTCCACCACCTCAGCCACTAGCCCTGTTGCCTCTTTGGTATCTTGGTCATTGACTCTGGGATTGTGACAGGTAGCGTTGCTGTGGGGATGGGGAGAAGAGTGCCATTTGCTGTTCTCCCTCCATCCTCATTATTCATTTGCTAATGCATGTTGCTGCAAAGGAGTTGCAGGGAGCCACCAGAACACTCAAAACATAAATTCACAATGAAGTGGCCGGCAGATAGGAGATGTGTTGTGGGTTCTAACATCACACACACAAAGTATTGTACCCAGCTAGAGCCTACAACACATCTGCAGAGGCATGTTTTGCACACAGTAGCAATTAATGGTCCATTTGAAGGAACTCTTACAAGTACAACATAGGACATCCCTGAGGGACAGCGTGTGGGCTGTGCACAGCAAACGAGAAGGCAATGTACAGTACATGCTTTAGGAAGAACATAAAAATCACGTGTGCGCACAAAGTTCCTTAAAATGAATGGAATGCATGAACATAGCTGCTCTAACTCAACACAAGGCCTACTGAAATCATCTCCCTTTGTTCAAGGCCCATTGGCTATCCCCACCAATGGACCCCAGAAGTTTCCAGTTCCCTTTGTCTCTAGAGGGTGCACTCTCCAAAACATGGTATTTTAGAAGGACATGTATTTTAAGAGTGCTGCCATGCATCCTGTTGCCTCTATATCAAGTTTTTTTTAATAATTGCATTGTAGCCTAGGTTGAGAGGACCTTAAAGGGATAGGAGATGGGGCAATGGTTTTTAAATATATGCCATAGATAATACAAAAGAAGCATAGCCAGGGGTGGGAGACCACAAATGAATGCCACCTCTTCTCCCAGGGCTACCTCCTCTTCCAGAGCTGGGAAGCTAATTCAGGGGTTCTTGTCTCCATCCTAACCATGCACTATCAGAGCTTAAAATGAGCCACAGCCCACTGGTATTTTCAACACCAGTCATGCAGTCAAAATGAAAAAGCATGATGTAAATACAGGGTATTACTCAATAACTATCAGACTGCACACAAAAAGTTAAGGCAGAGGTTTTCAACCTTTTTGAGTCCATGGCTCCCTTAACTAACTACATTTTTTCTGCGGTATCCCTGTGGGGCTCAGGAGCCCAGTTCTGTCACCCCTTGCCTGCAGAGCTGGCAGCCTCTCACCCCTTTTTTGAACACCCTCCCTTGAGTGTTCCCTCAACCTCCTCTCCTCTCCCTTCTCTTTTGGAGTCCTCTAGCTGCTGCCGCCATCCGTGGTCTCTGAGCTGTGCCCCCTGCCCCAAAGGGAGGTGCCTCCCAAAAGCTTATAGCCAGGGCTGCTGCAATAAACAGCTGGGCAAGCCTTTGGGAGGCAGAGACATGAGAGGGCCTCAGACATGAGAGGGTGCCACGGCACACCGGTTGAAAACCACTGGGTTAAGGAAAAGGGCACACAGAGCCAAAGAAGCATTTGATCATACCGGTACAGTCAAACCTCGGTTTCCGACCGCTTCGGTTTCCGACCGCCGCGGACCTAGAAGTGTTTACATCCGGGTTCCGTGGCGCTCGGATGCGCAAAAGCGATCTGCACAGCGTGTGTGTGTACAGAAGCGCTCTATTGGTGCTTCGCGCATGCGCAGAAGCATGCATCGGGGAGCCGCCGATTCGGGGAGCGACCGGCTCTGCGGAACGGATTGCAGTCGCAAACCGAGGTATGACTGTAGTGAAAATCATTGGGAAGGGGAGGAAATCTATTGAACCATTGTGGCTGGTGGAAGTTGGAGTCCAAACACTGCTGGAGAGCCACGTGTTCACTATCCTTGCTCTGTATCTGTTTCTATGAGGCAGAAAGTGAAAGAGGCAGCTATAGGGCAGCAATGTTGGTCAAGAAATTAAGGGTGGCAAGTACTTAATTGCCCAGGAAGTTCTCCTGAGTACGGCCCAGTGCTCATTTGTTTAAACAGGGCTTTAACAGAAGACTTCCTCAGGTCATTTTTCATTCTAATTAGAGGTGAGGCAGCAATTTGGATTTGGTGTTGCCCCAGCACATCTTGGGCCAGCCCTTAATATTGCCTACAAAGGATGTCCTGGCTTGTGTTACTTTCACCAGCCTTGTTCCCCATGTGGTAGGTGTTCATCCTGGTGCCTGTTCATCAGTCCTGTATGTGGGGAGGAGCCATAGTCCAGGAAAAGTCTTCAGTCCTTTGCACCACAACTTAAGTATTAGCCAGGCACTCTTGAGCTTTGGTACCAGTTGCTTCTCCTTCTGCCTCTTAATCCTGGCTCTGCTCTCCGCCATCCACAGAGAGCACACAGGGCATCAGCTTTCACCCACCTGCCAGTTTCCCTGGCAACATACCATCCAATCACAGGATGCGCTTCCTCAGCCTTGCTAGTCGCCAGGCGGTTTGAGGAGCAGGAGGCTGTGCCAAGCCAATGCAGTATCAGTTGCTGTGCTTATGTGGGCATCCCTTGTTTGAAAAGGAGGAGAGTAGCAGTAGAGAGGAAAGCAACTGATTACGCCTCTTTTTATCACACACACACACACACTTAGTTGTCAGTTTGTTTTTGCCAAAAGCTGGCTGATGTGAAGCTGTTTGATTTCCTTATTCCTTTTTCAAGTGTTTTTCTCCACTGGCTGTTGGCTTGCGACTGACTGATGAAGAATCTCTCTGTCAGCCAGATCTGAAGGAAACAGTGTTGGGCAAATGATTCTGTTCCTCCTTTAGTTCTTCTAGCACAGGAACTGGGACTGGTTCCCCTGATACTGTTTCCTTTCGACCTGGGAGTTCAAGGGAAGCAAAAATACCCGCACATAAAGCTTTCACCAAGGTTAAGTTGGAACACTTCAAATTCCTATTTTTCTATAATAACCCCCCAGTCTCATCTCTCTAATTCCCTGTCTACTGCTTTCTCTCTCCCCATCCTTTCCAACTCCACAAAACCAAACACATTGCAGTCAGAATCTTTCTTTTGATTACTCTTCCATAGCCTGGTCAGCTTGTCTCATTCCTTAGAAGCAACCTAAATTCCTGCAGCTAGCTCTGTAGCCTACATTATTTTTAAATTAGGGTGGTGTGATCAACTAGGTAGCCCCATTGAAATCAATAAGCATGGCCAAGTTTGGTCTATGAATGCCAGTACTGAGTAAAACTTAGCTGAATTTCTGATTCACAAAGAGGTTGCAACCCAGTTCACAGACCTATGTGACAATTATTTTGTCATATTAAGCAAACTGCAAAATCACCACACAGCAATATAATGGTTCAGATCGAAACCTCAAGTCACATAATTCCTTCACTCACTCCCTGTAGGGGAGCACAGCACAAACACAGAAATCCCCGGCTCAGCAACATAAATCAGTCTGCATCACAGTTGGTATATTTGATATCGTTGAATAAAATGGGAGGACCCCCAATTCATCATTTAGCATAAGCCTAACCATCTTGTAACCTCAGGCCAATCCATGTTGCACCAGCCTTTTTCTATGGCCCACAGCACCCCATTTTTGCAGGCCTTTGTTTCTAAACAAGTAACCCAAAGAGAATCTATAGCCTGCTTACTATGGTAAAATCCTATGCTTTTTGTGGATAAAATAATGTTTTGCACACCCAAGTCCCTGAATGGTGAGAAGTTTCAAGGGTACCAGCACATATTTTAGGTTTGATTCCCTTGATAGAGACAGATAGTGCTTCTGTGCTGTATGATCTTGCTTCCATAGACAGATAGTCTGTGCAGAAGATAGAAAACCCATAGCATTAACACTCCCAACAGATCCTGCTCCCCTATTAAGTTTCTGTGGCAGAGTAAGCGGGGGCACCAAAGCCATAACTTTGGATTTTTGCACAAAAAACTCCAGTCTCTTTTGTTCTCTTTCCCCTCGGTGGCATCCCTCCAGCCAGGCAGATTTGGTGGCAACTCATTGCCCTAGCTTATATGACAAAGTAGATACAGTGGTACCTCTACGTACGAATTTAATGCATTCCGATCGCACATTCGTAAGTCAAAAAAAATTGTAAATCGAATCCCATAGGAATGCATTGGGAGAAAAATCCGTAAGTCGAAGCAACCCTATCTAAAAATTCGTAAGTAGAAAAAAATCCTATCTAAACCGCATCCAAGATGGCGGACGGAGCTCCGTTCTTAAGTAGAAACATTTGTAAGTAGAGTTATTCGTAAGTAGAGGTACCACTGTACTTAACAGATGCAGTAAAGAAACTAGTTTGATCATTTTAGCAGCCTTCCTGTTTCTACAGAATTTGGTCCTAGTCCTGCCAACGTCAAAATGCAAGAAAGCACATCAAAGTGCAAGTAGATAAATAAGGGAAGGTAAACGGCGTTTCCGTGCACTGCTCTGGTTTGCCAGAAGTGGCTTTGTCATGCTGGCCACATGACCTGGAAGCTGTACGCTGGCTCCCTGGGCCAATAATGCGAGATGAGCGCGCAACCCCAGAGTCGGTCACGACTGGACCTGATGGTCAGGGGTCCCTTTACCTTTACCTATGAAGTCACAGGATTGAAGGAAACCCCCAAAGAACCCATTTGATCCAACCCCCAAACTTATTATTCCACTTTTCCTTCAAGAAGCTCAGGACAGTGTGCTTGGGGACTGTGCCCTTCTACTCTAACAATTGCCCTGCGAGGTAGGTTAGGCAAAGAGAAAGAAAGAGTGGCTGGTTGAGGCTCGCCCCAGGATATTCTGATCCCGTTCCTAGCGCTCTGACCATTACACCACACCAACTCTCCCTTTTGTGGAAAAGCAAAGGCAGCTCATTGCTGCTAGCTTCCAGCAGTCTTAGGGGAAGAGGCCTGATCCAATCCAAAGCAGGGCCTAACTCTGAGCTGTTCTGCTGCTCCCTAGGAGTTTAATCCCGAGGAGTTTTACCACTTATTGGAAGCTGCTGAGGACCATGCCAAAGAGGGACACCTGATGAAGACCGATATCCCTCGCTACATCATCAGCCAGCTGGGACTTACCCGAGATCCCTTCCCAGGTAATTCAACAAAAAATCACCTGCAGGAAAGCAGGCTGCATTCCACGTATGTACCTGGGCCACAGTACCTACTGTGTTATGTGAACATATGTGTATGTGATTTCATGCATGTGATCGCATGATCATCTTGTAACCTCTGTGGCTATGTGGCAAGTGACCCGTCCTGTTAGCTGTGGAGTTTGGCTTTACATGGGTTCCAAGAAGCACAGGCTGTTCCATCCCCCTTTCCCCCTCATGAGGATTCTTCATGCGTGGGCCATTCACATTTCCTCTACGGTGTTCAGGGTAACCTCTTCATGTGCGGGCTTATTGTTTAGGGTGATCTACTTGTTAAGCAGGACAGAAAAACACACCAAGGGTGTGATGTCACTGGTGGGAGTGGGTGTCAGGACAGCTTCTAGCCTTGACATACTTCCAGTATCTTAACAAAGAGGTCAAACTCATCCAGGATTCCTCGGGGACAAAGTCCTTAACAGAGCATCCCCTAAGACAGGATAGATCATGGATAGACCGTGTCCCATTGGACAATTCCTTAGCTTACTGCTGGGATTTTTGTGGAGAACACAGGACTTCAGTCGGATATAGAAAGGCACTTTGGATGATGATAAGATACATTCTTTGGTTCCCTTATTAATACAGATCAGTGAAGCCTTTGCCACTAAGAGATCCCAAGCATTGACCCTTGCTGTGTAAATCTGGACCTAGTTCACACACACATTAGTAGCCAAGACATTTATTTGTTCAAATGATTGTGTATCACAGATACATGACACCTGGGGGGGGAAAGACCACATATGTGTGAATCTACATTATGACTGAAAGGATGAAACGTTTTTTTAAAATACTGTTCACCGCCCTGGTATCTTATTTATGAACTTGTCAGGTTAGAAAGCATGCTTGCTTTGGTCTCAAGGTGGTCTAAACCACGGAGTCTCTTGGGCTTGTTGATCAGAAGGTCAGCAGTGCGAATCCATGCGATGGGGTGAGCCCCTGCTTTGTCCAAGCTCCTGCCAACCTAGCAGTTCGAAAGCACACCAGTGCAAGTAGATAAATAGGTACCACTGCGGCAGGAAGGTAAACAGCGTTTCTGTGCGCTCTGGCTTCCGTCACAGTGTTCTGTTGTGCCAGAAGCAGTTTAGTCCTGCTGGCCACATGACCTGGAAAGCTGCCTGTGGACAAACACAGGCTCCCTCGGCCTGAAAAGCGAGATGAATGCCACACCCCATAGTCACCTTTGAGTGGACTTAACTGTCCAGGGGTCCTTTACCTTTACCTTTTACCCTTTAGCTCCGTCAATAAACTTCTTGATTTTGAAATCTTAAATTGGGCTGAACCAGCTAGCATTTGATGCCTTAATCTTATATGGCAGATTTCAATGGTCAGTCAGGGTGTGCTTCTTGGTTTATCTGTGTAAACTGAGGGGCAAAATGTAGTTATATACAACCTAACACTAATACCCCAACCTAACACTTTTGCTATAGTCTCCAGGACTCCAAATCTATCTGCCTATCTGTCTGTTATATTTCTATCCCTCCTCTTCTCCAAGAAGCTGAAGGTGGTGAACACACTTCTCCCCACCCCCTTTCATTTTACCCTCACAACAACTCTGTCAGGTAGGTTAGGCTGAAGGACAGTGACTGGCCCCAGGTCACCCAGTGAGCTTCATGGCTGAGTGGGGATTTGAACCCTGCCCCCCCCATGTTCTAGTCCAACACTCTAGCCATTATGCCACACTGGCTGTCCGAGCGGTGCAGGCCAAGGGCATGTTGAATGCTTTCCTCTCAGGCTGGTTTCCCAGTCACATTTGGCTCTTCTTAAGCTGTTTCATCCCCATGGGGGAACGTTGTATAGACCTGTCGCTGATTGTTTGACCCAGGGACAGGGTTGGTAGTTGCTCAAGGTGAGTCTACGTGGTGTCAAAGTGCTGACACCCAGGTAAGCCAAACCAAGCTCACGTGCCAACGCTGGAGAGCTGAGTGGTCTCCAAGGCCCCAGACGACGGAGCGATTGCATCTCACATTTGCAATTTGGCATAAACTATCTGTATCTGTGTGTGTGTTAAATGGGCATGGGCATGCATTTGTGTGAGCAGGGTAGCACAGCTGACGTCGTATTCCGGTGTGAATGTAAGTATATGTGAACCCGCCTACCCGCAGGTGTTTGTGCATCTGTTCCCAAGGTGTGTGCTAAGGTGCATGCAAGCCTGTGATTTGTCTTAGCGAGCGCATGCTTCCGCCTCCTGATTTGTCACCTTGACACGTGGACCTCTCCATCACACACATACCCCCCACGCCTTAGCATGCCGCCGTGTGTGCATGTACGTAACACAGGCATGTGCATCGGCATATATGCATGGCTGTATGCACATGTCTCGGTTTCACCCTTTCTGTGCTTTCATGAATGACAATGGGGTTGCTAAAGCCTTGTTCCCTTGGCTCTCCCCCTTTGGCTCTTTCCAAACCCTGTTCTCGTCAGATGTGCTGTATGTGGAAGAGCATGATAGCGGAGGATCCAACACCCCTGAGACAGAGGAGTTCACAGAGGTCAGTACAAAGGGGGGGCACCAACCGCGCACCCCAGCTCTGTGCTGTCTACCCCAACTCTTCACACATAGACACAACTCTCTCTCTCTCCCTCTCTCTCTCTCTCTCTCTCTTCATACCGCTGCTCAATGTTTCTGCCGCTACATCCACATCACGAGCTTGATCCTGGGGAAAGAGGGAAAAGCAAGCTGCTGTACCTACTTGACGTCAGGCAGCCACCCCATTTTGGTGGGCTTTTGTGCAGGAAAACAAACCAAAGGAAATCTGGCTACTCACTTGGGTGCATGCAACTAAAGCCCTCTATTTACCATTGGGCGTTCGGTCTCTACTGGCAGCAGCTGGAAATCACAGCCAAAGCCGTGGTTCCCAACGTGGGCACACGCCCCACGGGGGAGGGATTTGATTTTTTAAGGGGTGCAATTCGAGAATGAGTTATTAACAGTTAATGGCCTTCCTCCACGTGAATAGGAGTTCACTTTTTGAATATTAAGAATTATGTCATGGGGGGGATATCATGATTTTAGAGATGCTTAGGTGGGGCGTGGCCAAAAAAAAAGTTGGGGACCACTGGGCTAAAGCCAGAATTTGTTGCCTGAATGCAATTAATTTACACTCCTTTGTTATGTAAGTAAGCAGTCCCCCCCCCCCAAGCCATGAGCAGCCTTACGACTGTGGCGGGGATGGAGGGAGTTTTCCATCCCTACCTAAAGGTGATATTTGCAATTGGGAATGACCAATGAGCTCCAAAGTAGGTTTCCCAATGGATAACTTTTGGCAGGTCAGAATTTGTCAGTGGCAGAGTGACACTTCCTCCCTATTCCCATAGCTGTTCTCCCCACGCCAAACCCAAAGCCCTTCCATAGCTGCCAAGTTATCCCTTTTTTAAAGGGAAATTCCCTTATGCTGAATAGGCTTCCTCGCGAGAAAAGGCAGCTATGAGCCCTTCTGGCTAATAGAACTTTGGGACAGGGACTGGGGCATAAACATAATAAACAGACTCATCATCTCACTTTAATGTTTGATCTTTTACCGTGTTTTTAATGTTCTGTTGGGAGCCGCCCAGAGTGGCTGGGCGGGGTATAAATAAATAAATTATCATCATCATTATATCATCATCATCATCATGACTGTCAAAACAAAAGGCCACCTTTAATTTATTTATTTTTTAAAAAACCATGACCATACGCTGGGACCTGAACAGTAAAATAAATGTGCTTGGAGCCCCACCTGATAATCAACCCAAGCTTTAGTTGACGGCCTAAAACTTTCAGCTCGAGTTATGAATTCCACATGTTAGATGACTCCCTGGGAGTTGTGGAAGCAGCTGACTTCCTTGCACCCTGACTTGGGTAGAGGTAGCAGCAGCGCCAAGGGTGGCGACCCAAACAGCAATTCTAGGGGTGCCCATGAAGCTACGTGCCATCGCACAAGTGCACTCCCCAACTCCTTGCGCAACAGCTGAGGATCATGGGGTGCAGTTCTTGAACTCATGGCACACTGGTTTTGCACCAGCAATACAGTCAAACCTCGGCTCCCAAACGTCTCTGTTTTGGCTCCTGAACGCCGAAAACCAGGAAGTAAATGCTCTGGTTTTTGAATGTTTTTTGGAAGCTGAATATCCTACGCAGCTTCTGCTTGAGTGCAGGAAGCTCCTGCTACCAATCAGTATCCATGCCTCAGTTGTTGAACATTTCGGAAGCCAAATGGGCTTCCGGAACAGATTACGTTCGACAGCCAAGGTTTGACTGTGTATCTGTGGCAGCTACGCACAGTAGTAGCATAGCAGATGTGCAGGAAAAGGGAAGGAGGCAGATAAATTGGGGAAAAACACAATGGGGGGGATGAGTGGAAGTTGGAGAAAATGCACGAGGTTCCCCATTTGCCTCCTCCACTCTTACGATAGAGAAAGAAAAGTCCAGGCAGGCATATGAGGGGGAAAGAGAAGGAAGGTTCACATGGGAGATCTGGGAGACAAGTGGAAGAGAGGCACAGAATATCCATGGATGAGGTGGGAGGGAAAAGAAGCCCAGATGGTGCTGGAAGCAGCCAGGAAGAAGGCTTAGGAGGAATGTGATTAGTGGGTGAGAGGAAAAGAGAAGGCATGGGTGATTGGCAAGGAGCATAATGGGCAAATGGAAGAGAGGAGCCTTGTGTGAGAATGCCGGGAAGGGAAGCAGGTAGAAAGTACAGGGAAGGAAAATGAGCTTCTTAAAATATACAGTGTGAGGTGGGCCTAAGTCCTGCTGGGTCCAAGCCTAGGAACTGTCAGGGGTACAGGGATGGTGTTTGTGTCTCACAGTTTGACAGCAAAGGGGGCGTAGGAAGGTGTTCTTAGTGCTTGCCCCACACTTAAGGAAGCCTGCCTTCTCTTCCCTCTTGGAGATCCCCCAAACATTGAGCCCGGAAGTGTCTCAGACATACGGCTAAGATTCATTGGGTGCCATTTGGGCTGTGGGGTTAAATTGGTAGAGGGTTTGGGTTTTCCACCACTGATGTTATGTGTTGGTTCATTTGAATGGTGTGTTTTACATTTGGTTTTTTGATCCGTTGTGAAATAGATGCTAAAGCAGAACTAAGTATAAAACAGCAGCGCCCAAAGCCTACAGAAGCAGGGCATGGTTGTTTGTCACAGGCGTAGGAAACTGAGGTGATGGCTCTCCTGCCTTCATTCATCCATTCTTCTCGGAATGTGTGCTACATTTTTATTTGGGAAAAGAGCACATGATGCAGTGAGATGGGGTAGCCAAAGCAATTTTGTCCAAACATGCTGGTAAACAGAAAATCTGGTATCTGAAGAAGTGTGCATGCACACGAAAGCTCATACCAATGACAAACTTAGTTGGTCTCTAAGGTGCTACAGGAAGGAATTTTTTAATTTTGTTTTGACTACGGCAGACCAACACGGCTACCTACCTGTAACTAGAAAATCTTAGAACCATAGAATTGTAGAGTTGGAATGGGTCACCTAGTCCAACCCCCAGCAATGCAGGAATCTCAACTAGAGCATCCCTGACAAAATGGCCACCCAACCTCTGCTTAAAAACCGGAGTCAGAACAGCTGTCAGAACAGATATTCAGCCTCTCCTTTCTTGTAACTTGAAGCCATTGGTTTGGGTCCTACCCTCCGGAGCTGGAGAAAACAAGCTTGTTCCATCTTCCATGTGACAGCCCTTGAGATATTTGAAGATGGCTGTCATATCTCCTCTCAGTCTCCTCTTTTCCAGTCTAAGCATACCCAACTTCCTCAACTGTCTATCATAAGAAGCGGTATGCAGTGGAATATATGACCAGCCACTCAGTTCTCAGGAGGGAAGTACTGTGTGTGTGAAGGGGGGGGGTCATAGAAGCTACAGAGCTTTCTGAGGACCAAGCCTGTCATCCTCCCATTAGGGCACCTTGGCCATCCTGCACGGTGACCAGTCTGGTTGGGCAGGAAGGTAACAAGCACTACTCCTTCCTAAACTACAGTTGACCTCAGTTAAAGCTCAGAGTGGGGGACCCAAAAGCAGCCCTTCTTGTGGAAGAATAAATTATTCCATTCAGTAGAATGAATCCAGTTGCAGGGGACACTGGCACCATCTCCAGCAAGCCCCGGGGGCACAGGCACACACAATTTTTTTGCTGTGGGTACTTGGCCTCCGCCCCCTGCCTCTCTGCATAGCCCAATGCGACTGCGGCACATGGAGGCTGTGATCCAGTCACTCCCGCAGTGCCGGAGCTGCTTCGTCGTGATGCCACAACATGACATCGTCACGTTACCACGCCATTATGCTGCAACTCAGTGTGCACCCGCAGTGGGGGGGGGGGTCAAGTCAGCACCCCTGGCAGGGGAGATCCCTTTCTAGGTTTTGTGTCACAAAGGTTGTTAGAACAGTGTGCATTTATTAAGAGGAAAAGAGAATGTGATCACATGTACCCCCCCCCCCCAAAAAAATGCTATGTGGACTCCTTTTTTGAATAGGAAATAAAATTATTCATTTAGTAAAGATAAAGGGTGGGGATAGGGAAGAGGGAGAGAGATCTAGCAGGCTTCCACCTCCTTCATGCCAGGTGGAAAAAGAGCCCAGCGGCAGGGACACCGTTCCCTCTTAACTCCCCGCCCAGTTGATCTGTGATAGATAGGAATAAAAATAAATCTGTTGTGTGATTACAAAAAGGAACTGAAAACACATGGAATCTCTTGCCCTTCTTGCTCTTACTGACTAGCCTTTCATTTGTGTGACCCAGGCTCCAGGGGGGTGGCTTCTTGAATAACAGAAGACACTCCACCAGAATAACTCCTTATTATTAGGCATCTGAGTCAGTGGGTGGCTCTGCCTGCAAGGTTCATCATTAAACCCATAGCGCCGTTGCATAGCCAGGGATTGCCCCATCTTACGTTTGTGCTTTTGGCTCTGGTTTTTTTGCATCTATAAATGGAACTAAATGGGCTATGCCCGTTCAGTTTCAGAGTGGCTCTCTACCAATTTTCTGGTACCAGTGTTAACTGTGTGGAGCCAGTGTGGTGTGGTGGTTAAGAGCGGTAGACTCGTAATCTGGGGAACCGGGTTCGTGTCTCTGCTCCTCCACATGCAGCTGCTGGGTGACCTTGGGCTAGTCACACTTCTTTGAAGTCTCTCAGCCTCACTCACCTCACAGAGTGTTTGTTGTGGGGGAGGAAGGGAAAGGAGATTGTTAGCCGCTTTGAGACTCCTTCGGGTAGTGATAAAGCGGGATATCAAATCCAAACTCTTCTTCTTCTTCTTCTGTGTTCACAGTCTGTCATATGCCTGACACAACTGCACTCCAAACCAGTGGTGTGCGGTCAGTGACTAGGCTAGTTTCCCCTAAATGTTCCGGGTAAATTAGAGTATTAAAAGTATTAACGCCTGGTGCCTCCTTCTCAAAACTCGGCAAGCTTCTGCCCGGTTTGGATAGGGAGGTGCGATGCTCCAACAGGGTCCAAGAGCCCTTCTGCCACCTTCCCAAAGAACCACCCAACTTTCGGAAGGAAGCAGCAGGGCTCCAGCATCCTGCCAGATGCCTGGCGCCTCCTTCCCAAAGCCCAGGAAGCTTCTGCCTGGCTTGGGAAGGAGGCGCGATGCTCAGCATGCAACGTCACAACATAGCGATGTCACACTCACAACGCCGACGTCGCCCCCTGCCCCCAGTTGCCCTTGCAAGTTGGCGCCTCTGGCCCTAAACTGTTCCCATAGGGGAAAAAATCTTTTTTCCACTGTACGGCACTGCTTCTAACCTTAGTAAAGAAGGGGTCCTCAATAGGGTTGGCTTCAGTTAGCGTGGCTGGATTTCATAGGAGCTGCTTTATGCCCTCACACCCAATTTACTTACCATTACAGAGCCGTGGGACTACTCCAAAGCCAAAGAAGCCACCGGGAGAAGGAGACTTTGGAACAATTAAACTCATAAGCAACGGGGCATATGGGTGAGTGAACTGACTCGGGTCCCAAGCTCCTTGGATATCCCTGCATGGAAGGGTCTCTCTTGCTTCTGGTTTGCTCCTTCAGGACCCAATCAGGCCTGGTTCTAATCCTTACCTGGCCCAAAGGTGCTGTTCCCAAAGTGGAGGAGTAGGCGGTTTCAGCTGGTTTTGAGTTCAAAGTATTGCACCGTTATGCTCCGATCATCCATGTTGGGGAACCCATGTTTCTTTATGAGCATCATAGTGGAGGGGTGCAGGATCTTTGATATAGAGAAACATATGGACCAGGCTTGGAAGTTCAGGAGACACCCCGTGGAAAAAAAGAAGAAGAATTAGAAGGGTTTTTCAATCACATGGAAAGGAGAATAATAACAGTAAATTCCTGTCATAGTAAGATGGTGTAGGGAACTGGATCTGTTCAGTGGGCAGGATTCCAAAATTACACACACACACACACATACACACACACAGGACAAGTTTGGCAGTTGCGTGGAACAACCCACCTGCCCATCACCTGGCATCATAACGACTTTACACAGGTCCAAGGAAACCTTCAAACAGGCTTGCCCTGGAGAGAGAGAGAAAATGCTACATCATTGAACTGAGCATTTCTCCCTCTCTCAAAAGGAAGCAATGTGGATTCAAAGCGCCGTATTTTGAATCCAAAATACTCAATTTCTAAAACAGCATTTCCCCCTTTGTAGAGGGAATGCTTTGCATCTAAACTGCTTCCTCTGGAGAGAAAGTGGAGCATTTTTCTCTCCTCAAAGGAAGCGGTTTGCATTGACACTTGCTCCAGCATTTTTGAATGCAAACTGCTTCCTCCATCCCCCTCAGCAGCCCATCCTAGCCAGGCTCTCTGTCAGCGTATTGATGCTGACAGGGAACCTTACTTGTATAGGAACAGCAGGGAGCCCCATTTAAGCCACACCCATATCTGCCTAAAACCAGCTGTCACATATGGTGTCAGTTGTGGGACACCACCAAGAAGGCCCTGTTTCCTCTTGCTACTTGCCTCACACTGAGGCAGCAGAGGCACCTGGAGGAAGGGTTCTGAAGAAGGCATCACAGAGAAGGCAGGGCGATGCAGGAGCAGGGTGTTCTTCAGGTCGCAATCCTCAGACAGCTTCCCACCCAAGGGTGGCCCAAGATCTTTTGCCACCTTAAGGGTTTGCAACGATGTGTAATGTTGATGCAGTGGACATATGAGCAGACCTAAGCCTCACTGCCTCCTCCCAAAAGCTCTGGGTAAAAGCTAGTTTACCAGCCCATTGTTTAAAGAGGGGAGAGAGTCTAGTATTTAGAGAGTGAGGATCAGGATCCCTCAATACACCTACATTCTCTGCTGTGTTCTTGGAGAATACGTCTCCCAGAAGTGATTTGTGAGTTGGGGCTGCCTCTTGCTGAGCACACCCCCTCTGCTTTCTCCGCCTCCTCTCACAGAGCTGTGTATCTAGTGCGGCACAAAGAGACCCGACAGCGCTTTGCCATGAAGAAGATCAACAAGCAAAACCTCATCCTGCGCAACCAGATCCAGCAGGCCTTTGTGGAGCGCGACATTTTGACTTTTGCAGAAAACCCCTTTGTGGTCAGCATGTTCTGTTCTTTTGAGACCAAGCGCTACCTCTGCATGGTCATGGAATATGTCGAAGGTACACGGCCTCAGAACTCCTGATGGGACTCAGATACCCCCCTGGTCTCTCAGTATCACACAAGTCAGCTTTCAGGTTCCATATGAAAATTAAATCCCATGTGTGAGCTTGCAGGAAACAACCCATTATGAGAGCAGCAGTGGTTATCAGAGACCCTTGAGCAAACAATGTGCACATCCTTTGTTGTACAAAAATATCCAGTTATTGTTATATTATTATAATTTATTAAATTTATATATTAAATTTAAAAAACATAGCTCAGAAGTTGAGAAAAGCATCTTTCCTGGCCACCCAAACAGATCCTGTGAGAGAGCCAGTGTGGTATAGTGGTTAAGAGCGGCAGACTCGTAATCTGGGGAACTGGGTTCGCGTCTCCGCTCCTCCACATGCAGCTGCTGGGTGACCTTGGGCTAGTCACACTTCTCTGAAGTCTCTGAGCCCCACCCACCTCACAGAGTGTTTGTGGTGGGGGAGGAAGGGAAAGGAGAATGTTAGCCGCTTTGAGACTCCTTCGGGTAGTGATAAAGCGGGATATCAAATCTAAACTACTATTCTTCTTCTTCTTCTTCTTCTTCTTCTTCTTCTTCTTCTTCTTCTTCTTCTTCTTCTTCTTCTTCTTCTTCTTCTTCTTCTTCTTCTTCCTCTTCTCAATTCATTAGCACCCAAGCTCCTCAACCAGTGGTTTCATTACTTTTAGTCAGGACAGTGATGTTACTGGAAACCCCAAGAGCATCTCTTTTACTCAACTGTGTCTCCGGCTTCAAAGAAAGCTTGGATTGTAAGTGATAGCAGAGTCCCTGTGTACTTGACAGGAGCTTCCACCATCCTGTTAGCTTTTTCAGCAACCAAGATTGGAAACACCTGTCTTTAAACCAGTCTCAAGTCGAATGATCACCTAGGTCTTTTAGTATTAAACACAGCACAGGGATCTGAGCCTTGTACCTGCCCTTCTACAGACTGTGCTTCTTGGCATTCCAAACGGCACGGCACCGGAGGGCTGCAAGCTCTGATCAAGGACAGGAACAGAATAGTAGTCGTCCTGCCCTATACGAAATGAGTGGCCTGCTAGCAGCCTCCCTAACCGCTTCACCCTTTTCCCAGCAGGCGGGGACTGTGCAACCCTGCTGAAGAACATAGGGGCACTGCCTGTGGAGATGGCCCGCATGTACTTTGCCGAGACCGTCCTTGCCCTGGAGTACCTGCACAACTATGGCATCGTCCACCGTGACCTAAAGCCCGACAAGTATGAAGCGGAGAGCCGGAGTCTCTCCTGGCCTATCTTGCCGGGAGAAGAGCAGCAGCAGCAGCAGCATGCTTTGCTGACATTCCCTGGGTTCCTTTGCCAAAAGTGGGGAGGGCGGGGGCAAAGTGTGTCTGTGGTCTGAGCTCTCTTGACGGTTGCTTCTCCGGCTTTCTCCTCAGCCTGCTGATCACTTCCATGGGGCACATCAAGCTGACGGACTTCGGTCTCTCCAAGATGGGACTGATGAGCCTCACCACCAACTTGTATGAGGGCCACATTGAGAAGGATGCCCGGGAGTTCCTGGACAAACAGGTGGGCACCCAAGTGGCGTGCGTGAGAGGGGAGCGTTGTGGGTGGGTGAGGGGGCCAGGGCCGGTGCTAGGGCTTTTTGCGCCCTAGGCAAAAACAGCTTCTGGCACCCCCCAGGTGCATGCGTCATGACGCATGCGTAACACCGCTGATGCCCCTACGTCCCCTCCATTGGCGGGAGGAGCGCGGGCCAAGGGGGGAGCTCGGCACCCTCCCGCCTGTGGAGGGTACGCTTTGAGCTCCTCAGCGGCGGCTGCAGCGAGCGAGCGGCGGCGGCAGCAGCGCCCATAGCTGAAGGCTTCAGCTGCGAGCGCTGCCGCCGCTTGCTCACTGCAGCCACTCGGGAGCTCACAGCATCCCCTCCGTGGGTGGGAGGGCGCTGAGCTCTCCTTTTGGCTCGCGCTCCTCCCGCCTGTGGAGGGGACGCTGGGGGCTCCTCGGCGAGCAGGTGGGCGGCGGCAGCGCCCATAGCTGAAGGCTTCGGCTGTGGGCGCTTGCTGCCACTACCGCTGCCGCTCGCTCGCCCGCCTCCAGTGAATAGCTGAGAGGAGAGGCGCGGCAAGGTAGCCCTAGGTTCGTACTTCCTGCACACCTCCGGGAGGCGGCCCCAGGCAGCACTGGGCAGCGGGGGGCGAGCTGTTCAGTGCCCCCTCCATTCTGGTGCTCTAGGCAGTGGCCTAGTTTGCCTTAATGGGTGCACCGGCCCTGGAGGGGGCAGAATTTGAAACGTCCCTTTGAAATTGTGTGGGAGACTATATAACACTGCCCTGTGGTGCAGATCAGGCTGATCCGGGGGAGTTCTTTCTGCTCCTCTCTGATTGTGTTTACATACAAACGGCAGAAGTAAGAGGACCTTAATCTCAGTTAGTCATTGGCTATGGGGGTTTTCAGTGCCGCCAGACCACTTGGTAAATATTTAGGGAGGTATGTGATAAGAGAGTACAAAAACCCCTTGCCGCTGGCTGGAAGCTCTCACCTGGTTGACTTGTTTTTAAACCCCAGCATGGACTTTAAATCAGAACTTGTCAGTCAGCAGGACGAAGCCTTTCTTACCAAATAAAGGCCTTCTGGTATTTTAGAAGGAAGGCAGGACATGGCACATTGCCATTGTGTATGTGAGGGGGGAAAGCTGCAGACCAGGCACCCCCAAACTTCGGCCCTCCAGATGTTTTGGACTACAACTCCCATCTTCCCCAACCACTGGTCCTGTTAGCTAGGGATCATGGGAGTTGTAGGCCAAAACATCTGGAGGGCCGCAGTTTGGGGATGCCTGCTGTAGACTTAGGGTGTTTAACCTCCATCCCAGGGGCCTGGTGGAAGCTTTTCTGACCCCCCCCCAAGACCCCACAGGTGGTGGTGGCGGCCAAAGTGAAAATTATATACCCAGCCCTGGGATGGATAGAGGGGTCTGAAACCTCTGCACCCAGCCCAGGACTCTGATAGGAATGCAGGTCACGCCCTTCTCAGTTGTCACAGCTAACATGTAGGGCTGCCATATGTATGGGTTTCCCCAGCCATTACCAGGATGTCATTCAATCTCTGTGCTGAAGGACGGTGGGTGTCTTGGCAGGTGTGTGGAACCCCTGAATACATTGCTCCCGAAGTGATCCTTCGCCAAGGCTATGGGAAGCCAGTGGACTGGTGGGCTATGGGAATCATCCTGTACGAGTTCCTGGTGGGCTGCGTGCCATTCTTTGGAGACACCCCTGAGGAGCTCTTTGGTCAAGTCATCACTGGTAAGTGTGTTTTGGTCACTGTGATCCAGCTATGAGCTTGAACATTGTTACTTGCTGGCCTTGGAATTTCCTCCAGGCGTGGCTAAGTTGCTCCTGCTCACGGGCTTGCACAAGGTGAGCGGAGGGGTGAGAGGAGGGTGGGGATAAAAACCTTAGGAGAGTATCATGAAACAGAGCGAAGCATTAAGGTGGAGCTTTGGGTTCATAGGCTCTGTGAGCTGCTTTCCCAGTTAGGAAGATGCTTGGCATAGGAGCCCATTTCCCAGTAACAATTAAAGCTGTTACAATAATCTACACATTGAGGAGACCGTTCTAACCCTTCCTAACCGAGAGCTTCTCTGTTTCTTTTTGCTTTCAGATGACATCTTGTGGCCGGAAGGGGAGGAGGCCCTCCCAGCAGATGCTCAAGATCTCATCTCCTGCCTCCTGCAGACCAACCCTCTTCACCGCCTGGGGGCAGGTAAGGACAGTTGGTCAGGGTGCAGGGCAGCTAGTTAGGTGGGGCTTCAGTGTGATCCAATCCAGAAGGAGGGGAGGGATAGTCCTGCCCCCAGATCTCTAGATCCTCTTCCGGGGTGTCGCCACCTGGGACACCAAACTGTTGACCAGCTGTGGCCTTGGCGGGTCTGTGTCAACATTCCCTAAGTGCTCAGGATGTTGCCCCACCACCCACCACCACCTAGCAGCAGAATCACATGTTTCTAGGAAAGAGCTCACCTCTTACCATGTCCAGTTGGATTGGTGGTGTTGTCCAGCAGAGGGCAGCAAGACCTCGGTCTTTGCGTTTTTGCAGGTGGCGCCTACGAAGTGAAACAGCATGCATTTTTCAAAGATCTTGACTGGAACGGGCTTCTGAGGCAGAAAGCAGAATTCATCCCTCACCTGGAGTCTGAGGAAGACACCAGCTACTTTGACAGCAAGTGTTAACATTCCCCTTTCTTTTTCTCTCCCCACTCCCAAATGTTTTCCTTTAACAAACAAGAGTGAGGCTGGAAACGGCTAATCCCAGATTGCTCATGTTAATAAGGGCCTTCTCCTTCCTTCTTTCATACCGAAAAGGCGTCAGTGGGGGATTTCCATTGCAAATATCAGCTTCAGGGGAATAATTTTCACCAGGGCCACCACAGGGGAGAAAAGGGCCACGACTCAGTGGCAGAGCAATGCCTGCAAGCAGAAGGTCTTAAATCCAGACACTGGCACTTTCAGCTGGGAGAAACCCCTGTCCGGAACCCTGGGGGAGCTGCTGCCAGTCAGTGTAGAGAGTGTGGAACATTATGAAGCAGTGGTTGCCTCTGTAGGAGGCAGTGTCCTGTGTTCCAGTGAAAGAGTCGCACCACTGCAACTGCTATTGTATTGTTATTATTTTTAAAGATGTATGTCAAACACTGTCAGGATGCTGTCAGTGGCTCCCAGCTGGCTGTCCAGGAAAGTATAAAGACAAGGAAAAGTTTCTTACCGACCTTTTTTATTTCAATATTACAGAGAGAGGCTATAGAACCCAGCCTCTTGAATAATGGCGTTGTCCTGAGTGAATCTCCCACTTCCTCATTCGTCATTCTCATTGTCTCCTCTACGGGTGCTGCTATGTGTCTTTGAGCTCTTAGTTCTCCTACTTTAAAGGCTCACCAGGTTCTGGGAGATGGGGGGGTCTGGAATGCTTTCTAAAGACACCGTGTCAGCCAGCTGCCATTCCGGTCCTGCCTCCTCCTCTCCCGTTATTTCCCAACTTTTCCCCTCATCTGCCTCTGAGCTGCGACCTCCCTCAGACCCCTGTTGTCAATCTATACTGTTTTCCTCTTCCTCCTCCCTGGGAGGGTCAGGCTGCGGGAGGCTGTTTCCCCCATTCCTCCTCTGCCCAGTCCCTGACAAACAAATGCTTAAAACGTAATGCACCAAATGCTAAGGTGCATCTGATGTCCTGCCTAGTTTGGTTCATGCGGCTAAGATCAGAGATAAGCCTCTGCCTGCTCTGGGCTTGAAATCTTTATCATCCATGCCATACAACTGTATGTGATTGACAGGTAGGTGACACCCCCCCCACCTACCTGTCAAAAATGGTCCATGGAGGGTGGGCCAAATTTGGATCTGATCCTCAGGTTGAAAAAAGATTCCCTATCCGCTCTTTTTTTTAAAAAAAAATTATTTAATCGATTTTTTGATACAAACATCAACCACAAAAGACACATACAGTGGTACCTCAACTTAACGAATTTAATGAAGTCTGAACGCACATTCGTAAGTCGAAAAAATGTGTAAGTCGAATCCCATAGGAATGCATTGGGAGAAAAAATTCGTAAGTCGAAGCAACCCTATCTAAAAATTCGTAAGTAGAAAAAATCCTATCTAAACCGCATCCAAGATGGCGGACGGAGCTCCGTTTGTAAGTAGAAACATTCGTAAGTAGAGTTATTCGTAAGTCGAGGTACCACTGTACAACAAAAACCATAATAGCAGTAATAACACAATTTGACAATTCAAATTTGAATACACTGTGACAATATGTGACAATGGCAGCGAAATTCTGGGAGATGACGGGGACATGCTAGGGTTCTCGTTTGTTTTTTAATAATAATAATAATAATAATAATAATAATAATAATAATAATAATAATAAATTGTACCCCGCCCATCCGGCTGGGTTTCCCCAGCCATGGGGATGCTGCTCATCTTTGGGGTGGGGGGGGATTCAGAGGGAGAGGCTGCTTGTCCTGGTGGGGCTTTGCTTCTGTTTTTCCAAGCTTCCTTCCTGTTCATGACGAGATGTTTCACTTGGGTGCAGGAATGGCGCTGCCCCTGTGATATTTCTCTTTCTGTAGCCATTTGGGGCCAGGCTTAGAGGGAATGTGGGCAGCTCAATAGCAATCCTGCTGCCTAGGTCTCCCGCAGCTTCCATGAGATAGTTTCCCTCTTTCCAGCTCGCTCTGATCGTTACCACCACATTAACTCATATGATGAAGATGACACGACTGAAGATGAACCTGTGGAAATAAGACAGTTTTCATCGTGCTCTCCCAGGTTCAGCAAGGTGAGAGTCCTCACTGACTGCATTTAATTTGAATTGTTGCTGTTGTTTAGCACTGGTGCCGTGGTTAATATAGAGTGTGCGCTCAGAAGCCCAGAGTTTAAATCTCACCTCAGCCTCATGGTCACAAGTGTCCCTAGCCACTTCCCTCTCTGTCGCCTCTCTTTCTTTCTGCAAATAAAGGAGGATATTGTTACTGGCCTACTTGGCAGGGTTGCTGTAAGGATTACTAAGACAATGTATGTGAAATGCTATAAATACTTTTAATTGCTCTGTGAAATGCTGCTGTTGTCTTCTTCATTCTTCTCCTTACCATCAGCCTGCCATTAGCAAAATGTGTTTGGGAGCTGAGTGCAATGAGGAGTGGGGATTTGAAGGCGTATGTTGGGGATAGGTAGCCAGTAAATGTATTGGGCTATCTTCATAGTGCATCTCTATAGGGAGGCAAAATGTGTGTGTGGATAGGAGATTGTCAGCAGCAGCCCAGCCTTGTGCAAACTTACTCACTTAAGTGTGCAGAACTATGGTTTCCAAGCCATGTGTTTGTTGAGCTAATGGATGGGTGGCTGGGTGGGTATTTTCAGGCAAAGATTGGCCGAAAGAAGGGATGCTTAAAGTTTCCTACATTGGCCAGATCTGCACACTCAAACCTTTCTAAGACTATTCCCAGCACCCGTGGTATAGGATCTGAAACCAGCAGTAACCCTCACTGATGAAAAATATATACAGTGGTACCTCTACTTACGAATTTAATGCGTTCCAAACGCACATTCGTAAGTCGAAAAAATGCATTGGGAGAAAAAATTTGTAAGTCGAAGCAACTCCATCTAAAAATTCGTAAGTAGAAAAAATCCTATCTAAACCAAATCCAAGATGGCGGACGAGCTCCATTCGTAAGTAGAAACATTCGTAAGTCGAGTCATTCGTAAGTACAGGTACCACTGCACTTGAAATCACCTTGTGGGCAGTGGGGGGTTTTCTGTGGAGAACTGAAGGATGGGGGAAGGTTTAAGAGCACACCAGTGCTATGTGTTAATTCTTGGCAACTGAGGAACCATTCAAAATCCCACTTACAGATACCAAAGAATGCCTTAGAAAGCTCTGGGTGCTGTGTGTTGTTGTTGTTGTTGTTGTTATATCCTCCACACAACATGCTTCTGAGTGTGTGTCGTCGGGGGCAAGTTTATTGCCTAATTAATTAAACTTACGTTTTCACCTGTGTTTTTAGTACTGCATGAATGATTGATGGATTGTTTTGTGGATGGTTGGGTCAACTGCTTTGCGGCCATCTGTAGTGGAAAACAGTCTATAAATAAGGAAAGTAAATACATAAGCAATAAAGCGGCTCCTTATAGCCCGCTGCTGTACTATTTCTCACCCTTCTGGCCTTTGCCGCCCCGTCCCCCAATACAGGTGTACAGCAGCATGGAGCACCTATCCCAGCATGAGCAGAAGACTCCAGGCGTCACCAAGAGGGACCAGAGCAACAAACACAAAGATGAGAAGCTCAGCAAAAGGGAAAGCTTAGGCAGCTTCACCCTTCGAGAGAAAAGCTGGCGCACCACCTCCCCTGAAATGTGAGTCTCCACCCTGTGCGATAACAGCTGTGGCTTTTGTTCTTCAGCCCCCAGACCTGGAGGAGGCTGAGGACACTTGGAAGAGGAGCTCTCACTCCCGCTCTGAGAGGCAAATGTGGATATTCCAGGGATCTGGCACCGACCTCTGGTCCATAGGTGCCAACTCCCAGATTGAAAAAGCGTCGCGCACCGGAAGTCGCGCTGCGGCCATTTTGGAACTGGGCAGAGCAGCCCCGGAAGTCGCTTCTACGCATGCTCTGCCCATTTCCAAAATGGCCGCAGCACCAGAAATCGCTTCCGCGCATGTCCAGAGACTCCAGACATGTGCAGAAGGAACCTTCCCGGGCCGGTAAGAATCCAGGGGATTTACAGGTTTTTTTAAAATCCGGGCTGCCAGCGGGAAACGGCTGGAAAAACGGGGGTTTCCCGGGGAATACGGGAGACTTGGCAGCTATGCTCTGGTCCCTGGCAGACGCTAGCTGCTTTTAGTCCTGCACTTTTCCATATGGCCTGAGGACTTAGCAAAGAAAACTAGAAATATCAACTGTATATAAGATGCTTAGAAAGCAGACGCCATCTGTCTAACTAGTACATTAATCAGCTGTTCCCAGAATCACAGAATTGTAGTGTTAGAAGAGACTGTGAGGAACATCTAGTTCAACCCCACCACCAATGCTGGAATCTATTTCCCTACATGAGGCTTGAACTCACAACCCTGAGATTAAGTCTCATGTTCTACTGACTGAACTTAAATGTAAATGCATTTCTGAATTACCGAAACCTCGGTGTAGGTGCAATATAAGTGAGGCACGGACTAAAGTACAGGATGACATAAAGTTCAACAAGCAATTGCTTTCTCCCGTTCTTAGGAGGGAAGATAATATTTTAAAGTTCTTTTTCATTCCCTATTATAGTACCTGTACAGTGGTACCTCGGAAGTCAAACGGAATCTGTTCTGGAAGTCCGTTCGACTTCCAAAATGTTCAGAAACCAAGGCATGGCGTCCAGTTGGCTGCAGGAAGCTCCTGCAGCCAATTGGAAGCCACGTCAGACATTCGGGTTCCAAAGAATGTTCGCAAACCAGAACACTCCCGGGTTTGTGGCGTTCGGGAGCCAAAGCGTTTGACTCGCAAGGCGTTCAGGATCCAAGGTACAACTGGATTGCTCTCAGTGCAAAATGTAACACTTTAGGCCAGGCATCCCCAAACTTCGGCCCTCCAGATGTTTTGGACTACAATTCCCATCATCCCTGACCACTGGTCCTGTTAGCTAGGGATCATGGGAGTTGTAGGCCAAAACATCTGGAGGGCCGCAGTTTGGGGATGCCTGCTTTAGGCATTTATTTCCCACCACCACCACCACCCCTGTGCTCTTAAGTTGCAGCCCTAACAATTAAAACGTCTCCTCACTTATTGCAACTGAATCCACTGAAGATTCACTTCTGAACTGGGGGAACCTGTGACCTTCCAGAGGCTCTTGGATTCCAACTCCCACCAGCCCCAGCCAGTGTGGCCAGTGGAAAGGGGTGATTAGAGTTGCAATCCTGAAGCACCTGGCATTTTGGACATGGCCTCAGGTGTTTGGGGTGGGAGGGGTGAGCCATCTTGCTTGTTTTCTGTCTCTCAGGAAGCGGCTCTCAGCCTCGGAGTCGTCCTACACCGAGAGCGATTCCAGCCCCCCGCTGGGTGCGCGTCGGCGCTTTTCGGCCCTGATGGACACCAGCCGTTTTGCTGTGCCCCTGGAAACCGACAACGAGAGTCTTGGCAAGGGGCCTGCAAAGGCTCCTGCGGAAAACGGGCCCCCGGGGTCCACGCCCCAGGTCGAAGGCAAGGAGGGCAAGGAAGGGGCAGCAGGAGAGGCTGGGCAGAGTCCTGCCCCTGTGGAGACTGAGGCAGGTGAGTAATGGCCTCTTGCTGAAAGCCCTCACTCTGGCAGCTGAAGGGGAGATGCCATAGTCGGCGGCCCAGTCTGCTGTTTACATGAGATGTGCCTCTTACAGTCTGAACAGATTCTTGGTACGTCGCCTCCCTTTTGACATCTGTTTTGTGAAGCCAAAGTCCTCTCCCTTCCAGCCTCTGGTGAGGAGATGCAGCCTGGCTCAGAGACCACACATCCCTAGGGAGCAGGGAGCAGTGCACCCCAGATCCCTTAAATCACCCCTTGGCAGATCCAAGTATCTTGCTTCTAAGGCAAATCTCAAGTGTACAGTTAGCCTCTTGGGACCTTTCTGGTAGGCATTGCACAATGCAGTGGTTGCAGAGGATGCAAACGTCTGTTCTCCCATCAATTGCCAGGAAATTGCAATCTCCCGACATTCAGGGCCGCAAGGCTTTGTTGCTGGAAAAACTCGAACCTTCCTAACCACCACCACTGCACAAATCTCCCGATAACACATCCATTGCAATGTGTCTTTGGTGCAGGCCCTTCAGCCGATCACTTTGCAACCGATTCCATTCTTGCACACAGCCTCCAGTAATTTCAGTGGGCTTGTGCAGGAAGATTTCCGGGTGGGTTGTGACTTATGGGTCGGATCCATCTGCCTCCCACTCTGTGTGAGACAGTTGCTTCATGATTATGGGAATAGCTCTGTGGCAACGGGTGACACAACTCTCTTCCTGCCTCCGCCAGTGTCATTTTGCAACCCTTTTATTGTTGGAGGTGAAGTCCCACCCCATGGTGCCATAGGAGGGAGGAGGGCACCCATGAAGCACCTTTAAAACAAAAGCAAAAAAGGGGGGGTGGCTGCCCCTTCCCTGCAACCTTGCCCCTCTGCTTCTTTAATTTTTTTCCTCCCAAACTACTTTATTCGGGAGGAGGCATGCTTTTTTTGCAATTTGGTTTTTTAGAGGTTGCACACTCCCCTTACCCAGAGCCGATGCACATCCTCCTCTCTTTCCCCCCAAATAGATTCCGGCACTAGATTGGGGCTACTAGCAGGAGTGCAATGCTATGAATAAAATCTGGTGGTTGCGGGCAGATTTACTAAGAGCCTACCAAGCTGCATATGCCGCTATCGGCTGTCTCCCTTTTTGCAGAGTGGCTGGGGAAACCCAGCCAGATGGGTGGGATATAAATAAGAAATTATTGTTGTTATTATTATTGCACACAACAAGCCCCCCCCTCTGTCCCTCAGTGCTTGGGTTGCCTACCCTGATTCTACCCCAGGAAGAGAACATGTCTGCTACAAGTTCTCAAAGGCTCTAGCAAATCCTGAGATTTCCAAAAAGAGCAAATGCAGCAGTTATTTCTATTCTAGTAATATCTGCCAAGAAGTTTGGTTGGAAGCTGGGCTTTCCCCATGTATGTCAGAGCTTGCGAGGCTGCAGAAAACCCTAAAATCGTGGGGGACAGGAGGCGGGCAGGTGTGGAGGATTCCCTGGTCCTGAATGGGGTAACTGTGCCCCTGAAGGACCAGGTGTGCAGCCTGGGAGTCATTTTGGACTCACAGCTGTCCATGGAGGCACAGGTCAATTCTGTGTCCAGGGCAGCTGTCTATCAGCTCCATCTGGTACGCAGGCTGAGACCCTACCTGCCTGCAGACTGTCTAGCAAGAGTGGTGCATGCTCTAGTTATCTCCCGCTTGGACTACTGCAATGCGCTCTACGTGGGGCTACCCTTGAAGGTGACTCGGAAACTACCACTAATCCAGAATGCGGCAGCTAGACTGGTGACTGGGAGCGGCCGCCAAGACCACATAACACCGGTCTTGAAAGATCTACATTGGCTCCCAGTACGTTTCTGAGCACAATTCAAAGTGTTGGTGCTGACCTTTAAAGCCCTAAATGGCCTCGGTCCAGTATACCTGAAGGAACGTCTCCACCTCCATCATTCTGCCCGGACACTAAGGTCCAGCACCGAGGGCCTTCTGGCAGATCCCTCATTGCGAGAAGCCAAGTTGCAGGGAACTAGGCAGAGGGCCTTCTCGGTGGTGGCACCTGCCCTGTGGAACGCCCTCCCAACAGATGTCAAAGAGGAAAACAACTACCAGACTTTTAGAAGACACCTGAAGGCAGCCTTGTTCAGGGAGGCTTTTAATGTTTAATAGATTATTGTGTTTTATCTTTCTGTTGGAAGCCGCCCAGAGTGGCTGGGGAAACCCAGCCAGATGGGCGGGGTATAAATAATAAATTATTATTATTATATTTTTATAAAATGGCGAGAGCCTTGTCAGCCCAGGTGTGCGTAGGATCAGACTGAAAGGTTCCTCTACTGCTGGCATACTGTACTAAAACAAGGTTGCCAGGCATAGCCTTTATCTGACTCTTGGTGATTTTAACAAGCCCTCACCTGGTGCTCTTGGAGGGGGTAAGATGCCCAGGGGGCGGGCAGAGCCATCCCTTTGCATGGCATCCTAGGTGTTACCCATGTCTAATAGGGAAAGGGAAAGGGCAGTGATTCCTTGCAGAGCCTTGCAGCCCAAGCATCAAATTGCATGGCTTCAGCACCTTGATGCAGTCCACAAAACTGAGGACAGGCAGCTTGGCAATTGTGATATCAGGTGTGCATCAGTAGCACTTACCAAGAGGTCCTTTTCTCGCATCAGTTGTGAGAGTTTGGCGGGCATGCTGGGGCTTGGCCCTAGGCCTCCGAGCTCTGCTGGGGCGCAACCCCATTTCCTCGGCTTCACCTTGAGAAGGCCTAGGCAGGCAGAGTCACCCTGCCTGGTGCTCGGGTCTGCTGTCTGTGTGATGAGGAAAGGAAAAATCTTTGGGCATTGTGTTTGTTATCCTCTCGGGTGGCTGGGGGTTTGGACAGTCCCTGCCGCGGCCCCCTCTGCTCTGTGCTCCTTGTTTGAAGGCGGGGACCCCTGGCGTGTGGTCCTCTGATGTAGGGCTTGAGTCATCACCCCTCTCTCTCCCCTCCCCAATAGGCAATAAATCAAAAGCGGGTGAGCTACAGCCCCCAAAGGAGCTGGACCCATCAGCCCCCAAAGCCACCAATGACTTGGTGCTGCGCCGGGCCCGCCACCAACAGCTCTCAGGGGACTCCACGGCTGAGAAGCGCAGCTCCCGCACAGGGGGCAAAGTCATCAAATCTGCCTCAGCTACTGCGCTGTCCGTCATTATCCCCACAGGTACGGCCCTCCTCCTCTCGCCCCCCCCCTGCGCATAACCAGCAGGCACACCACTAACCCCATAGGAACGGCATCCCACTTTGAGCCTGGCACCTCAGCCCACTCACTCCCTGCCCCCAGGGGCACTGGGCTTCTCACTACAAACCGCCCATCCTGCTTGACAGCATCTTGGCTTGTCTGTCTTTCATGCTGTATCCACCCGCCCTTGCACAGAACCGCTCCCCTTCCATCGGACCGGCCTGTCCTGGCAGGCCGCATCCTGATCAAGGCCGTCCGGTCCCTGAAGACAACAGGACCCATCTGTCGCTGTTCCAGTAGGAACGAACACTTCCCCACTCACTGCAGCCTTCATCAGCTCACAGACCCCCCCCAACCTCTCACTTATCAACCCTTGCATGCTGTACCCACCCTTTCGGCACTTCTGACATAGTTGCTGGGCTGTGTGCATTTTGTGCCAATTTTAAAAAAAAGGTCTTCCATAAGAAAACTGGAACTCTGGGCCATGCACAAACCTATGCAAATAAAGCATATTTGCATTGTATAACTTCCTCTGTTGATTTAGATTTTGCAGCTTCTACAGCTTTGCATAGTTTGTTCTGCTTCTGTCGTTTATGGAGAGACAGGAAGTAGCTTTCAAGGCACTGAGGACCCCCCTGAATGCTGGGAATTCAGTTACGCCTCTTAAGATTTAAGCAAGCATTGCCCACACGCTGTCAATTGCACCAGGGGGGCTGGAAACTTGCTTTTAATTTAAATGCAAAGGGAGGTTCTTGGGAAGCTGAACATTGGGCCAAAACCCCGCAGCCTTCTGCAGCTTGAAATTGGACCATGCAGGCCTTTGTCTGTGGCAGGGGTCTATAAGCTGTATGCTTAAACTGGGGGAGGGGAGCCCTTTCCGATGCTGTTGGGTTCCAATTCCCACCAGTCCTAGCCAGTAAGGGATGATGGGAACAGGTAGCCCAACAGCACCTGGAGGGCCACAGAGAATAGGGGAAAGCACCACTTATTTTCCCTTTCCTGTTAGAAGGGCACACACCAGGCTTCATTTGCCTGTGGACCTGCGGGAGCACTTCGCCCTAGCCTGCTCGACACCCACCTACCCCAACGTACCACTTCCCAAGCTCAAAACCGCCCTTGGAAGTGTTGCAGCTTCTGTACTTTTCCCTCGCTGCCAAGAGGTCTTGGGAAACGACTGGAAGGAAGAGGTGGCTGGCCTTAGGCTGGGTGCAGAGACCAGAAAGTACAAGTTTGCAGGGCTTAGAGCAGGGGAGGCTAGGGGCCAGGGCTCCTGTTCTGGGAGGCAGGAGGTGCTCTTGTGTTCTTGCCCCATGGAATGGCAGAGGGCTTCTTGCTTCCCCTTTAGTTTTTCTCTCCCTCTCCCTCCTCGCAGTGGAACAGCACAGCAGCTCACCTTTGGCCAGCCCCATGTCCCCCCGGTCGCTCTCCTCCAACCCGTCGTCCCGCGATTCCTCGCCGTCCCGCGACTACTCGCCCGCCGTCACCATCCTGCGCTCGCCCATCACGATCCAGCGCTCGGGGAAGAAGTACGGCTTCACCCTTCGTGCCATCCGGGTTTACATGGGGGACAGCGACGTCTACAGCGTGCACCACATTGTCTGGGTGAGCATGCATGCTGATCCGGAGGGCACTTTGGGCAGGCTTGAGATTAACGCTGCACCGTGGGGAAGGAAGAACACCCAACCTGCCTTATCCGCCTCCGCGCTAAGAGAGCCCAAAGAGGCAAACGCTTTAGGCAACGGCCCTTACAAGCATACCTGCCAAGTTGCTGTCAGAGAAATAAGGGACCAGCCGGAAGTAGCAGACCGGAAGTAGCGCTGCCGCCATTTTGGAACTGGGCGGAGCATGCTCAGAAGTGACTTTTGATGCTGCTTTGCCCAGTTCCAAAATGGCCGCCGCGCCAGAAGTCGCACTGCAGCCATTTTGGAACTGGGCAGAGCAGCATCAAAAGTCGCTTCTGAGCATGCTCCGCCCAGTTCCAAAATAGCCGTCGCGCCAGAATAAACCGGGGGGAAACAAAAAAACAGGAACAGCTGGAAAAACAGGGATTTCCCGGGGAATACGGGAGACTTGGCAGCTATGCCTTACAAGGCCAAAGCTATGTGTGCTGTGGGCAGAAGGAGGCAGCAGAGCCGTGAGAGCATCTCTCTCATTTTCTCCTCTGGCAGCACGTGGAGGAAGGTGGTCCAGCTCATGAGGCAGGCCTGTGTGCCGGGGACCTGATCACCCACGTCAACGGGGAGCCGGTGCATGGGCTGGTGCACACAGAGGTGGTGGAGCTCATCCTGAAGGTAAGCACAGAGCGGCCGTGGCGTCCGAGGGCACCTGGGCAAAGTGCTGCGTCTGCTTGCTGTGCCAACGGCCAGCTCTCTCCCTCTCTTTTGCCACAGAGCGGGAACAAAGTGATGGTGACCACCACGCCCTTTGAGAACACCTCCATCCGGATTGGGCCAGCCCGCAAGAGCAGCTACAAATCCAAGATGGCTCGGAGGAACAAGAGGAGCACCAGCAAGGAAGGGCAGGACAGGTGAGGTGCAATAACGGGGGGGGAGGGAGAGGAAGGGGCTGGCTCCCCTCTTGGCTAATGGCTCCCCTTCCTTCCTTCCTTAGCACCAAGAAGCGAAGCTCCCTCTTCCGCAAGATCACCAAGCAGTCCAACCTGCTGCACACCAGCCGGAGCCTGTCGTCGCTGAACCGCTCGCTGTCCTCCAGCGACAGCTTGCCGGGCTCGCCCACCCACGGCCTGGGCGCTCGCTCGCCCACCCAGAGCCTGCGTTCCACCCCTGACTCTGCCTACCTAGGTAGGAAGCCCAAGGCGGCTGGGCTGCAGCAGGCGGCTGGGGAGAGAGGGTTAGGGAGGTGGGGGACATTTGCTCCCAAAGATGTTCTTAATGGGGTGGCGGTGGGGGGACAGAATTGCACGTTGTGAGCTCTTGCTGCCTCTCACCCCGGAGGGAGTTGAGTTGAGACTGGCTTGGAGCGTACCTGGTGCCCAGCGAGGGCTGCTGGTCTCCTGCCTCTCAGCCTGCCCCCTTCCCCTTTGTCCCCCCCCACAGGTGCCTCTTCACAGAGCAGCTCCCCAGCCTCCAGCACCCCCAACTCGCCAGCTTCCTCGTCCCACCACATGAGGCCAAGCACCCTGCACGGCCTGTCTCCCAAGCTGCACCGCCAATACCGCTCCGCCCGCTGCAAGTCGGCCGGCAACATCCCCCTCTCGCCCCTGGCTCACACCCCCTCGCCCACGCAGTCCTCGCCGCCCCCGCTGCCCGGCCATACGGTGGGCAGCTCCAACACCACCCAGAGCTTCCCGGCCAAGCTCCACTCCTCGCCGCCCGTGGTGAGGCCGCGCCCCAAGAGCGCAGAGCCCCCCCGCTCGCCGCTGCTGAAGCGGGTGCAGTCGGCGGAGAAGCTGGGCTCCCCGCTCAGCTCCGAGAAGAAAGTGGTGGTGAGGAAGCACAGCCTGGAGGTGGTTCACTCCGATTACCGCAAGGACTTCTACGGGGAGCCCGGCCTCCACAGCCTGGCAGAGTCCGACGGGGAGAGCCCCAGCGAGTCGGGGGCTCCAAAGCCGCTGGCCACCCGGCGCCTGGGCCGCCAGGAATCCCCACTTAGCTTTGGGGCAGGAGACGGGGAGGCCAGCGCCCTGGAAGCCAGCATCAAGGCCAGGCTCCCGGAAGCTCTGCTGGGGGACTGCAGGAGAAGCCAAGCCGTGCAGACCGAAGAGGCGTTTGCAGGAGCCAATCGCGCCCTGGCCAAAGCCCTGAGCCCTGTGCAAGAGCACGAGCAAGGCAGGAAAGGAAGCGTGGAGGTGGAAGTCACCCCGCGGGGGCCTGTCCCCATTGTGTTGGAACCCAAGGAGAGCCAGGAGCCTGGACCTCTGGGGAAAGCAGCTGCCGCGGAGCACGGCCAGGACAAGGCCGGCTCACCCAAGGAGAAGTGGATCTTGGAGGTCGTGGAGGAACACACCACCCTGGGAACCTGTGCCAAGACCCCCAGTTGCCTCTGCCCAGAGGGGACCAAGAACGGGCTGAAGCGGGGCTCAGCAGAGGCAAAGGGGAAGCGGGGGAAGGAAGAGGTGCCTGCCCTGGGATCCGGGAACAAGTGTGCTGGTGACACGCCGCGGCCTTCACCGCCGGCACTGGAGAAAAAGGGGGCAGCACGCTGACACAGAGGACTGCCTTTCTCACTGTACTGACCCCCAGGCTACGCTCCTTAGGATACCTCCTTCATCTTTGCCTTGCAGCCGTGGCAACCGTGGTGCTGGTTAGGGCACCCACATCAAAGCTGGAGGGGGGCTGACCTGTAAGTTCCCTGTAAATACGAAGGGCAGAGGCAAGGATGCCTTCCCCCGCCCCCCAGCCACCCTCCTGCAAATGGCATGCCTGGTGTTAGGCCTTGTAAAGTACCTATACATAACTCTCTCTATATATATTATATTATATTATTTATATAAATATACATATATATATATATATGAGCAAGACTACTCTATACATGAAAAGGTTAATACTGTGATCACTCCCTCCCCCAAAGCTACTCCCAAGGCCATGTGTTTCAAGCTACTCCTTGAAGTCTGTAGGGGAACAGGGGGAATGAATGGATTTGCAGGGGAAAGACATCAGAACCAGAACACGTGCAGACCAAGCCTAGTTGGGATGCGGAAGGTTTTACTAACCCACAAAGTGCAGAAACCCAATTATAATTCTTGTTGCGTCCGGATCCTTGCATGCAGGTGTCCAACTTCATGCGAGTTTATCATTCATTCATTCATTCATTCATTCATTCATTCATTGAGATTGAGAGATGCCGGTCCAGGCTGGCACCGCGGCAGCAGTCGGCAAGTGAGCTCCCATCCCTCAACAGCCAAAGTCCCCACCCCCACTTTCAATTTGCCCGTAGCACATGCCCAAAGCAAGTTCTTCTTTCCTGACTCCCTTAGGTGAGGCAGGGAGATGCAGAAACCCCGAATTTATTGTTTTGCCGTTCTAATAAATACTTAGGCAAATCATCTCGCTAAAGTGTGAGCACTTTAAACATCAAATTGAAACTCCCTGGCAAAGCAAATTGCACATCGGTCAGTTCCTAGCATTGTACGTCTGTTTGAAACTAAACAAAAGTTTGGGTTTGAATGTGCCTGGATGGAGGAAAAGGCAGGTTGGCCCCACCTCTAGAAAAAGCAGAGGCGCTTTAACTATAAAGGGGCAGATTTGACGCACTATGAAAAGCGGTGCTGTGGGAGATTGGAATATCTGGCCCAGGGGTCACAACCGATTGGCAAATGTCCCTGTACTAGCCCTGTTTAAATGGGGCTCACTTCTTGACTTAAGTAGTGGAAGGGGTGAGCCGTTTGGATTTTCCACCTTAGGAATGAAAGTATTTTGCAAAGGCAAAGCTAGGCAGACTAGGGATTCTTGAGAGAGAGAGAGAGAGAGAGAGAGAGAGAGAGAGAGAGAGAGAGAGAGAGAGAGAGAGAGAGAGAGAGAGAGAGAGACATTGAGAACCCACGTATTTCCAAACTTGGCTTAATGAGCCCATCAAATTAAGTGGTTTCACGGGCAGTGATTTTGGAGACAACTGAAAACCACGAAAGGTGCTTGGTTGGTTGCTTGGTGAAGAGGCATGTTATAGTGCAGTCTGAGCTCGTGGTGGATCCCAACATGGAAATGCATGTTGAATCCATTTTGGAGAAGGGGGGGAAAACAGTTTTCCAACATATTAATACTTTTCTGCCCCTATTCTTACATGAGGTGCCCAATGGGCGCTCACATAGCATAGCCTCTGACCTGCTGTGCAAAATGGCATCTCCTGCCCATGTATTGAATGTAGAACTACCACGCCAGTCCTTGGGCCCACTAGGCTGTTGAATGTCAGTGGCAAGAGCTGGCACCAGCAGAGTAGAACCATTTGGCACATACACTAGGACAGCAATAATGGTGCTGGAAGAGGAGGGTGGGCACTGCCGCCGTTGCGCATCGCAGTTGTGTCAGCAGCTCCTGCAGCTGCAAATTGGGTTGAAGTTGGTCAGGAATACATTTCCCTGTAGCCACAAATTGGGCAAAATGCCTGCATGTCAGCCATGCTGCCCCATCATGCATCTGTCGTGTCATCCGTGTTCGTGGGCAATGAAGTCATCATGCATGATGGTTCTGTACATTGGCAGTGTCTTGTTTCGAGGTAGAACTGTAACCTCAGAGCATGTCTGCAGCTTTTGCCCAGAGGCACAATGCCACTGGGCCTCCAAAGGCTCAGACCCTGAAATACAGGGTACAGCTTTGGCATAAGAGGGGGGTGGAGCCTGCCAGGGCAGGAGCGGGGCCTACTGATATCTGGTGGGTCAGGGGTGAAATCTGATTTCAGAGGAAATTGGCAAAAATTCTCAACCGAACTTCTCACCACCCACTCACGGCTTTCAACTCCTTCCAGTGCTCAGTCTTTACCTTGTTCTTAAGAACATGGGAGGAGGATGGAGCCCAGTGGAGGAATGGCAGGTGCATCCACTTTAACCTTGGGGAATTTAGCATTGTAAATGTGGCAGCAGTTTCCTGACCAAAAATCCTAAACTCTCAATAAACCTACAGTGCCCAAGGTTATTTAGAGATAAACTAAATCAGCACTAAGGAACATGTTGGTACTGTAGTCTAAACCACTGAGCGTCTTGGACTCGCCGATCGGAAAGTCGCCGGTTCAAACCCCCGCGGCGAGGTGAGCTCCCATTGCTCTGTCCCAGCTTCTGCCAACCTAGCCGTTTGAAAGCACACCAGTGCAAGTAGATAAATAGGTACTGCTGTGGCAGGAAGGTAAACAGCGTTTCTGTGCGCTCTGGCTTCCATCATGGTGTTCCGTTGCACCAGAAGCGGCTTAGTCATGCTGGCCACATGACCCGGAAAGCTGTCTGTGGACAAACACCGGCTCCCTTGGCCTGAAGTGAGATGAGCGCCGCAACCCCATAGACATCCTTTGACTGGACTTAACCATCCAGGGGTCCTTTGCCTTTACCGTTTACCAACACTAAGTGGTTAGGTCCTGGATGTACCATATGAGAAAAATAGCCTTCTCTTCTCTCTTTGCATCGGCCCCCTCACTCTGAGGTTTTATTTTTTGGCCTGTAAATCTTGAGGAGGAAGCAAAAACCCTGCAACTTTGGGTCATGGTCAGAGAGTTGGCAGCCCTGCTGCAAATGGCAACATCAAACCCTAACTAACCACTAGGGTTCTTCCATATGTATTCTTGACCATTCTTCTGCCTGGTTCAGCTACCAGTCTGTCTCCAGCCGCCTTCCTCACTGGTGCTCTCCCAGTCCAGTTACGTCTGAAGTGAGAGATACCCTCTATGCAATGCGAGCTGATGGCAGAAGTCTCTTTTTACTTTTGCCCTCCCTCTCAAATTTCCCTCTCGTTATCCTACAGCAGCCATTAACTGATCTTTCCTCAGCTATCCTGATGGTGAAAAAAATCACTTGCTTTCCTGAAGAGAGCTGGATCCCAGGACATCAGTTCAAAGTGTTGGTGCTGACCTTTAAAGCCCTAAACGGCCTCGGTCCAGTATACCTAAAGGAGCGTCTCCACCCCCACCGTTCTGCCCGGACACTGAGGTCCAGCTCCGAGGGCCTTCTGGCGGTTCCCTCATTGCGAGAAGCCAAGTTGCAGGGAACCAGGCAGAGGGCCTTCTCGGTGGTGGCGCCTGCCCTGTGGAACGCCCTCCCATCAGATGTCAAAAAGGAAAACAGCTACCAGATTTTTAGAAGACATCTGAAGGCAGCCCTGTTTAGGGAGGCTTTTAATGTTTAAGAAATTAGTGTATTTTAATGTTTCTGTTGGAAGCCGCCCAAAGTGGCTGGGGAAACCCAGCCAGATGGGCGGGGTATAAATAATAAATTATTATTATTATTATTATTATTATTATTATTATTATTATTATTATTATTATTATTATTTTCCAGTGGAAATAATAATAGCAATGAAGTGGGGCTATAGGGGAAAGCTGGGTTCACTTCTGTTGAGACTTTACAACCCATACAGTATTTCTGTTGTCTGACCAAACCAAATTTAGCCCATTGGGCTTGATCAATCTTCCTTCCCCGCCTGGGGCAACAAAAACGCGATTGGGAAGCATGTGGGAAGCCAGAGCACGTGGCAAGTAGACTGTGTTTGACCTGGTGGGTCACAAGCTGTGTGAGCCTGGCCAATATGCATTCTCTGTCCCCCCAAACCATATGAGACCTAGTGCTAGTCATAGACGTTGCTCCAGGCGAGTCTGCAAGATGCAATGCATGTGCTGAGGAAGCTACAGCAGTGGGAACAGGGGTAAAAGTCCTAAACTGGGAGGAAAGCAAGTGGGGAAATGCTTTATCTGGATGAGTAATTTTCTTCGCCAGTCCAGAGCTGCTGGACCCACAAGGGAGGGAGGCACTCGGAGAGCAGGAGGAGAACTCCAGGGAAGTAGGAGCTCCTGCCGGTCTGTCCACCTTGCAGGGAGGGCGTGTCGATGGCTGTTGTGCCCTCCAAGCTCTGACATGCATGAACGACTACTGAAACACCTCCTGCTATGTTGGCATCTATCTGTAATGTGGATAAAGGCATATAGCCCACCTCCCTCGCAAGGAGATAAGAAGCTGAGAGCCACGAAGTGTCTGCCTGCAGTGTGTGTCTTCTTCTGGGCCATTATAACTGTCTCCAGGCTTATTAAGGCAGGCACACTGTGTCATGTTAATAAACCAACCTGTACAGCAAAATCTGGCCTTTAGCTTCTCTCGTTATTGCTGCCTGTTTGGGATGGAGGGAAGGGGACCAGAGAGCTCCCATCTTCTTATTCCCCGAGCTCCAGGAAAGGAAGCCGGACCCAGAGGAGCTGGATCTGGGGTTGGGGTGGTCTCCTCATCCACCGTTGAGGGTGTGGGGTTGGGTTCAAAGAACGAGCGGCCCCAGCTAGGCCGAGGGCTCGGGGTTTCCCTGCGCTCAAGCAGCTCCCTCCCTCCCACGTGATGCCCGAGTCACTCGGCTCCTTGGAGCTTATTTTCCCTGTTCTGCCCTCGGGTCTCCTCCCTTCTGCATTGAGCTGGCTTCCCTCCAGCAGCCTACAACCCCAGTGCTTACATAACAGCCAGGGCATCGCGCCAGGAGGTTAGTATTACAAGCAAGGTGGCTCTTGTACACGTGAGACCCGTCTCACACAGCCCTCTGTGCCAGGACCAGGAAACCAGGGCAGGGCCACAAGCGCATTGGCGAAGGTGCCACCCACCGCTAGTTTTCCTTCTGTAGGGCTGTGGGGCTGCCCTTTCTGCATAGCTGACGAGTTGACTCACTGAGCAACCCTGAATTGCCTGGAATAGGAAATGCTGGCCTCTGACTCAAGGGCTGGCCTCTTGTGGCCAGTCTCTGACTCCGCTTGGGGCTCTCTAATTATCTGGATCCTTTTCCCCCAACCCTCTTAATCGACGATTTAGAACGAATGGTCGGATCCTTTCCCCATCCTGACCTGGGTGCCATAACACTCTGTTGCGCTTGGTTAATCAGCGCATCTGCCAGTTCCTAGACTTGTTCCTCTTGATTTCCATCCGATTTCCATCTGATTCTGTACCTGCCTTGTTGGGCAAAGCATGAAGAAGAGCCAGTGTTGACCACAAGGAGACAATGAGTTCAGTCCTCTGATAACGTTCCATGTCAAGGGACCTCCTTCTGTCACCTCCAAAACAGAAAAGTAGGTGTCATCCCAATCGCTACACCAGGGATTGCGAATCTTCCGCTCTGTTTGTTCTTCAACTGCATCTCCCCAAATCCCTGGCCTTTGTCCAGGGTGCCTGGGGCCTATGGGAGTTGGAATCCAACAACACCTGGGGCAACCCTCCCGTACACCCCAAGGATGGTCCTGCGATGAACGAAGTAGGCAATCTAATGTGTTGCTTTTAAGCTACCAATCAAGAACATCTCTGTATTAGGTTCAATTTCCAGTAGGAAATTATCCTACGGAAGCCCCACTAAAATGAACAGAAATCAGACCAGCACCGTACACTTCAACGGGGCTTGTACAAGACAAGTTCCCAGCGGACTGTGCCCCCATGTTAGTGAGTGGGAAGGTGGGTGTCACTAGGAATTTCAGCATCAGGTACCAAAATGTTTTGGGCTGGCCCTGTACACCTGCCTGTCTCTCAACAGGTATGTTAGCTCTCAACGCAACCCTTCCCTCATTGAGCTGCTAAGACCCCTCAGTATGCTGTTGAAATTATGTAGGGTGAAAGGGGAGCCTTTTTATGTTGTGAACTACCTCTGATTTTCAGGTGAAGGGCGGGATACAAATTTATTTAATGATGATGATGATGATGATGATGATGATGATGATGATGATGCTTTGGTACTCCAGTCCCCACATGAATGTCTGGCAAAGGCAAGGTATTAACAATGCAGATTTTCCCCACCTTTCTAGTATATGCCTGCAGGTGACGAGAGAAACCAATTGGGCAGGTAGAGATGATGGCAACATGGTGGCAGTTATTCTAGGATGCGTGATGTGAAATGAGCACAATCAGACACACACAGCTTTCTCTTGAGAGAGCAAAGTGTAAAGCAGGCATCGACAAACTTCGGCCCTCCAGATGTTTTGGACTACAATTCCCATCATCCTTGACCACTGGTCCTTTTAGCTAGGGGTCATGGGAGTTGTAGGCCAAAACCTCTGGAGGGCCGCAGTTTGGGGATGCCTGGTGTAAAGCATAATAGGCCAAGAAAGCATCTATGCCTAATTCTGGGTATCGGGCACCATTGACCTCACATGGCATCTTAATCATTCTCTGTGCCCCCTCCCCCCTCGTCAATCTTGGTTTCTCCCTTTGCTCTCTAATCCTGCTAAACCTTGATGCCTTCTGCCTGCTAGCCCTGGAATTGGAAAAACAAGAATGCCTGAGCCCAGTGGTGCAATCCTTAATGATAGGCAGCATCTCCACAGGGGCACTGGATAAGAGGAAGGTGCAGCTTCTTTCCTGGAGACGCCCACAAAGTACTCATGGCAGTCTGGACTGAGCTGTCAACATCTCCTTGCCTTGCAGAGTGACTCAGCAGTGCCTGGAAGGCAGTGGCTCCTGAGAGGAAAGGTGACCGGCCAGTCACCTGGATCCCAGCAGCCGGTGGAAATGGCTTTGTGCGGTTTCTGGGTCACTCATCGTTCCTTAAGGGACCCAGGTGGCGCTGTGGTTAAACCACAGAGCCTCTTGGGCTTGCCGATCAGAAGGTCGGCGGTTCGAATCCTCGCGACGGGGTGAGCTCCCGTTGCTCAGTCCCAGCTCCTGCCAACCTAGCAGTTCGAAAGCACGTCAAAGTGCAAGTAGATAAATAGGAACCACTACAGCGGGAAGGTAAACGGCGTTTCCATGTGCTGCTCTGGTATGCCAGAAGCGGCTTTGTCATGCTGGCCACATGACCCGGAAGCTATACGCCAGCTCCCTCGGCCAATAATGCGAGATGAGCGCGCAACCCCAGAGTCGGTCACGACTGGACCTAATGGTCAGGGGTCCCTTTACCTTTACCATCGTTCCTTAGTTCAGGGCGAGCCTGGTAGCTTGCCACCTCATCGCCCAGCTTACCAACACAAGTTTCCAAATGGCAAAGAGGCACAGGAACAATAATAGCCATCACATTCGGCAACGAGAGCTTTTGCAAACATTTCCCACATTTCCAGCACTCCACAACCTCAGTGCCAAGGAGAAGGCTGTTCTGGGTCCACTTTCTACACAAATGGTTTTGGGTTCAAATGTTTTCAGGATTTCAAGAAGCAGGTTCTACTACGGTATGTCTGAATAGGCAAGTGATTGTATGCGTCTTTGCTTCCTCCCTCAAGCACCCTGACTTTGGGTGCATATACTGCAAAGGAGACCTAGTTTCACATCCAAGCTTTAAAGCAAGTGGTCCATCACAAGTTTAGTTTCCCCCAGTGCACTAGCTTTCCAGGGCCTTTTCATGGTAACAGAATTACATCATGATGTGGCCAAGCTGTGCTTCTGTAATTTCTTCTCCAAGAGTCCAGTCCAGATTCCTGCCTACCATCACTAACTGCAGATCCTAAACCCTAAGAAACATCCTTATTCCACCAAGTCTAGCATCATAACAGCTGCCAACCAATTGCCTATGGGAGGATCACAAGGCCTAAACCAATAACACTCTCTTTTTGTCACCAGTAGCCGATACTGGAAGGTAGGCTAACTTTGTCCATGGGGGCTCCATTTTGCAGGCAGACCTGTCTTCAATGAATGCATCTTAGATACAAGGGAGGTCACCATTGTTTAGTTCTGTTGACTTTGATTTATTATTATTTATCTATGTGGGTATTCATTTGGGTTGTCTGCCAACCTAGCAGTTCGAAAGCACGTCAAAATGCAAGTAGATAAATAGGAACCGCTACAGCGGGAAGGTAAACGGCGTTTCTGTGTGCTGCTCTGGTTTGCCAGAAGCGGCTTTGTCATGCTGGCCACATGACCTGGAAGCTGTACGCCGGCTCCCTCGGCCAATAATGCGAGATGAGCGCGCAACCCCAGAGTCGGTCACGACTGGACCTAATGGTCAGGGGTCCCTTTACCTTTTATGTGGGTATTCATTTGGGTTGTCGCAAGCCACCTTGAGGATTACACAGTGGAAAGGATATGTTTTGAGTAAATAACCCATTGGAAACTACAAAGATGCTCCAACCAACCAAAACAGAAGGCCAGAACCATTTAAAAAACGTGAAGCACCTAAACTGAGAGAACAATGAGGGGAAAGCCCCATCCTTGTGGGCTTAATGGCCTTGATTTCTATTTAAATGCTGCATAAAAGGAAGGCAGCATGAGAACCTGCATTTGTGAAGATTTGAGCTTTTCACCAGAACTGGTGTGAAATAGCAAGATTGTTTTCAACAAAGGGGATAAAATACTCAGAATGCAAAAATGAAAGGAGTGAAGGTTAAACTTGCTTCAGTTTAACCAGCAATTGGGAACAGACCTTCTGGATGCTAGTCATACAGAGCATCTATTCCCAAATACCACGTCTTCTAGCAGCCCTACATCTTCACAGGAACACAGAAAATGTCCTTAACTCTACATCAGGGGTGGCCAACTTCCAAGAGACTGCGATCTACTCACAGAATTATAAACTGGCAGTGATCTACGCCCTTTGGGGGGGTTCAGGTCAAAGTTGTTGAGCTTCTTTAGGGAAGAAGGAAAGCGACAATGAGCTTTGTTTTGGAAGTTAAGCCCTGTTTTTGGTGGTTCAGGTAATTTTAGGGGTGCAGGGCAAAGATGTTGAGGTTTTTTTTAGGGGAGCCAAATTTTTTTAGCTTCTTTGGGGGGAGCCACTGATCTACCAGTGATCTACCACAGACGTCCAGTGATCTACTGGTGGTTCACGATCTACCTGTTGGACATGCCTGCTCTACATGTGTAATCCAGTCAAGGCTGGCCCAAGACATCTTGCTGTCTGAAGCAGAGTTTCAAATACTGCCCCCCCTCAATCCTGTGCCCACTCCCAAGCAAAGGTGCATAATACCATGGCTAGTCAACATACATTGGCATTTGAGGCATGAAATCCCCACAAACAATTCTCCCCTGGCCTGGCAATAACAACACAGCAATAATTTGCCGCCCTTTCATGAGACTCAAAATTGGTTGCCTCGCTCTGCCTAATGGTAGGGCCAGCTCTGCGCCAGTGTTGTCAAAGCCAGTGTTCCCCAGCCTAGTACCTTCCAGGCTGTATTGGCTGGGGCGGATGAGAGCTGGTAGTTCGAAATATCTGAAGGGCATGAGGATGGGGGAAGCCCAGGCAGAGTCTTCCCCAGCCATCCCCAAACTTCGGCCCTCCAGATGTTTTGGCCTAGAATTCCCATCTTCCCCGACACTGGTCCTGTTAGCTAGGGATCATGGGAGTTGTAGGCCAAAACATCTGGAGGGCTGCAGTTTGGGGATGCCTGGTCTTCCCCATCACCTACTCGTGGATGTTTCGCTGGAGTCTGCCAGGAATTGAACAGGAGACCTGCATACAAAGGGCACAATGTGTCGCTGAGCAACAGTCCCTCCCCTTGGCTGTCGATTTTCACGTGAGGAATTTTCCACCCCCCATATTATACAACTGAATTACCATGGGGAGTTTTCATGACACTTGCACTGAGTGTCTCGATCAGGATTAAGCTGGTCCATAGCCTTTCCTTGCGTAACTGCTTCTGCCTTCTTCATGGCAATCATAGAGAGCTTAAGGCAAGCTCAAACCTATTGGACTGTGCTTGAGAAGCAAGAAAGCTGGGCGGAAACCAAACCAATGATTATGTTTCAAAGGCAGCTTGTGGCAGAAGGTGGAGGCCTCCGACTGACACCAACAGTTAAGTAACACCCAGGTGTCATGTGGAGCGTTACCGCTAAGACATTCCAGAGTCCCAATTCATAAACTTGGGTTAGGGAGTCCATTTGTTTTGACTCGCGGGTTCCAGCTCCAATTTGTGCCACCTTTGCCCATAGGGCTGCCAAGGTGGGGGGGTTGGAGGTGATGCTGTGACATTTTCTTTTTGCTAACTCTGCTCCTCTGCCTTCAGAGCATCCTGACACACACAAACTAGAGGGGCGTAACTTTTCCACCCTGCTTCATCCGCATGAGTGGAAAACTGCCACCTGCTCAATACTTCTCTGCAAGTATTGAGCCTTTGTCTTTCCACTGCCTATTTGCCTCAAAAATATTGCAATGTCCTTGTAATTTGGTGCCACAGATTCGGGAGCTTGCTGGCCTCCAAAGCTGTCCATACAGAACACTACATGGGCTGCCCCCCAACCCCCATCCTGGCTCTCCTATTCTGTTCTCTATCTTTTTTTTATCCCAGGCTGTTCTCTGCTCTATCTTTTTATCCCAGGCTGCCGCTGCCATGGCAACACAGGCCAGGCATTCTGATGGGCTGCTTTCATGGTACACAACCCTGCCAGCCAGCCACCCTCAAGCAGTGTGTGTGCAAGCAGAAGGGGCAGGCAGGGTGTGTGTGTGTGTGTGTGTGTGTGTGTAGCCGGATGACCTACTTTTAACGGCACTTTCTTCTTGCCCTTGCTAATCGGGGATAATCCTACCCTGACCCAGAGATGTGGCAGAATGAGGAAGCGCAGGGACAGGCAAGTCGCTGCTAGCCTTCAAAGAGATGCAAAAAGCCAGCGGGTGGGGGATGTCTGCATAAAGTAGCAGGCTCAACATACAGTGGTGCCTCGCTTAACGAATGCCCTGCTTAACGAAATTTCCGCTTAACGAAAGGATTTTTCGAGCGGAGGTTGCCTCGCTAGACGAATTCGTTTTATGAAAAATTCGTCTAGCGAATCGCGGTTTCCCATAGGAATGCATTGAAATTCAATTAATGCGTTCCTATGGGCAAAAAAAATTTCAATGCGTTCCTATGGGATTCCCCAGACGAATTTTTCGTTATAAGAAAAGACCCGTGGAACGAATTAATTTTGTCTAGCGAGGCACCACTGTAGTGGGGAAACACAACTGCTGCTGTTACTCAAACCTTACCTGCTCCCAGTCTGCTAATAGGAATGCCTGCGCTAAGGTGGAAATTATAAATAAACCTTCAGTGGAGGCCAACCCTCAAATTTTTAGAACGGCCACATTAGCATCGCAGGAGTCCAGTCTCTGAATCCCACAGGCAGCCTGACACATTTTGCTGTCTCTACAGCTAGTTTGCATCTTACACTCATTGCTTCCACAGGGAAGAGCAGGGACAGTAATAGCTGATTTGATTAACCATAATAGCCAAGTGATTATTAACCATAATAGCCAGTGACCCAGGTGGCGCTGTGGGTTAAACCACTGAGCCCAGGGCTTGCTGATCAGAAGGTCGGCGGTTCGAATCCCTGCGACGGGGTGAGCTCCCGTTTCTCGGTCCCAGCTCCTGCCCACCTAGCAGTTCGAAAGCACATCAAGATGCAAGTAGATAAATAGGAACCGCTATAACGGGAAGGTAAACGGCGTTTCCATGTGCTGCTCTGGTTTGCCAGAAGCGGCTTTGTCATGCTGGCCACATGACGTGGAAGCTATACGCCGGCTCCCTCGGCCAATAATGCGAGATGAGCGCACAACTCCAGAGTCGATCACGACTGGACCTAATGGTCAGGGGTCCCTTTACCTTTACCTTTAATAGCCAAGTGGAGCTTCCATGTTGAGAGACAGTGCACCTCCGACCAGTTGCTGGAGGGCACCCAGTGGGGAATGGGTGCTGCTTTAATGCACAATGTGTGACCTTCCCAAAAGCATTCCATTGGGAGACAGGATACTGACTTGGGACGGCCCCCATATCTGAGCCCACCAGACTCCTCCTGTGCTCCACACACAGCGTTCTGTATCCAGTTGCAGACACTTTTGTTCCTCATTATTACACACACAAAAAAAGGTAATGTGTTCTCCTCCTCCTAGTGTACCACTGGTAGGAAAACGAAACAAACACTATGAAACTTAACGGGCACCTGGCCAGGTTTATGCCACCTGAAGCAGAGGCCAGACCCATCCCTTGGCACACCTCAACCTCAAATAACCCACACCTGTAATCCCAAACAGGGACAGGGAACTTGTGGTCCTTTAGCACCTCCCCTCATGCCTGACCACACTGGCCGTGTTGGTGGGGAGCTGATGGGAGCTGGAGTCCCAACAACATTTAGGGCGGCTGGTGTTGACTATTCCAGGCCTGGCTTTCAGCATCTCACTGAAAGTCCTGGACTCACTGGCAGGGAAAAAGTCAGGTGTGGTTTTTGTTCCTCCAAGAGGAGGCGAAACGATTGAAGTCACACAGTGCAAAGCCCTCCCAAATGAGGCTTTGAACTTAGATGTACCTACAAGATTCCTAACACGTGGGCTGAAATAACTGCCCCGACTACCTGTTTCTACGCTAAATGCTGACTTTCACAATCCCACATGGCTGGAGGTCATGAACTTCCTTATGAACTTCCTTGGGCGCCAGGATCTTTGGAAAGGGCCAACCTCGAGCCGAGGAAAAGGGCCCTTCGTGGGAGCAGCAACCCAGCTGGGGAAAAGCTTTGGCCTATTCTTACTCCCTGCTGGATTTTGAGAAATGAGGTTAAGACTTTCTTAGACTCTGTCAGGCTTAGGAAGAGTAAGTTCTCGGCCTTACGCTGTTCTTATATCCATCTTTTAGGATGGACAGTTTAAATTCACTGCTTCAGTGAAGGGTGAGTGGGCGCTGTACAATTGCTATGGATGTTGGATGGTGACACGCCATACAAATATATGTAAACAGACAAAACACTGAGTCCTTTCCTGTACGTTTGGCTGCCCTGGTTGAAATATAAGGCACCGCTGTTGTATATCCCCTTTATGCTAATCTGTTTCCACTCCCAAGTGATACTCAGCAATTCCTCAGCATTTCTTGAAATTTCCTGCACATTTATTTTAGTATTTAAAATCACAAATATTTCTGTCCAACCAAGCAGTTCCTGACTCAGAAGATGTGAAGCTACCCAGGAGTCTCAGCACCAGCGGAGGGCGGATTAGATGCCAACTTCTCCGTGGATCTCGATGCCCCAAAATCAGCTCAAGTAACAATATCCTTGCAGTGACTGACTGAACAGCCAGCAGAGCTCAGAGACAGGTCCCCTCCATGTGCTGAATCCCTGGCCTATCCAAGCAGGGAGGCCACCAGCTCCCACATCTCAGTAGCTCCACAGCCTGCCTTTTCACAAGACCCCTTTCAAGTCCAGCCAGGCCACGATCCCTCCGTGTCTCATGACGGCCACTCTGCTTGATCCTGCGGCCCTGGGGCCTGAGTGGACGAAGGCCCGCTTCCGCTCCCCAAATCCAAGGCTGATCCTGCCGTGCAGAATTCCCCTCGTATACAAAACCCCAGGTCAGTTTAAAAAAAACAAAAGCCCGCCATCTTTTACCCACGCCCGAGCCTCCTTCAAGTGGCCCGAGGCCCATCGTCATGGCAACCATCCCCCCACCGGCTGACATGGTCCTTGGGCACTGAGTTGTCCGAGGGGAGGCCGGAGCCGCGGCACAGAAGTCTCTCCAGGGCGCCCCCTGCGGCCGGCTGCTCGTTGAGAAGCAGCGCTTGCCGCACCAAGGCCGGCATCTCCTCGGGCCGGTCGCCGGCCCAGTCCGCTGCCGTGGGAGCTTCCTGACAGCAGCCGGCTGGGACAGTGCTAGGGCCAGGGAACAGCTCTTGAACGCCGCTGCTGTGGGCCCTGCACTTGAGGCGAAGCTTGTGAGGGAGAGCTGCTGTCCGGACATCAGGGTGAGCATCCAGCGGCCCTGGGTAGGGAACAGGCGAGCCGCCCCAGCTGCGCTCTTCCCCGCTCTCCTCGCTGCTGTAGCCCTCAAAGGGGGATTGGGGCTCCTGAGCCTTCCTCATGTGCTCCACTTGGGGCAGATCCCCCTCCAAATAACCACTGGGCGTGCTGTAGCTCGGGGGCTTTGTGCAGTACTCTGGGTGGAGGGGCAGCTCCTCCCTCTGGCTGTGACCTTCCTGCTCCATGCAGGGGCTTTTGGGTGCCTCAACAGCCCCATGTCCTCCTACCCGCTCCTCCCGCTCAGGAAGCAAAGGCTGGGGGGCTGCCACTGCGGTAAAGCCATTGGCGCTGAAGAGGATGACCCCGCGAGGAACCGGGGTTTGGGGCTCCGGGGGATGCTGCGGGGGAGCCTCGCCGTAGGCTCGGCTGACCGCCTGGGCCTCCCCGAGCGTCTGCGGCATGGGGCTGTCCCGAGACGAGCCGTCCGACATGTCCGAGAGGGAGCCCCGGGACGAATACTTGGCCGCAGACACACTGCCGCCGTCCCGACTCGACTGCTCCGTCTCGGAGGAGTCCTCTGAGTGATGCGCCCGGGACAAAGAGCTGCCAGAGTAGACGCTGCCGTCGCTGCTCTCGTAGAAGTGGGCCATGGCGTTGGCGCTGGCGGCGCTCAGCTGCTGGCTCTTCTCCATGAAGGCCGCCGTGCTGATGAGGCCAAAGCGCAGCTTCAGCTGCAGGAGCTCCGTCTTGAGCCGCACGTTCTCCTCGTTCAGTGCCATCACCCTGTTCTCGAGGACCAGGTCGTTGAAACGCCGCTTCTCCCGCGAGCGCTTGGCGGCCTCATTGTTCTTGCGCCGCTTCTCCCAGTAGCTGGCGTCCTTCTTCTCGTCAGAGATAAATTCCCGCTTCCGTCGGCAGTTGGCACTTGGCTTGCCCTTCAGCGCCCGGGCTCGCTGCATCATGCCGTCTTGGTGGAATCCAGGGAAGCTCCCTGCCGAACACAGCGTGGGCGAGTTGAGACTCTCCATGGCCTCGCCGGCGGAAGGTCTGGCGATCCCTCGGCACAAGCGTTCAGGTGCTCGTCGCCTGCCCGCCCTTTGCTGCTGAAGCTGGAAAGGGCACTTTCTTGCCGAACCCAAACACCCGACGCTGTTGTCAAACTGTACTGCCAGAGGCGCTACTTACAATATAGCCTCGAGCTGTCCTCCAGCTGCAACAGTCAAACAGGCTCCGAGTCCCCACCGGTGCAAAGGGAACTGTCCAGCACAAGGAGAGCATCTTCCAGGACACCCAGAGGAGCAGGAATTCTTTCAGCTGGAGGCCCAGGCGATCGAAGGCTTTCTGGTCACTCTTTGCTATCTGGAAGAGGACCTTCCACTCACTGGAAGACCCGAGGGGCTTTGAATCCAGACGTCGGCCGACGGCAAGAGCAGAGATGTTTCTGGCTGGCAGGCGCAGTGGGAAATGAAGGAGTCAGGCCCAGAAGGGAGTGAAACGCCTAAGGAGGAAGGACACAAAAGGAGGGTGTTACATCTCTGCCCAGTGCTGTCACACACCTCAGGCTCCGTTTACATAATCCAGCAGGTTTGGGCAGCAGTGCCACAGCCCCTGGCAGACAAGGGCCACACCCCACATTCCAGTTCCCTCCAGAAATATGACACAGTGGGTGGGGTCACACCTGCTTGGGGTCACTCCCTTCGGGGGGGTGCAAACACCCCCTCCTCCCAAAAAAGGATTTTATGCATATACATACACAAGTTCTGCTTGCTGTTCAACACACACTGTGTACCATGCGCACATGCTGCGCATAATATCCCCATGTAACTTGAAGCATGCGACCCAAACCAGTCTTCTGCTACATGGGCCCCCGGCAGCACCACACATTGTAATGATTTCTGGACATAGAAGGGGCGCATGACACATATAAAGGGCACATGCCCAAGCTAAGGAAGAGGAGCTGCATGCAAACTAGTATTTGCAGCACAGAGGGGGGCTTTAAATCAAGGAAATGGTTGCAACCTGGATTTAGGGTGGTCCACTAGGGGATGTATTCCATTTACTCCAATGTAAATGGAAACCCAGGTGGCGCTGTGGGCTAAACCACTGAGCCTAGGGCTTGCTGATCAGAAGGTCGGTGGTTCGAATCCCTGTGACGGGGTGAGCTCCCGTTGCTCGGTCCCAGCTCCTGCCAACCTAGCAGTTCGAAAGCACATCAAAATGCAAGTAGATAAACAGGAACCGCTACAGCGGGAAGGTAAACGGCGTTTCCATGTGCTGCTCTGGTTTGCCAGAAGCGGCTTTGTCATGCTGGCCACATGACCTGGAAGCTATACGCCGGCTCCCTCGGCCAATAATGTGAGATGAGCGCGCAGCCCCAGAGTCGGTCACAACTGGACCTAATGGTCAGGGGTCCCTTTACCTTTACCTCTACTAGGGGATGTATTCCATTTACTCCAATGCCGTTCCCAAACATGTCCGTGCACAGCTGCCTGTTATGTCTCATTCCCCTCTCACAGGAAAACTACTCTCATTTCTCTCTCTCACACACAACCTCATCCAGGCTCTGGCTGTAGGGTTTACGGTGTTTGTGTGTGCGATGAACAAATATTAATAATAATAATAATTTATTATTTATACCGCCCCCATCTGGCTGGGTTTCCCCAGCCACTCTGGGCGGCTTACAACAGAAAAATGAAATAAAACAATGAAACATTAAAAGCCTCCCTAAACAGGGCTGCCTTCGGATGTCTTCTAAAAATCTGGTAGCTGTTTTCCTCTTTGACATCCGATGGGAGGGCGTTCCACAGGGCGGGCGCCACCACCGAGAAGGCCCTCTGCCTGGTTCCCTGCAACTTGGCTTCTTGCAATGAGGGAACTGCCAGAAGGCCCTCGGTACTGGACCTCAGTGTCCGGGCAGAACGATGGGGGTGGAGACGCTCCTTTAGGTATACTGGACCGAGGCCATGAACGAAGGCAGGCTGGGAATACGATCTGCGAAAAGCTATGGATCCAAGGCAAGCAGTCGCCTGGCCCCGTTCTGACTACTGAGGAATCAGGCCACCAGGCAAAGGAGGTTGTATAAGGAAAAACAGTGCCTCTGCTCCTCCTGGACACCATGACACATACAGAGGAATGCTGCACATCCCCTCCCCTGAGAAAGCCAGGGCCATGTGTACGTAGTGGCACGCTCTCCCATGGCGGTGGCGCTCTCTCCTCCCCCCCCCCCCGGTCTCTTCTTTCCCTTTGCATGTGATCTACGCGCATCAGGCACAGGCAGCAGGAATATAGGTCAGTAAACACTGAATATTTATCAAGCCAAGCAGTCAAAACAGGTCTGATGATTATGGATTGCACAACAGCTCCAGAAAGGGAGCACAGGCACGGCGCCAACAACCTACTGGCCTAGAAACTGTTTCTGCACAAAGAAACAATAGAGGCAAGGAGGCTGGGGGAGATATTACGTGGAGCTGCGGGAGGAGGAGGAGGCTGCAGACAACTAGGGCATTGTCCAGGGCAGCCTCCTTCAATGTGACTGGCATGTTGCTGTGCCTTTTGCCCACAGACCACAGCTTGCTGGCGGAGGGAGCAGGAGGGGCTGGGCAGAATATCCCACCAGGGCACACACCCCAAACGTGGTTTGCTCATTTGGCTGTTGCTGCTGCTGCTGCTCTAGGCTCCTTTAATGAAGCACAACTTTTTTCTGACACGCATAATTTTTACGGAGGAAGCAATGGGAGGATTAAGGCAGGGCACTGTGCAAACAGTTTTCCCTTTTTTTCTTTTAAGGAAAAAAGCTTTATTTGTTTCATATGAACAGGCTGGAAGGAACTAGAATTCACTGGCCAAACCATGGGGGGAAAGAAATATTACGTGGGGGGGGGGTGTTCCAAATTTCATAAAAACAATTTGTGCTAAAAAGAGTATTTTGTTTTTTAAAGCAGGTCTCTATTATCCTCCCCCTCCCTTCAAAAATAAATGGAAAATATGACACAATCCAAAGCCACAAGATCCCTTGACGATCAGATATGAAACTGTTATGCAGCTCGTCACCAAATCTTACCACCCCAACTGCAGACCAAATGTGTGTCAGTGTGCCTTGTTGCTAATGGTACTGCAGGCACTATATGATACCTGCCAATTAAAATGTGGTGGGGGTTTTGTGGGGGCGGTTATTAGGTTGTTGTTTTTATTTTGATTATGTATTTTGTGGTTTTATATTTTGATTTTATTCTGCGAACCACCCTGAGACCTCTAGGTATAGGGTGGTATATAAATTTTATTATTATTATTATTACTATTATTATTATTATTATTAGACCCCTGCCTGAAACGCAGGAGGGCCGTTGCGAGACAGTGCAGACAAAAGTCTGACTTTTATATAAGGAAGCTTCCTACGCGACTATATAAATTAGGATGTGTTCACTTAAACGATGGGAGTTTGGAGCCAAGGTTTTTAGATGTTACTTTGCCTGTTTCCATCCCATCTGGTTGCCGCAATAACTGTACTTGGGTGCCTGAGCTTGCTTTCCCCCTCCTCCCTCCCCATCCCTTTTTCCTTGTGTGTCATGTCTTTCAGAATATAAACCTGAGGCCAGGGGCTGGCTTGCTCCTGATTATTGCTAAGTCACTCTAGGGGCCTTTTCAGCTGAAAGAACAGGGCAAAATTGATTTAAACAAACAAACAAACAAACAAACAAACAAACACTATCCAGCTGAAAGGGTGCAATTGCTAATGTGACAGCTGGTAGAGTATTAGACTCTTAATCTCAGGGTCATGAGTTCGAGTCTCATGTTGTGCAAAAGGATTCCTGTAGGGGGTTTGACTAGATGACCCCTGGGGTCCATTCCAACTCTACATTTCTGTTTTGCGTTGAAATCTGCTGAGCTTCCTGCACTACTTTCTTCACGCTCGTTGTTCCCGGGCCACATCTTCTCTTCAACTCTTTCCTCGACCCATGCATTTATTTCTCATTCTGGGTCAAGTCAAGAAAATAATTTTCCAGCTAAACAACCCAAATCCCACACCCTGACCCGCCTATGGGCTCTGGCCTCATGTCTTGGGTGGCACGTGGAGCTGCTAGCAGGATGGGCTGGGTGTGTGCAACCAGGATGCAGCGAGCTGGGGCATGAAAAGCGGCCTGACCTACTTCCCAGTCTGCGTCACCTCCCTGGGGCAGCGAGGCTCACAGCCTGCAAAGGAGGTCATATACCAGGATGGATAAACAGCTAGAGCCCTTCACTTATGGTTAGATGTGCTGGAATACTCCTGGAGTAAAACCAAATAAAACCTTTAAATGCGGGTTCATTCGACGTGGATAAAAAGCAGAAGATCAGAAACAGGCAAGCAAATTAACTTGAAAGTGCACCTGAGCATGGGCAGAGTACCGTACTTTGCTGCTCACAAATGGCCAAAGTCACGCCCCACGTATCTGAGGCTAGGGAGAAATGGCTTCCAGCTTAATAAAGGTTACAACCTTCAGGGAAGAGGTTGAGCCTTAAGGAAGTGAGATGGTCCAGCTCAGAGGGAAAGGGGGTGCTTGCAATGAAAAATATTCTGGATCCGTAGATGGTATTTAACACCAGTAAAATTGGCTAAGGTGTATAGGATGAGTAGTAAAACATGCTGGAAATGTAAAGAGAAGGATGGTGAATTTTATCATATGTGGTAGACGTGCGAAAAAATCAAAAGATTTTGGGAAATGATATATAATGAACTGAAAAAGATTTTTAAATATACCTTTCCCAAAAAAAACCTGAAGCTTTTCTATTAGGACTTATAGGACAGGAGATTGTGAAAGAAGATCAAGTATTACTTATGTATGCGACAACCGCGGCTAGGACTTTGTTAGCCCCAAAATGGAAAACTCAGGAGTTACCGACGATTGAAGAGCGGCAGACAAAAATGATGGACTATGCGGAATTAGCAAGACTGACTAGCAGGATCCGAAACCAGGGAGAGTCAAAGTTCCAAAAGGACTGGAGTAAATTTGTGGACTATATGGAAAAGAACTGTAGAAGTTTAAAGACACTTGCAGGATTGAAATAAATCCTACGAATTGATCTTAGATAGAAGGAATAAAGAATAGACAAAAAAACCGATTGGGGGGAGGGAGGGAAGTCAAAGCTCGGCAGAGCAAAGAAAAGTGTAATAATTGATAAGATGTTTAGAAGAAATTTTTTGTGTTTTTTATGTTTATGTGATGTTGTGTTTTTGGTTGTTGTTTGTTTTGTTATTGTTTAAATGTGCTTAATTGAAAAATTTAATAAATTGTCTTTAAAAAAAAAATATTCTGGATCCGAGCAGGAGAAGTAAAGGGTTCTTGTTTCTCCTCTACTAGACGACAAGAAGCACAATGTGAAGAGAAGGAGCAGTAATCAATGGAGACACGCAAGCAAGCAAGTTTGCACGCCACTTAGAACGCAGCCTGCCAAATTCAGTGTTGCAGGATTCAATTCCAGTGAAAGTGTGGATAAGATTTACAGAATGTTACGTTGCCAAATTTAAGGGAAAGGGATGCTAAATCTTAGTGATCCACAGGAGCTGAGGCTGAGGCCTTTCAGAATATATGAAGGCCTGAGATGAGTCCTTGCTTTTCACAAGTTCCCTGGAACACCTGTTAAACTAGCCAGCCCGCAGTTTGGCAAAAAAAAACCATCTCTTTTTTTTTAAAAAAATGGTATTGCGTTGGTCTCTTTCCAATCCTAAAATGTGGAGGCTGATATTACGGACAAGTTGCCTATTTTTGGTGGAAGACCAGCAATTTCATATTTGGGTTCCTGGTGAACTCTCAGATGGATGCCATCCAGGCCCAGTGATTTACTTGTTGTTCGTGTCAATTAAGGCCCAGAATTAATTACTTAATAGCCTTTTGCCACCACTATATGCCTTCCTGGGGAGGTTGGTTCAGGAGCAATTATCTGCCCTTCATCTTCCACAGGGAAGCTTATCCTCGGTTAGCAGATACGTAGAGGGGGGAATTGTAAGCAGAGAGCCTCAGAAGCTGCTCCAGAGAAGCGGACACGGAGCAATGGATTCAAACTTCAAGAAAGAAGATTCCACCTAAACATTAGGAAGAACTTCCTGACAGTAAGAGCTGTTCGGCAGTGGAATTTGCTGCCAAGGAGTGTGGTGGAGTCTCCTTCTTTGGAGGTCTTTAAGCAGAGGCTTGACAGCCATATGTCAAGAATGCTTTGATGGTGTTTCCTGCTTGGGGGGTTGGACTGGATGGCCCTTGTGGTCTCTTCCAACTCTATGATTCTATGATTCTAAGCTGCTCTGACAATTGCTGTCAGAGTCACCGACTTCATCACCGTCCTGCCTTTAAGAGCAGCGGAACACACAAATTCAGCAGCTTAGGTTTTCCTGCTTCATCTCCATAAAACAGGACAAGCCGGGGCAGGAGCAACATTCCCTGTTCTGTCTTCAGTCATAGATTTTTCTGCGTAACTTTGGACTGCCCGTGGCAGATAACCCTTCCCAAGTCTTCTTCCTTAGGTGGCTGATATTGTCTGCTCTGCAGGTTAGCCCTATGACTAGCAGCTTCCAAAATGAGATCCCCTCCTCTATTGCTCCCTCCCTGCAGGGCTTCCCACAACCGCTTAATGATGTAACATTACATGACAGTGTCTGCTTTCCAAGCAGGAATGTTCTGTTCCTCTCCGGGTTGGAGATGAGCCACCGTAATTCTTCTTCCTCCTCCCCTTTTCCCTTCCTCATCGCTAGACAATATTCTGCATAATCAAATCTCTAAGCACACACACACTAGGATTGCCACTCCCCACCACCCCCACCGAGGCATTATGTAAGCACGGCAGGCAGAAATTTAACAGGCATACCTTAAAATACAGCGATAGGGGAAATGTACCTGTTGATGTTTTGCCCATCTGGCAAAGCATGTTAAGCGCACAGAGACAAAGGCAGCAATCATACAGTACAGGGCTGCGGGGACAGTCGGGTGGGGAAGAAGACTACCGGTATGTTGCAAAGCAGAAAATCTCAAATAGTTAACATCAACAAGGGAGGGGGGGGTCAGAAAAAGATCAAGCTACGGGTTTCACTTTTGGCAGGTGGAGGGAGAGCTCTGGGGTCTCAGCTAGCCTGACACATAGAAATGAGGCAGGTGAAAAACAGCCTGGCTGCTAAAGAGCAAGTTTGTGGCCCTTAAAAAGGTAAAGGTAAAGGGACCCCTCACCATTAGGTCCAGTCGTGACCGACTTAGGGGTTGCGTGCTCATCTCGCATTATTGGCCGAGGGAGCCGGCGTATAGCTTCCAGGTCATGTGGCCAGCATGACAAAGCCGCTTCTGGCGAACCAGAGCAGCGCACGGAAACGCCGTTGACCTTCCCGCTGTAGCGGTTCCTATTTATCTACTTGCATTTTGACGGGCTTTCGAACTGCTAGGTTGGCAGGAGCTAGGACCGAGCAACGGGAGCTCAGCCCGTCGCAGGGATTCGAACCACCGACCTTCTGATCAGCAAGCCCTAGGCTCTGTGGTTTAACCCACAGCGCCACCTGGGTCCCTTTGTGGCCCTTAGGGTTGCCCTATTTAAAAAAGTGAAAGTCAGGGCACAAAAGTTGCTGAGCTTTTTTTTTTTGATCGAAGTTGTTGATCTCAACCAAAAAAAAAAAAAGACATGGGCTGCCATGGGTCCAGATTTTCATGGACATTTCAGCGATTTTCGCCCCCCAGATGCTGAATACTGGCTATGTCCAGAAAAGTATGGCAACCTTCGTGGCACTCCTAGGCCAAGATTACTTTAATTTCCACCCCGGACACCGAACAATCAAATACTGAGCATGGCCTGGGGGCATTGAATGGCATGGTGCGTTAAAACAGGACATACACACACACCACACATCACTTTGGGCCTCTGAAAGGTGCAATGCAAATATGATTAACAAATAAAGGTAGTGGTTAGGGCTAAGTAGGTCAAAACACACCTTGAGGTTCCCTACAGTGGAAGCCCAAGAGGTGGCTCACTTAGCAGCAGGTGTACCCTGCAAATGGCCACGGAGAACCAGAGGTTCCACTCAAGCAGGCCTTGACCAACTGGGGCCCTCCTGAAGGGATGGGCCACAACTGCCACCAGCTCCAGCCTGTGCAGAAGGTGTCGGTTGCCAAATAAGCAGGGGGGCAAAAGAAATGCAGCCTGGACAGCTTCTGAGCTTTTTGTTTTTAATGAGTTTTGCTCTGTAAACATTAGCAGGCAAAGCTCTGCCCACACCAGACGGTGACATCTCACTTACTGGTATCTGGAGCTCAAGCTGCTGCTAAACGTACAGAAGCAGGGGCCAGTGGAAGAGCATCTATTCCTACGGGCAACCTTAAGAGCCAAGCTCTGCTCTTTCTGACTGGCCACCCACCTCTCCGGATTTCACAACTGACTTTGCCATCCCCACCTCCCTCCCAATGCCTCCCCCTTGCTGCTCTGTATGCGAGTGTTTGGCCTGCTGAGCCTCCTCAAGGGTGCAGAAAGGCTTTCTAAAGCAAAGATTGCTCAACTCTGGGGCGAGGCTTTGCATGTGGCAGCAAGCAAGCCATTCCGTGCTACACAACAGCACGTACGTACGCACTCTCTCTCTCTTGCTTAGACTTTGTCCAGAGTTTCCATTGCTAAGGAACATACTGATCTCCTCCCAGGAGCCTAAGCTCTTGGCCACGACTGGGGTTACAAGTTTTGCATAGCTGTTGAAATGACTCAGGATGCCTGTAATTGCGTTTGGCTCTGGAAACCAACCAATGCCTTGGTGTTTATTTAGGGCAATGTGGGGGGAACAGCAGAGGGTGTGGCAAAGGAGGATGGCAGCAGGAACGCTTTGCTCCGAGTCTTAGTTCTGGGAGGGGAGTGGTGACTAGTGGTAGGAGAACGGGAAACGAGAGACTGAAGAAGTCTGTTCAGTGCTCATTGTGTTGCAGGGAGATGCCCAAATACCTCTCCGATTCCTTTGCACAAGAAAGGAAGCAAATATATCCTGCAAATGGAACATACACAACTGATGCTGTTTGCACTGTGACTCCACCCAGAGAAGCAGAGGTTCCACTCAGCAGCCCTGAGTGCTTCTTACCAACTCTAACTAGCCAGCCAACTCCACCCAGGTTATGTGATCAAGGTTTCACTTGACCTGGATTAGAGAGCCCTCAGCAGGATAGTGGCAGACGCAGGTTGCCAAGACCTCGGGTCAAGCCCTACTCACAGAGCGATCTCGGGCCAGATGCACACTCGGCCTACCTTACAAGGTGGTTGTGGTGGAGGTGTCCTGATCACTTTGGAGGAGGGACACTATAGAAGATATTGCCATGCTCGGAATTATTGCATTGCTGGGAACTGAATGAGATGATCCGCTGGGTCCCTCCCAACTCTACAATTCCGTGTTTCTATGAAATCAGGATGGCTAGGGGCTTTTTATAAACGTTCAGTGCATGCTTTAAAAGAAAGGAGGGGGTGATAAGCTACAGCAGTGAAGGGTAGCATGTATCTAAAAAGGTAAAGGGACCCCTGACCATTAGGTCCAGTCGTGACCGACTCTGGGGTTGCGCGCTCATCTCGCATTATTGGCCGAGGGAGCCGGCGTATAGCTTCCAGGTCATGTGGCCAGCATGACAAAGCCACTTCTGGCGAACCAGAGCAGCACACGAAAACGCCGTTTACCTTCCCGCTGTAGCGGTTCCTATTTATCTACTTGCATTTTGACGTGCTTTCGAACTGCTAGGTTGGCAGGAGCTGGGACCGAGCAACAGGAGCTCACCCCGTCACAGGGATTCGAACCGCTGACCTTCTGATCAGCAAGCCCTAGGCTCAGTGGTTTAACCACAGCGCCACCTGGGTCCCTTTAGCATGGATCTAGGTGGTAGCTATTACAGTAATTATGATGGGGTAAATAGGGTGATTTTTGTCATAGATTCCTATCCACAAACTCCCATCTCAAACCCTTAAATATATTCATCCATTTGCACTTGTGAATGCACATGAACACACATCTGCAGGCGTTGTGTTTATCTTTGTGTGGGAAGAGGATTGTGAGTGTATTCTTAATAGTAATTTGCTGTACTTTAAGATCAGCTGACCCTCTCGGCCTGGCAGAGCAAAGATCACAATCAGAGAAATCTTGTCCATTACACAATCCGTATTTCTAATGCAATGTGTGAGCTTTTGAGTTACACCATAGCTGTCAAGTTTTCCCTTTTCTCGCGAGGGAGCCTATTCAGCATAAGGGAATTTCCCTTGAAAAAAGGGAGAACTTGACAGCTATGAGTTACACACAACTCTTTCTGTGACTGGATAGTTAAGAAAGTGTTTTAAAAGCAAGTAATGCTTCTACATGTGGTGAAGATGAACAGAAACATATTCTTCCCTCTTTTCAAAAGGAAGGAAAATCACTATCTAGACTAAGCAACATGTTGTGTAACTCAAAAGCTGATATGCTGGCTTTTGAACACTATTTAGTCCTAAATAAGCGTCTGAGCTAGGCAAGATGTACAGCAGGCATGGGAATTCAGTGTCCCTCCAGGATGTTAAAGGTTTACTCGAGGAGTTACGTACTTTCAACAATCCTCCAGGATACTGCATTCCCCCAGTACAGAATCTAGATTTACCTTGATGCAGAAGTTTAATTTTAGCAGAGTATACGGTACGTAGACGACAGCTCATCAGTCCTGTGTGGTTTTCTCTCTTTACCTAAAATCCCTGGAGTCCACTTTTGTATTTTTAAGTTTAGAAAGCAAGAGAGCATGTGCAATATCACCTTTCAGTTAAGCCATAAGTGATCTGTGTTACGAGATAAGGAGTGCACTTCTAGATCACCTAGTTCCTTATTCTTGCAAGAATCTCTGTAACAAGCAAGGACAGGCTGCTGTCCCATCATTTGGCCAGGGGGTCGGTCAACCAACCTTCTTTCTGCCCAACCCCTGCAGAACAGAGGGTGCAATGTTTTGTTTGTGTGGGTATAGAGTTGTGCAAGCGGCAAGTTTAAAGACCGGGGGAGGGGGGTTTGCTGCGGGAGAGAAATTGGCTGTGCTGCGTCAACCAGTCCCCAGATTACACACTTCCTTACCCACATTCCTGTGGTCAGGTAGAGGACTTCATTTGGAGAGAGAGAGCTTGTTTGGAAGTGACTCTCTTCGGCTAGACACGCCTTACCCACCTTCTTCCCTCCCACTTTCACGCGGGTGCCATGCATCGATCTATGCTTCCTCAACAGTGTGGCACAGCGACCCTGCACATGCTCAGAGGCACTCAACTATATTTTGAGGCGGGAAGCTCAGCTGCAAACAAACCCCGTGCAAGTTTAACCCGTGTGCATCAGAATGCCCAAATTATTTTACTGAAACAGCAGCAACAAGCAAAAACACACCATGACATCTTCCCGGCTCTGGTGATAATCCGATCTTCTCCCGAAAGCAAGCTTTCCCCAATCTCATTTCTTTCATGTCAAAGGGTTCTTGGCTGCCTCGCACAGACACACAAATCCCTCACGCCCTTCCCCACCCCCACCCCCCAAAAAGTAGGTCAGGCTGGGCAGGAGAGGAGGCCCACTCGCAGGCTTGCCAGTGTTGTTCCGCGCGCGAGGCGGGGCGCGCGTGTGCGCACAGTCCAGCCGCGGGAGTTGCGCGCAAGCGGGTCTCCCCCGCGCCGCCCCCGGCCCCGCGCGCGGCTCCACTTCACACCAAGAGCGCGAGTGGCTGTGCAGGAGAACTTCTCCGGCTGCATTGTGCGTCCCCGCGAGCTTTTGCTTTGCTTTGCTTTGCTTTGAGCAGGGAGCGGGCGGGCGAGCTGCTGGGCACATACGCACAAAACGCAGCCCCCAAAACAAAGCTGCACATGCTCGCTGCACGCAAGACACCGTTCCCACAAACAAAGCGCGCACGCACATGCACCCGCCGCGACTCTCTCCCAGAAATCGACCGCGCGCCCGGCGAGCAGAGACCCAGGAGTCGCCGCCGCCGCCGCCCTGGCCGGGGGAGGGGCGGGAGCTCCGCGCCCCGGAGCCCGCAATCGCAGACGCGCCCCGAGCCCCGGTACCTCTTTGGGAAGAAGCAGCCGTGTCCAGGGATCCGCCGCGCTCCTCTCGCCCCGCCAAGCGCCTGCCTCCTCGCCCGCCGCCGCCGCCCTCCTTCCTTCGCCCGGCGAATGTGTGTTAGTAGGTCAGCCGGTTGCATAAGCGCTGCTCTGAGCGCCTCCTCCGTCACGCTCCCGGAGTCGCCGCACAAAACAAAACGGGGGAAGGGAAGGCAGGGAGGAAGGGAAGCGGGGCGGGGGCAGCGAGCGAGAGGGAGGGAGGCTGGGCCGGAGCCCGACGAGCAGAGCCACGCGGGAGGCGCCGGCGCCGCGGCGGGGGGCGGAAGGGCCGGACGGAGCCCGCCCGCAAGCGGCCCTCGCGGAAGATGCGCGGCCTCCCCGGGTGGCCAAAGGCGTGCGCAACCCCACCGGCGCGCGTGCGAACAAGCGAAATAATAAAGGGCCGCCTTGCTCCGAGGATTTTCATATTTAAAACCGCCCAGCTTTGGGGTTGTTTTTTTTTGGGGGGGGGGAGAATTAATCCCTGTACATGTGCTAAGAGCTCTGTAATTCTTCGGTGTAGAGAGAGGTGCACTCTGCGTAAGCCCTTGGGCCGCCTTCTTTATCCATTATATTTTCCTACTATCTTTCAGCAGCACAAGGAGGTGTGTTACACGATCCTCTTCGCCCTTTTCATCCTGACAACTCTCAAGGAGTACTAGACTGGGCCTAAGGTCGGCCACCACGTGGGATTTGAACCGGAGTCCCCCGAGTTCAGTGCTCCGGCTACTATGCCACCCTGGCTTTCCTCGCAAATGGAGGAAAAATCAGAATGAATCAATGCAACCAAACACTGGTAAGGGCTCATTATCAAGCCTACCCATTGGCAGTGACGGCAGCAAAGAAGGCATACTTTGCTGCCTCCATTGCATCCTCATCAGGTCCTCCAGCAGAGCTTTTCAGGGTTGTAGGGGGCCATTTACAGGCTGGCCCAAAGCAGGTGGTAGAACCGACGGTAGTTCGCTGTGACTTGTTTGCAAAATATTTTGAGGATAAAATTGCTTGCATCCACCAAGACCGTGACTGCTTGTTATAGCAGATGAATCTCATGGTGTGTCCAGACCACAGTCTAGTCCTGTTGTGTTGGATGAGTTTCAGTGGGTAAGGCTCGAGGATGTGGACAAGGTGCTCGGATTGGTCAGGGCGACCACTTGCACCCGGAACCCTTGCCCTCTTGGGTGATAAAAACCAGCAGGGAGGGAGCAGGTGGTTAGGCCAGGGAGGTGATCGATGCCTCTTTACAAGAGGGGGTGGTCCTTGCCTGTTTGAAGGAGGCAGTGGTAGAACCACCCCTTAAGAAACCTTCCCTGGATTCGGAAAACATGACTAACTACCGGCCAGTTGCTAATCTCCATTTCCTGAGCAAGGTTCTGGAGCGAGTGGTCGCGGACCAGATCCAGGCGCTTTTGGAAGAAACTGATTTTCTGGATCCAGCGGCTTTCAATACCATCGACCATGGTATGCTTCTGGAGCAACTCTAAACTAGGGGTGGGTAGCACCGCATTGCGGTGGTTCCAGTCCTACTTGGATGGTCATTCCAAGAAGGCATTGCGTGGGGAATGCTTTTCAGCCCCATGGAACCTTCAATGTGGGGTTCTGCAGGGCTCAGTCCTATCCCCCACATTGTTGAACATTTACATGAAACCGCTGGGTGGGGTTATCCGGAGGTTCAGAGTACGTTGTCAGCAGTATGCTGGTGATAGCTCTATTTCTCCTTTCCATCTGCAGGAGCTCCTCCCTAATAATAATAATAATAATAATTTAATATTTATTATTAATATTAATAATAATATTAATAATTTAAGCCACTCTGGGCAGCTTCCAACCGAATATTAAAAACAGTACAGCATCAAACATTAAAAACTTCCCTAAACAGGGCCGTCTTCAGTTGTCTTCTAAAAGTAAAATAGTTGCTTATTGCTTTGACATTGCTGGGAGGGCGTCCCACAGGGCGGGTGCCATTACCGAGAAGGCCCTCTGTCTGGTTCCCTGTAACCTCACTTCTTGCAATAAGGGAACCGCCAGAAGGCCCTCGGTGCTGGATATCAGTGTCCGGGCTAAATGATGGGGGTGGAGACGCTCCTTCATGTATACAGGACCAAGGCCGTTTAGGGCTTTAAAGGCCAGTACCAACACTTTGAATTGTGCTTGGAAACGTACTGGGAGCCAGTGTAGATCTCTCAGGACCGGTGTTATGTGATCCTGGCGGCCACTCCCAGTCACCAGTCTAGCTGCCGCATTTTAGATTAATTGCAGTTTCCGGGTCACCTTCAAAGGTAGCCCCACGTAGAGCGCATTGCAGTAGCCCAAGCGGGAGATAACCAGAGCATGCACCACTCTGGCAAGGCAGTCTGCAGGCAGGTAGGGTCTCAGCCTGCGTACCAGATGGAGCTGGTAGACAGCCGCCCTGGACACAGAATTAACCTGTGCCTCCATGGACAGCTGTGAGTCCAAAATGACTCCCAGGCTGCGCACCTGGTCCTTCAAGGACACAGTTACCCCATTCAGGACCAGGGAATCCCCAACACCCACCAGCCTCCTGTCACCCAAAAACCATACTTCTGTCTTGTCAGGATTCAACCTCAATCCATTAGCAGCCATCCATCCTCCAACTGCCTCCAGGCACTCACACAGGACCTTCACCGCCTTCACTGGTTCTGATTTAAAAGAGAGGTAGAGCTGGGTGTCATCTTTACCTTACGTCACCTGCCATTGTTCGCATAGGTTTGATGCTGTCGTGCCACACCTCAGCTGCTGGGAATAAACTACAGGCTGGCTGTGTCTCTGGAGGAGTCCTCTCTCTTCCTCTGGGTGCCTTCTACCTGCTCAGGGGCCAGGAGATCTCCACAGTTTTAGAAACGTTCTCACTGAAAACGTGTACACACGCATGCACAAACAACGCGCACACATGTATATGAATTGCCCGCGGAACTCTATCTGTATGTATGTCTATAGTTTGGTAGAGATGGGAGTTCCTTGAGCGTGCGCTTTATTAGATAACAATATTTAGCCAACCTTCGCTCAAGAGCCGAGGGCATGTGCACACTTGAGGTTAGGCTGAGAGATCGTGACTGGGCCAGTCCTAATCCAGCCCTCTTAACCACTAAAGACACGCTGGTTTTGAATCAGGGCCTCTTCATGCTTTGTCAAACACTGAACTGGGTTGCTACTCTTAACATGGAATCACTGCCGCAGCTAACCACTCATACTTCCCATGGGGGTTGTTAAAGATTTCAGAGATAATGTCTGTGAAATACGGTAGTTGGAAAACTTGTAGGGAAAGTGACTATAACATAGTAATACGAGAACCCTGGTGTCTCCATTAATTCACTAAATGTTATTGCTTCTTCACCCAGGGAAGAAGAGATGCGTCCCAGGACCTCTCCTTTCATCCATTGACCATTGCACCTTCCCCTTTCCTTCTATAAGCTGGCATTTCTCCCATTTTGATGTGCAAAATCAATCCTGAATTACTATTTGAGGTAGTATTCGTTATTGCATAGGTCAGACCACCATTTCAGACTGGTCCCTAATCTTGGACCTATTTAATTGCAAAAAACAGAGAGAAAGTGGGAAGAGTTATAAGGGCATTTGTTGTGGTGACGCTTTCGTAGCTCATCTTAAAAGCCTGTTTCCACCACACTTTATATGATTGACAGAAACACCTTCAGGAGGGACAATACAGATTCTGAATGGCTATTGGGGGGGGGGGACAGGGGCAGATTTAGCCCCTTCCTACTTATGTTCCCAGGAACACTCCCTCACATTTGCCAGCATAAGTGAATGGATGCCATTTGCTCACAAAAGAAGAAAAATAAAGAGTGGTGCTTAATAATAATAACAATAATTTATTATTTATACCCCACCCACCTGGCTGGGTTTCCCCAGCTACTCTGGGCGGCTCCCAACAGAATGTTAAAAACACGATAAAACGTCAAACATTAAAAATTTGCCTAAAGAGGGTTGCCTTCAGATGTCTTCTAAAAGTCAGATAGCTGTTTATTTCCTTGACATCTGATGGGAGGGCGTTCCACAGGGCGGGCGCTACCACCGAGAAGGCCCTCTGCGTGGTTCACTGTAACCTCACTTTCCGCAGTGAGTGAACCACCAGAAGACCCTCGGAGCTGGACCTCCGACTGAACGATGGGGGTGGAGACACTCCTTCAGGTATACCTCAGGTCAAATCTGTGGTTGGGGGCAAATCCTGTCCCTGACACTGATCCAAAGGGGGCTGGGGGTGGAAGAATATGTTTCTGACACTCCACTATCCTAAACGACAGAAGCCTGGATTCAGATATAAGTTCTGGATCTGGAGAGGAGGGCAGAAGGCTTTCCCTTACCTTCTTCCCAGGGTCTGGAAACAAATGGGCCCTGCCCTTTGCTCTGTGTGAGGCACTGGACTTTTTGCAGAGAGAGAAGAGGGCAGAATGTGGAGAGGTCTGCCAAAAGCAATGAACCCTTAAGCATACCCTCTGACATTTCTCTGGTGAAAATAGGGACATCCTAAGGAAAAGTGGGATGTAGCAGGATCAAATCAGAAACCGGGATGGCTTTGCTAATCAGGGACCTCCCTGAAAAATAGGGACACATGGAGGGTCTGCCTTAAGTAGCATCAGATAGGCCCCAAAGGTCACACCTACTGCCTTCTAAGGCCATTTGACAGTATATAACAGTAGCCTCTTGGTTTAGAACCACCAGAGATGACCAAAACGCTGAGGAAAAGTGACCTGTGGCCTGACGCAGGGTGACTTTCATTTCCCTTCTCCTCCTACCCAATGATGTTCCAGGCCCAGTGATATTCATGGGATGTGCTTTATGCCTCCTTTGCTGCTACTCATGTATTGTGGAAGGTCCAGAGACAGGGGTCCCCAGACTTACCGGCGTTTGGGCTGGTTCCAGGGTGGAAAAAGCGCCGTAAATCCGTTGTGCGCATGCGTATGGGCCTCCCCCGACCCGGAAGTGCACCAGAAATGACCTCTTCCAGGTCGGGAGAGGCCCATGCGCATGCGCTTTTTCCCCGACCCGGAAGAGCGCTGCCGCGCTGCGCGCCATAAGAGCGGGCGGCGGGCGGCGGGGGTCGTCGCGGGCCGGATTGGCAGGCCAATTGGGCCGCATCCGGCCCCCGGGCCGTAGTCTGGGGACCCCCTGGTCCAGACATTTATTTGGGCCCATTCATATATCTTTTTTATGGTGCATTCATTATTATTTGTAGTCAGGCTGGCATCAGGACAGTTAAAAAATGTAGTATATACCAACAACTGGGAAACACTGGCCTGCGAGTGCTCCAGTTGGAGAACAGCCTTTACCAAAGGTGTCATGGGCTTTGAAGACACTCAAACTCAGGATGCAAGGGAGAAACATGCTAAGAGGAAGGCACGCTTGGCAAATTTACACTGTGAATCAACTCCCACCCGGAAACCAATGTCTCCACTGTGAAAGGATGTGTGGATCCAGAATTGGCCTCCACAGTCACTTACAGACTCATTGTTAAAACCGTGTTTATGGAAGACAATCTTACTCGACTACGAGTGATCACCAAAGAAGAAGAAGAAGAAGCTATTTCTACTTGGTGCAGAAACGCCGAGTTGTGCTTTTCGGACTGTTCCATCAGGACAAGCATTTCAGCTTATCAGATGGAACAATCCCTCCTCTTCTCTTCTTACGCCGCCCACCCCCCAGCCAATTGCAGGGGGAGAGGAAGAAGCCCAGTTGTGCAAGCAGAAGGCATTGCATCCGTGAGTAGTTGCAGAATACACCCACAGAAGAGCCCTAGTCGGGAGGGGCCCTTTTTTGTTGCCAATCTGCCATCTTTACCCAAGATAATAAGTACAATATTTCGGTCACTCAACTAGTGGATCTATGAGAGAGGGAGTGCTGAGTGGAATATGGTTGGGTAAGGAGGAGGAGGATTAATTGAATTTATATACCGCCCTATACCTGGAGGTCTCAGGGCGGTTCACAGAATAAAATCAAAATAGGTAGAGGTAAAGGGACCCCTGACCATTAGGTCCAGTCGTGACCGACTCTGGGGTTGCGGTGCTCATCTCGCATTATTGGCCGAGGGAGCCGGCGTACAGCTTCCAGGTCATGTGGCCAGCATGACAAAGCCGCTTCTGGCGAACCAGAGCAGCACACGGAAACGCCGTTTACCTTCCCACTTGGAGTGGTACCTATTTATCTACTTGCACTTTGACGTGCTTTCGAACTGCTAGGTGGGCAGGAATTGGGACCGAGCAACGGGAGCTCACCCCGTCGCGGGGATTCAAACTGCCGACCTTCTGATCAGCAAGCCCTAGGCTCTGTGGTTTAACCCACCCACAGGGCCACCACAAAATACATAAAATAAAAACAGTACCCTCCCCCCAAAAAACCCACCACATTTTAATTGGCATGTATCATATAGTGCTTGCAGCATCACAAGGCACACTGACATTTGGTGACTTATAAAATGTCTTTAAAAACTTATTATTAGCAGAGCGCTATTTTCTTGTGCCTCTGAATCAAAGGAGTGCTCATGTAGCTTTTTTTTTTTGCTGGGTGGGGGAATGGGTTAGCAACAGCAAGAATAATTCCCAGTGCATCCATGTCCTTCCATTACATAACTCTTTTTATTTTATTTTAAATTTAGTAATAATTATTATTATAATTTATAAATAAATTTTAAAATAAATATACCTCTAAGATAAATATAAAGGAGGAGCCGGAATGGAAGTGATGTGTACCAGCAAACCAGAAAAACCCTAAATACTAGTAGGCTAATGTGTACAGTGGTACCTCGGTTTTTGAACGTCTCAAAAAAAAAATTGGTTTTTGAACGCCGAAAACCTGGAAGTAACTGCTTCAGTTTTCTAACGCATTTCGGAAGTTGAACGTGCCATATGGTTTCCGTATTGAGTTTTCCGCAAGTAAATGCTCTTCCGGAACAAATTACGTTCGAAAACCGAGGTTCCGCTGTATAAAGTTATATGCAAAACAGCCCTTCGCGTCTGCTTGATTATTCTGAAGTAGCTTTCATTGAGCTCAATGGGATTTACATGCAGGTAGCTGTGTGTAGGGTAGCAGCTTTAAATGTTTTAGATATTGTAAATAAATGTTTGTTTTAAATAAAGCACCCGTGAAATTGTGCTCAATCATAAAATGTCCACCAGGGACTTTTGCAGCTGGGAAAATAAACGCCAGGGAGATTAGTCCCCACCCCAACAGGCAGGAAAACAAATGCAGCCCTAGCCAATTAGAGCAAAATGGCTGCTAAAATTTTCAAAGGAATAGAAGGGAAATGAAGAAATCCTCCTCTCTTCTTCATTGGTCAGCACAAGTAAATGGCACACCAATAGGTTTGGGTACCTGAGCTAGAAAATCCAAACGGTGCCCCCTATGGTGAGAAATGCAATCATGAATGAAATATTTGACCACTGGCTTCTTTTGGGCACCTTCAAATCTGCCGTCACAGCCTGCCTAAATAATGGATCAGGCCCTGGAGGAAAAGGAAGCAGGAAGTCCCTTGCTTGTCAATCATACTAATGCCTTTGTATTGAGTGGCAGGAAAGAGCTGTGGCTTAACTTTGGAGTGATCAGCTGAGCAGAACATTGCTTGCTCCTTTCATCTGTATAGTTTTGTTAGTAAATAGGCTGAAGAATTTATTTTCTTTCTTTTTATTTTTTAATTAGAAAATTTTATTTACAGACGAACAAACAAACACATAGACACGAAACAAAATTTGTATTACCCTACCACCCTAAATTACAGACATTAAAACACCCTTGTGACTTCCCTCCACCGTCCCTCACCCTCCTATACAGGTATATTATAATAAAATGTTTCACATTGCAATTTTTATCTAAATTTATATATTTCGTAACTCGTTTAACTTTTTATTTATTTAACCAGCTTTAGAAACATTAATCCAAACATATCAACATGTTAGTTTTGGAGCAGACATATAATCTTCAAACCATTGTGCACGCGCGTGACGTCATTTTGTGCTTTTGCGCATGCGCAAGCGCTGAAACCCAAAAGTAACCCATTCAGGTACTTCCAGGTTCGTCGCGGTCCGCAACCCGAAAACGCGTAACCCACAGCATTCGCAACCCAAGGTATGTCTGTATTTCTTTACCTATTATACTCCATAAATATGTCTCTGGTTTTTCCTCTAAATTAATTCTGAACATCTTTTTTATTTCCTGATGTACAATCCCCCATAATTTTTTAACTTTTCCACAACCCCACCATAAATGTTTCAGCGTACCCTCTGTCTCCCCGCACTTCCAGCGCTTACTTTCTTTTTAAATGGAAGCTGAAAATTCAATGAAGAGTTCAGGAACATCCCAGATTTGGGATCCCAAACAAAGCGCTTAAGGGCAGCACAGTGCCCTTGCACACCCCACTTGACACCTGCGAAGGCCCCCCTGCCACTAGTAATTTGGGGGCAACAAATAGGGGTTTGGGGGTATCTTGTAATGAAGTCTCCCTATTCGCCATCACTCTTCAGCTATTACATACCGCAGGCTAGCAAACCACGAATCATAGAATCTTAGAGCTGGGACCACAAAGGTCATCCAGTCCAACCCCCTGCAATGCAGGAATCTCAACTAAAGCATCACTGACAGATGGTACTCCAACCTCTGCTTTAAAACCTCCAAGCAAGGAGGGTCCACTGCCTTCCAAGGGAGACCATTCCACTGTCAAACAGCTCTTACCCTGCCAGGAATTCTTCTCAATGTTTAGTCGGAATCTCCTTTTTAAAAAATTTGAAGCCATTGGCTCGGGTTCCAGTTTTCTTTCCTTACCTCAGGAGAGCATCCATTTTATCTAGTCAGGCTATGAGATGAAAGTACACGAACGTTTTCTTTCCTGAGGAAAACATACCAGTCATAGAAAAGTGACCCACAGGATCTACCGGTATGTGAGGGAAAGGAAAGGAAAGGATTTGGCTTCAGAAAACTGGCTGGCTCTAAGAAGGGGGAATTTGCCACTGGCCTAAAGTTGTTAAGGCAGGGAACCCCAAACTAAGGCCCAGGGGCCGGATGCGGCCCAATCGCCTTCTCAGTCTGGCCCGCGGATGGTCCGGGAATCAGCATCGTTTTTACATGAGTAGAATGTGTCCTTTTATTTAAAATGCATCTCTGGGTTATTTGTGGGCCCGCCTGGTGTTTTTTACATGAGTAGAATGTGTCCTTTTATTTACAATGCATCTCTGGGTTATTTGTGGGGCATAGCAATTCGTTCATATTTTTTTCCAAAATATAGTCCGGCCCCCCACAAGGTCTGAGGGACAGTGGACCCCCTGCTGAAAAAGTTTGCTGACCCCTGTGTTAAGGTCTTCCAGGTCAGATGTTTTTAGCCCAAAGATGGAAAGAAGACAGAGTCCCTACCAGAGAAGAATGGCAGATTATGTTGATGGACTATGCGAAAATTGCAAAAATGACCGAAAGAATCAGAAATCGGGAAGACCAAACTTTTAATAAGGAATGGGGGAAATACATAGCTTACCTTAAAAACCATTGTAAACAATTAGAATTATTAGTAGGATTTGAATAACACTTGTATCTTAGTGTTGATTTTTGGTTATAATGGAGATTTAATAGATTTGGATTAATAGACAAGATGCAGGAGGAAAAGGTTAATACATTATAAGGACCCACAAAGGGGAGGAGGGAAGTCCAGGAGATTCTTTGGGTTTCCTCTCTTTATTTTGGTTGTTTGATGACGGTTTGTCAATTTCAAAATCTGAAAAAAAACTAAAAAAAAATTATTAAAAGGGGGGGAAAGGTCTTCCAGGTCCAGGGAGGGTTTCTTTAGAAGTGGTCTTATCACCTCCCCCTCCCACAAGGAGACACTGAGTCTGCTGGCTCAGCCGCCTGCCCTGTCTTGGCTGGTTGTAATAATCCACAAGAGGCAAGGATCCAGTATACAAGTAACTGCGCAAACCTGACCCAGCACTTCGTCCTTAGGCTTCGCTAATGAAATTCATCCAAGTAAAACCAGAGAGGAGAGAGCGCACTGGATCCCACACCCAACTCTCACCTGTTGAAACAGTGGGGTTCAATTCCCAGCATGCGCAAGCAGTTTTATCCTCAAAATGTATGTCAGGCACGCGGCTCAAAGGTCCAACTGGATGGCTTAAAGAGGATTTAATGGGGGTGGAGGAGAAGGGTTTTTTCCACCACCTCCATTGCTACTGAGCAGACTTGAACATGAGCGCATACCAGTGAATGGTTTTGTTCACAGTGAATTTTCCTCTACCTGAGCTCAGGCTGTTTCCCAACCTGCTTCCTCGCTCTCAGCTCTGGGGCAGATCAAAGAGCTTTCTGAGCATTGCCAGGCAAGGAAAGGATAGCCGCTTCGGAGCAATGGTTTCAACTGCCTCGCAGCTCAGTTCTGCATTCCACAGTTCAGCCAGGGCTTCGGCATTTTCTGCTGGAATAGTTTGCAGGGCCCTCTGGAAACCCATATCCTCTCTCGGAGGAACATAACTGGGCTCCAACCAAAGAGGATGGCCAACTTCTCAAGCAGCAGATCTCCCATCAACTGCAACATCCGAAAAAGGAAGCGGAGGGGGGGGACTCCCAGGAGAGATGTTAATGGGATGGTCTTCATGACACCCTCAAGGGTGAACTGCCCTTTGTCACCCTTTCTGAGGTTGTCATTGCCCAGGTTGGCCAGAAACACCCCCTCCCCTTGAAGAGCCAAGCTCAAAGTAGTGGGATGTTGACTATGTTTTTCTAGTGTCCTCCTCACCTGCAAGGCACAGCATGGCAGAGCAGGACCAGGTGAAGAACAAATGGACCTGCTCTGCAGATTGTCCTGCTGCCGCTATGCCTGCTTGTTCCTGGACTCCTCTTAGCAGCCTGGTGAGACCCCCACCCACCCACCCCCAGGAAGTTCTCCTGACTCTGTTCCAGGCACACTGGAGCAAATCCTTTGGTGGTGGCAACCATGTTAAAAGGTAAAGGGGACCATCAGCCAATGGAAAATCATAATAGATAAACAAGATTTATATGTTTCTGATAAAGGGAAAAAATGGGATTGTTGTATATTGGAAAATGAATGAAAAAAGTTTTTATTTTTAAAATGAATTGGAAGCAGTATACTTTGGGGAAAATAAGGGACTTGGAAAGGAAGGGACGGGGAAGTCGGAATTGGTTATAATTATGAATTATAAAATAGATTGTTTATTTTTTTTCTCTAGTAAAGGTTTTTCCTGTTTTTCTTGTTTTTTCTTTTTTATTGAGTTTTTCTTCTTTTTCTTTTTTTGTATTGTTGCTTTTTTATCTGTATTGGCTATGTAAAATTGTGTTTTTTTCCTATTTTGTATGAAAAAATCTTCCAATAAATATATTATGAAAAAAAAAGAGAGGAGACCATCAGGTCCAGTCGTGCCTGACTCTGGGGTTGCGGCGCTCATCTCGCTCTATAGGCCGAGGGAGCCGGTGTTTGTCCGCAGACAAGTGGCCAGCATGACAAAGCTGCTTCTGGCGAACCAGAGCAGCGCACGGAAACGCCGTTTACCTTCCCGCCGGAGCGGTCCCTATTTATCTACTTGCACTTTGATGTGCTTTCGAAGTGCTAGGTGGGCAGGAGCTGGGACCGAGCAACGGGAGCTCACCCCATTGCAGGGATTCGAACCGCCGACCTTCTGATCAGCAAGCCCTAGACTTTGTGGTTTAACCCACAGCGCCACCTGGGTTATAAAGTCAGTTATACTTCACAAAATAGCAAGCAAGCATTCGAGTTACTCAGAACTCTTCATCAAGTTGGATGCTAAACAAAACAGGAAGCTGAGGAGGAAGCAGCTGGGACTGGTGTTGACCTCGTAATCTTCTACTTATCACATCTCTGGAGTTGGAATGCAGGGGAAGTTTTGCAGATGTCGTTGGATCAGGTGCTCAAGGAGCTGCGACTGTAAAAAAGAACCAGGTGCTGATGTGTTTCACCGTTTTTGAGAATATAAAATAATGTTACTGTATTATGGTGACAACAACAGCTGAGTGAAGCCTGCAGGAAGGGAAGCCTAAGAACTCAGAACCTGAGTGGGAAGGAGACTCTGGAAGCAGAGGCCATGGATTGCATGGGCCAAGGGGAGGGGGAAAGGTTTGCTATAAGAAGGTGGCAATTAGGTGAAGTCTTGGGCTGTGAGGCAGGGCTGACCCAGGGCATTTTGCTGCCTGAAGCGAGGGACAATGCACACAACCCATCCCAAAAGCAGAACAGCACTGGCCGTGGCCCTCAGCCACCCATGAGGGCAGACGGCTAGTTTAGGGGTTGCATGACAGGTCTGATCTCTGATAGGGGAGAAGAGGCCACCACTGCCTCTCCACCAGAATTTCCCACTGGAAGTGATTGCCCCATGGTAGGGTTGGCCCTGCTTGTGGGGAGCGAAAGGGGAGCGAAGTGATGGAAGCAGGGAGCTGAAGGAAGAGGGTTTGATGAGAAAGGGTTGAAATCAAAGCAGATCTTAGGCACAGAAAGGGATGTCAGACCCTCCAAGTGTCCCTATTTTCCAGGGACATCCCTGATTTAGTGAAGCCTTTTCTGATTTGATCCCAGAATGTCCCACTTTTCCTTAGAATGTCCCTATTTTCATTGGAGAAATGTTGGAGGGTATGGAGTTATCTAACCCCCAAGCTGTCCAAAGGCAATCTTGTATACGGAAGTTTTTTTTAATGTTTAATGTTTAACATTATATTTTAAAATATGTTGGAAGCTGCCCAGAGTGGCTGGGGCAAGCCAGTAAGATGTGTGGGGTATAAATAGTAACATTATCCTTATGGAATGGGAATGTCCCTGTTTTCATCAGAGAAATGTTGGAGGGTATGGGATGTACACCATAAAATGAGATTTCTTTTTTTGGTGGAGGGGAGGAGAGGAAGACAGGACAAGGGCGAGTCAAACTGAGATGGAAATTTGTTTGTACAGTGCCATCAGTGTGCATGGTATATTGCAGAGTACAGGAGGGCAGTTCCCTGCCCTGAGGAGCTTACAATCTAAATTTTCCACAGGGGAAGCGCGGGGGGTGGGGCGGTAAAGCAGCGAAGCTATATGCAGTTGTTTTAGTTGCAAAGTGCCTCATTACAGGCTGCGTTACAGAAGGGCATGGGAATGAGTAGGTTGTGTGTCAAAAGGGCTTCATGCAAAAGGTGGGGCTTGAGGTTCACAATACGGCTTTGAAACAAACAGGCAAATATTGGGCTGCAGGCTTCTAATCTTTACAGAACCAGGAACTGCCACTTTTCCCAGCCTTACAATGAAAAGATCTGTGAAGCAGGGCTCCGTCAATATTTGCTGACTCCTGTGCCCTCTGCTGGAAATTCGCATGGCGGCACCCTTTCTGTAAACTAGTCAGCAACTAGTTTGGTAAAGGGAGTCTCAGGCCGGTTTCTCCACCCAGAATCCCTCTCCTAGCAGCTTCTGTTGCAGTAGATGCCACTTTTCTCTGTACACCTTTCATTTTGCCTTGTGCTTGGCAAATGGGAGAGGGCCAGGGGGCACTCCTTAGAAGGCTTGGGGGTGGGTCCAGGAGGCTCCAGTTTCCAATTCCTAAAGGATTTGCCTGCAATGCAATCCATCCTGAAGGAAAGTTGCAAGTCTTGTCTGCTGTTGTACCTGACACTTATATTTGTCAGAATGGCAGCCAGTTATAAATAAAGCCTAAAAGGTAAAGGGGTCCCTGACCATCAGGTCCAGTCGTGTCCGACTCTGGGGTTGCAATGCTCATCTCGCTCTATAGGCCGAGGGAGCCAGCGTTTGTTCGCAGACAGCTTCCAGGTCATGTGGCCAGCATGACAAAGCTGCTTCTGGTGAACCAGAGCAGCGCACGGAAACACCGTTTACCTTCCCGCCGGAGCGGTCCCTATTTATCTACTTGCACTTTGATGTGCTTTTAAACTGCTAGGTGGGCAGGAGCTGGGACCGAGCAACGGGAGCTCACCCCTCACAGGGATTCAAACCGCTGACCTTCTGATCAGCAAGCCCTAGACTCTGTGGTTTAACCCACAGCGCCACCTGGGTCCCTTGTAAATAAATAAAGCCTATGCTTGCACAAAAAGGATATCCAGGCGTTGGCAGTAGGGTTTCCTCCCTAATTCTTTGTTGACGGGGTTGGGCGTTCCTATTCTCTGACACCTTCTCTGACACGAACGTTGCCATTGCCAAATAACTCCACTTCTCTGGCACTAATGGGTAATACCTTGGCATTTCCCTGCATGAATCAGGGCTGAAGCCTACAGGTGGTGGGCCTTGAATATGTTATCTGTGAAATTTCAGGTGAAGATTCAGCCTGGGTGTTACCTCCCAGATCTGCGCAAAGAAGAGAGTTGCAGAGGGATGATCTCACAGCAACAGGCCACCACAAAGCAGATCTTTAACCATGATCTATATACACACTTCCAGATTGCTTGCTGGTCTGAGCAACTAGAAACTGGGGCGGGGTGGGGGGTGGGGAGCAAGCAAGCAAGCGATCTGTTCCCAAACCTGGATCTCTGCTACTCCTCCCGAACATATAACCCACGATATCACCAATTTTCTGACTGGGGCTAGATGCACACAGACGTGGGCAACTGTAAGAACTGTGTCCATGGCACCCATTTGGCCTCACTGGATCAGGTCAACTATGGATTCGTAAGGGGGGGGGGGGTAGAGTCATGCAAAAAACTCGTAATTCAAGAGATGGGTTCCTCCTCTGTGGGAGTGGCTTGCCTTGAACCTCACTTATAAGGTAGGTTTCTTGTGTGACCGGACACCAGATGATCGGCAGGTGGGAGGTTCTGCCCACCTGTTAGGAAGGCCTGTGAGGGTGCAGGATTTGGACTCCTGCCCACTGGTCCAGACCCTTCAAGTACAGTATCCCGATTTTCCAGGGACAGTCCCGGAATTATGAAAGCTGTCTCGGCTTCTGATTTGATCCCAGAATGTCCCTATTTCCCCTGCCAACGCCGCCAGCTGTGAGCTCAGGGTGGAGGGTGAGCTGGCCCTTGCCCTGAGCGATGGCAGTAGGGACTGCGAGGGAGCGCCCCGTGTCTGCCACTGCCAGCCTCCTCTCTTGGGCAGCTCGTGGCGGCTGCTGGAGAGCAGGTGAGGAGGGAGAGAGGCTGCAGCCCCGTGTAATGCACTTTCTCTGAGGTACAGTCAGAAGTCGAACGGAATCCATTCTGGAAGTCTGTCCAACTTCCGAAACATTCGGAAACCAAAGCACGGATTCTGATTGGCTGCAGCCAATCGGAAGCCGAGGAAGCCACGTTCAAAAACCAGAACACACACACTTCCGTTTTCTGATCGTTCGGGAACCGGAACGTTTGACTCTCAAGGCATTCGGGAGCCAAGGTAAGACTGTATATATATATAGACAAAGGACAAGGCCGCCCTGAGCAATAAGAAATGGGGAGCGGAGCACAAGGAGTCTTGATTTAAACAAACAAAAAATGCTTTGTGCATCCGCGTCTAATCTTGCCCCTTAAAAAAAAATAATTGGTGGGTGTGTGGTTTTTTGTTTTGTTTTGTTTTTGTAGCTCTAGCAAAAATCAAATTGGGAGTTGGGAGTCGGAACAAAAAAAACAGGGTCGAGGGTGTCAAGTTTTGGGGGAGTGAGAAATGCCCCTATTTTCATCTGATGAATGTTGGGAGGTATGCTGGTCAGATCCTATTCCTAACCCGTTTTAGAACTGGAGCCAATTCTATGCCTGAATATATGGTTTCCTACTTTGGGAGTCAACAGTATATCAATATAGCATAACATAAATGTCTATTTAAAAAAGGAATTGGTGGAGAAGTGAACAGGTGTCACCCGTTATATTACCGTAATTTTTGCTTTTCTCTGACTAAAGTAATCAACTTTAATACAGTGGTGTTAGTGATTTACTGCATTCCCCAACCCCCCACCGCAAAAAATGCTCCACAATTCTGGCCCATTTTCTTAAATTGGAGTCCCCCAAAATAGTGGGAGTGTTATACACGGGGGCATGTTATACCCGGAATAGTACGGTAACTTTGCTCTGCTAAATGTGTATTCTGCAGTTGACCTCCTTTGCAAATGTTTTAAGTTGAAATCTTTAGGATATTTTAATTTCCTGTTAATTGTGTTGCTTTGTATGTTTAATTTTCATTCCCCCCCGGTAATGTTTTATTATGGATTGTTCTATTTGATGTTTTAATTTAGGTTGTAAACCGCTTTGAGATTTTTTCCCCTTAAAAATAAGAGTGGTATGGAAATGAAATTGATGATGATGATGAAGAAGAAGAAGCTTGCCCAGTCTCGTGCCACTACCACCTGCGGAGGCTGCCGGTGGCCTTTAATGCACCTGCCAATTTTTCTTGCCCAGGATGTTGCCTATGCAAGACCTTTTACATGGATTGGTTGGAGTGGGCTCTTCCCCCCCCCCCCCGTGTCATCTTTCCACTGACGCACACACCCAGAAAGCTATTTACGCTGATCTTGGCTTAACAACTTAGGCCAAAACAAACTGTGTGTATAGCAAATTATTGCCGGGGGGGTGGGGGGGAATGGCGCGGGAGGGAAAGGGTTAACCTGGGACTGGGCCAGCTGCAAGCAATGATTTTAAAATGTGCTTGAAGTCACATCTAGTTTGACCCCAGAAGCAGAAAATCCAGTTGGCACTCCTCTAATGCAAACGTGGCCTGTGTATGTAGCAGCATGATCATAGGAAATTTACTCTGCAGCTGGGAGATCACATTTTTCAGTACTTCCTACACAAACACTCGAGGTCAAAGCCGGAAACAGGACAGGGAGCAAGCTGGGCCGCAATTTTCATGTGCTAGGCATTCCCTGCTACTTGTGTGGAATTTAAGAACAAAAAATGGAAGTACCCGTATAGTCCGGCATATAAGACGACTGGGTGTATAAGACGACCCCCAACTTTTCCAGTTAAAATATAGAGTTTGGGATATACTCGCCGTATAAGAAATGACACACCTCCAGCAATCTGAAGTGGTACTCTAAACTGCCATCTCAGGCTGATGCCCATTCACCTTTCTGCTGTTCTTTCCAGACACCGTCCGTGATTTAAAGCTCCGTGTCTGAGCGTGCACCCCCCCCCACACACTTCTGAATATTACTTTTTCAGAATACTGAGGGAAATATTTAGGTTGGCAGGGGCCAATAGGCCTCAGGAAGGCCACGAGTTCTTATGCTTCTTTCCTGTTATGTTTATTTCAGGAGCCTCTTTTGATTCTGGCGTTTGCTGCGACAAGGAATGAAAAAGCAAGAGTCTTCCCTTCTATAGATGTGTGGTAACTTTTGCTTATTTTTAAAAGTTGCGTTTTTTCTCAAAAAAAGAAAAAAAACCCGAGCTCATTATTAGATCATGGCAATACACAGATTTATTTAAATCACCAAAATGATTAGTTTAGAAAGTAGACGGTTAAAATCAACCGAAATCTGAACGTTCTCAGTGGCAGGGTTCCACACTGAAGCATGACCAAAGAATCAAAAGGAGAGCTGTTTTAAGCATGTGCAAAGTGCCTGTCCTCCATCGCAAAGTGTCCACAGTAAGGGTGGTCAGAGGGTTTGGCTTCCAGGCGGCACTAGGGGAAGAAATGAAAGAGGCAAGGAAAGGTACAAGGAATGGAATTGTTGTCCCAGCGGATGCCTCTCCTTCACCCCAGGCTTTCAGCCCATTTCCTCTCATTCGTTCACCAGGTCAGGTTCTTGGGCTGGCAGTTTCTGAAAGGGATATCAACACCCACAGACATCTGGGAACTCACCTGGTCTACTTCAGTTTTCCAACCTAGCAAAAACCACCACCACCACCAAACAGGGGTGCACTAATCGCTTAAAGCAGATCTACAATTCCCCAAGTGGTTTAACAGAGGGCCTTCTCGGTGGTGGCGCCTGCCCTGTGGAACGCCCTCCCAACAGATGTCAAAGAGGAAAACAACTACAGTACCAGACTTTTAGAAGACATCTGAAGGCAGCCCTGTTCAGGGAGGCTTTTAATGTTTAATAGATTACTGTGTTTTATTTTTCTGTTGGAAGGAATATTATTATTATCCCTCTTCCGGTTCCCAGGATTCTTTTGAAGCGTACGGTCCAGATGAGATCCCCATTGTGGTTGAGGAAACAACTAGGGAGTCAGAACTAGATAAGATGCACTGGGGTGGTCATTCTCATGCTTGTCTCCCAAACTGTTCTCCAGAACCCTGGAAGCTTGTTGAGGTCCCTCAAATAAAAAGACAGGCAAGTGGCTGATGAAATTCTTGGAAGGACCGATGGCCATGTCCCGCCCCCCTCGAACTTCCTCAACACAGAACGGGCATTTGCTGCCCAAAAGCTGAGTGTTCGTCACCTAAAAACACCTCCCAGAATCTTCCGAAATGCACAAGGGATGGGGACAAGAGAAGGTCATGCAGCTAGAAGATAAAGGTTCCCTGAACGTAAGGAAATTTGAAAGTCACTAAGACAGGGCCACGGCGATGAGGAACACATATTCTAAAGGAGGGCTGTTGGCTGTTGCTTGAATTAATTTAAACAGATGAAAACTGACCACACAGGGCCAAATTCTATACAAACACAGAATACCCATTTATATATATATATAGTTCTGGAGATGGGGAGGGGGAGATTAACCCCTACGATGCCACCCTTCAGTCTTGCACTCCGCCCACCCCCAGCTCAGTTCATCTTGATCAGGATCTGTTCAGCGAAGAGCTTTTTCAGCTGAGCCACTTCAGCTGAAAGTGATGCCAGCTGGTTTCGCAAGGTGCTGTTTTCCGCCTGGTACTCAGGCCCCAGCGGGGCGGGCAGCTGGGCGCCGGGAGCCTCCACCTCACAGCAATTCTCAAAGGCCATTGTGCCCACAGGGCCGGCGACATTCCTCTGCTCCTCCCGTGCAGCTGGGGCCCTCCAGGTTCCTACCGGTGGAGATGACGTGTAAGGTCCAGATTGCTCCCCGCCTGTCTCCTCTGCCCCCCCGGCCATTTTGAAGCGCAGCTTGTGGGGGAGGCCTTTGACACTCTCCCCGGACTCATAACGGCCAACCCGACCCACGTCAGCTCCCTCGCTCGGGGCATCGGGCACCAGGCAGTGCCCGTCGTAGGCAACCCCTTCCTCTGCCCTGTCGCGCTCCTCGAAAAAGACAGGGCTGCCCATGCTGGAACTGCCTGGCGTGGAGAAGCCAGAATCCTCAGAGCTGGTGGCTGGCTCTGGGCGGAAAGGGCAAGCATAGTGGGGTGCTGCGTCAGGAGCCACAGGGTAGTGCTGGGGTGGGGCTGGTGGGTGGTGGATCTCGGTGGCAAGAGCAATCACGGGCTGGTGAGGCTCAGCCGGATCCCGAATCAAGCCAAAGCGGAACTTGAGGGCCAGGAGCTCCGCCTTGAGGCGGGCGTTCTCCTCCAGCAGCGCCAGCACCCGGCCCTCCAGCGCCAGGTCGCTGACCCGCCGCTTCTCCCGAGAGCGCTTGGCCGCCTCGTTGTTCTTCTTCCTCTTGTCCCAGTAGCCGTCATCTTTCTTGTCGTCCGGGGTGAATTCCCGCTTGCGCCGGGCCGTGCTGGAGGAGCCCCCTGGCTCCCTTTGCTGCGGCCCAGCGTTGCCTCCTGTTCTGAGCAGGGAGTGGCTTAGCAGGCCGTTGACCGAGAGCAGCGAGACAGTCTCCTCAGCAAAGCAAGACACCGCAGTGCGCAGCTCACACACCTGGGCTGGTGGAAGCGGCTGTGGAAGCTCCGGTTGAGGCTGGGCTGGAGGGTCCTCCAGGGGCAGGTCCATTCCCTCAAAGTCTGTGGGGTGGGAAGAAAGGAGAGCAAGTGATTGATTGATTGATTGATTGATTACGGTTCTTGACCAGCACACATAAATATGCAATACATAAAACAATAAAAGAAAAACAGTAATAATCTAAAAAATAGGCAATAAATATAGGCTTTAACAACTGTTTGAAAGAAAACTGATTAAAAGGAGTGTTACTACTTAGGGAGGTAGACTACAGCAATTAATAACACTGGGTCCTCTTTAGCTAGTCCTGAAGATGTTCTGAAGATATTTGGACACTGCTAATTAGATTAGGCCGAATTTTCATGACTCTAGCACAGAATTTGGCTACCTCCGCTGACACATTAGAGTTAGCGTCAGAAAGAAGCCACTCTATATAGAAATTATCCGAGCGTCCAGGTAGCTCTGCCAGTATAGTGTGGATAAGCTCGCCTCGCACCTCCTCGTAGAAGCAGCATCGCAAAAGTATATGGCCGATAGATTCCATTTCTCCTGATCCGCACAGGCAGCATCTCTCACATAAAGGGATCCGTTTGTACTTCCCCTGGAGAACTGTTGAAGGCATTATGCGGTTACAGGCCAAAGTGAATGCTCTTCTATGAGAGGGTATTTCCAGGTGGAATAAATATCTGGCTGGGCGGGCCAAGTATCTCCTTTCCTCCTCAATTAGAAAGTGAGGTTGTTGTTTAGTCGTTTAGTCGTGTCCGACTCTTCGTGACCCCATGGACCATAGCACGCCAGGCACTCCTGTCTTGCACTGCCTCCTGCAGTTTGGTCAAACTCATGTTCGTAGCTTCAAGAACACTGTCCAACCATCTTGTCCTCTGACGTCCCCTTCTCCTAGTGCCCTCAATCTTTCCCAACATCAGGGTCTTTTCCAAGGATTCTTCTCTTCTCATGAGGTGGCCAAAGTATTGGAGCCTCAGCTTCACGATCTGTCCTTCCAGGGAGCACTCAGGGCTGATTTCCTTCAGAATGGATAGGTTTGATCTTCTTGCAGTCCATGGGACTCTCAAGAGTCTCCTCCAGCACCATAATTCAAAAGCATCAATTCTTTGGCGATCAGCCTTCTTTATGGTCCAGCTCTCACTTCCATACATCAATACTGGGAAAACCATAGCTTTAACTATACGGACCTTTGTCGGCAAGGTGATGTCTCTGCTTTTTACAAAGCAGAGAAAGTGAGGTACTTTACTCAAATCCTTCTGTCTTTCTATATCTATAATCCGGAGAGCAAGTGATTGAGAGCTAGCATTGAGGGCTGTTTTCTCTCAGTGTGTGCACCTGGGAAATAAAGAGGACCTCGGGGCAGAAGGAACCTTTTCACAGGTCCAACCATGACCTCTGCAGGTTTCCCTGTGCCCAGAATCACAGCAAGAGTTAACATTGCCAAGAGGTTGCTTAGTGTTCGAACAAACCCACACGTATGTAAGGCAGTGCCAAAGTGGCTGGAAATGTCAATATTATTAGTCATTCCTAAAGCTGTTTTTAGCTACGCATTCCACATTTATCCTTACAACAGTCATGTAATAAGGCAGACTGCTATTTATGATTTGTTTTCAGAGATGGGTCGCTGAGATCCAAAAAAGACTTGAGAAGCAGGAGTTCAAACACACCAATATCTCCTGCGCTGGAGAAATACTTGGCAATACTAAGAGACTGAGCTGCAAAATCAAGACGTCCCCAGTTTGAATCTTGCGCCCGCCAAGAGCTCATCCATCTGCATTCTGGAGATAAAAACCCATGTCTACCTTATGTAGTTGTTAGAAGAACCACAAGGGAACACATGTGACGTGGTCAGAGGGTGCCAATGTAATGTAAGCGCTGAGTATTACTGTTAAAAAAGGGTGAACTTTTAAAGGGCAGAGGCAGAAGCTGATGTTACGCCCAAAATTTGAAGCAAGTCAGTGGCGACTTTGGGGCTCATCCAGACTTCCTTTTGTGCCATGCTTATCACAGGTCTGTGGAAAACCCAATTGTCCTTTGCTCTGATTCAGCAGTAACATGTGGGTTTTCCTGGGGAAAGTGCCGGGACAAACAAAAAACAAAAAACACCACCACTCGGACATGGAGTTTTAAAGCCTGGACGGGTGCCTAGAAATGTGGCACAAAAGGTAGTCTGGATGGGATTTAACAGATTGATTATTTTTTTGGGGGGGGGGGAGCTTGTGTAGTCTCATGGCCACATCATAAGGAGCATCAGACAAATCGGATGATTGCTCCCTGCAGCTCAGAATTAGCAGTTGCTGTCCAGGGTTGCAACCGGCAGGAGTATTCCCCCCCCCCCAGTTCTACCTGGAGATGCTGGGGGGTGGCCTGCAAAACATGAGCTCTCCCACCTAGCTGCAGCCCTTCCCAAATATTTTTAATGGTGTTGCCAGAGTGGATAAAAAAGGTAAAGGGACCCCTGACCATTAGGTCCAGTCGTGACCGACTCTGGGGTTGCGTGCTCATCTCGCATTATTGGCCGAGGGAGCCGGCGTATAGCTTCCAGGTCATGTGGCCAGCATGACAAAGCCGCTTCTGGCAAACCAGAGCAGCACATGGAAGCACCGTTTACCTTCCCGCTGTAGTGGTTCCTATTTATCTACTTGCATTTTGACGTGCTTTCGAACTGCTAGGTTGGCAGGAGCTGGGACCAAGCAACGGGAGCTCACCCCGTCACAGGGATTCGGACCGCTGACCTTCTGATCAGCAAGCCCTATGCTCAGTGGTTTAACCACAGCGCCACCTGGGTCCCCAGAGTGGATAGGGAGTTATAATTGGCATTTGGCTTTATTGCTGGGTCTGGTCCCTGTTTTTTGTTACGTGGCCTGTAGTTGTTTTAGATCAAGGCTGTTTGTAAGCAAGGACAATCCAGCGTCTGAGACCTACAGGAGAGAAATGCCATTTTTCCAGGTGGATGATACATGGAAGACAGGAAACTGCCCTTATATAGAGTCAGACCATGGCTCCATCTGGCACAATACTGTCTACACTGACTGGCAGCAGCTTCCCAAGGTTTGAGCCAGGAATCTTTTCCCAATCCAACCTGGAAATGCTAGGGATGGGCCTGGGGTCTTTGTGCCTGCAAAGGACGTGCTCTGCCACTGAGCTACAGCTCTTCCTCCTTTTATAGAAACTTTGCCCTGGCCCACACATACCTATTTTTTGGGGGGGGGTACCACATACAAGGCAGTACCACCAACATACATGGGAGTGTCTAATGTTTAACCATTCTTATGCGCTGTAAGCCACCCAGAGTGGCTGGGGAAATGCAGCCAGATGGGTGGGGTATAAATAATAAAATTATTATTAATTATCTGGGCAGAACCTCATTGTTAAGGTGATTTATTTTCTAACCATCCATCTCCACAGAAGTAGCTGGATATTAGTGAGTGAGCCTGCTGTGCCCTAAAACCCTCTATGTTTTACTCCTTCTTCCATGGTCATCCTCAAAATAGTGGTATTAGATCAGGGCCGGCCCTACGTGTAGGCTGGGTGGCGCAGGGCACCATGGCGCCGGCCTGCCAGGAGGGCGCCGCGAGCTGCGCCCGCCCGCTGCCCGGCTGGTTCGCTGCGCAGCTGCGCCCACCCGCCCACCGTGCTGGGAAACGGGCGGCGCCAGGGGCGCTTAAGACGGCCCTGTATTAGATCAGGCATCCCCAAACTGCGGCCCTCCAGAGGTTTTGGCCTACAACTCCCATGATCCCTAGCTAACAGGACCAATGGTCGGGAAAGATGGGAATTGTAGTCCAAAACTTATGGAGGGCCGAAGTTTGGGGGTGCTTGTATTAGATGGATAGGTTACATCGGTGTTCCCCAACTTTGGGGCTCCAGCTCTTTTTGGACTACCACTCCCATAATCCCTAGCTAGCAGGACCAGTAGTCAGGGATGATGGGAATTGTAAACAGCTGGAGACTCAAGGCTGGGAAACACTGAATTACATGCAGTGATTTTTTTAAAAGGAAAAGGGTGCCGTATTCACCATGAACTTGTTACAGTAAGTGCCACACTTTTAACATTTGGGGGTGAAAGGAGCAAGTACTGGGTACCCTTGAGTAACCCTATGAAAAAAAGCCCTTGGGCATGGATAATGTGCCTGTGCATCTGACTCAAGGTGTCCCGGTGAATTTCATGACCATTTTGAACCCAGGTCTCCTCCTATGCCCCAAATGCTAGGCACTACATCACACTGAACATACTGTATATAAGGGTACCTTTTACCATATGTGGTGGGAATGTAAGAAAGTGAAGGACTTCTGGGAAATGATTTGTAATGAGATAGAAAATTTTTTGAAATATACATTTGTTAAAAAAAACCAGAAGCCCTTCTATTGGGTATGGTGGGTACAGAAATTCATAAGAATGATAAAAAATGGTTTGTATATGCGTTAACTGCAGCAAGGATACTATTAGCCCAAAGATGGAAACAAGAAGAAATACCAACTAAAGAAGAGTGACAAGAGAAACTGATGAACTATGCTGAGATGGCGAGACTAACAGGGAAAATTCGGAACCAGCAGGACCAGACTTTCCTAAAGGAAAGTTTTCGATTTATTTGGAAAGCAATTGTAACCAATTGACATCACTTGTAGGGTTAAAATAAGTTTTTGTAAGGAGTAATTTATAAATTATTGTGAATAGATGTATTGGAAATTTGAGTTTATAGCAATAATTATAGTAACAAAATGCATAATTAGAAAGACTTTAGAAAACCATCAGTCGAAGTTGAAGGAAGTCTTAGGCTGTGATAGCCAAAAATTTCGAAAGGATGTTTAAAACGATGTTATGCAGGAAAATATGTGTAAAAACCAATAAAAAATTATTTTTAAAAAAGAAAAGAACATACTGTATATAAAAATACAGGAAACAACCCCCACCACAGATTACAATTGTTATAGGTGGAGATCAGATTCTAAAACAATCAAGAAGTAATCCGTCTCCAGCCCCTCCTCCTCAAGATTAAGTCCCACTGAGCTCAAATGGGGCTTACTTCTAAGCAGACATGCATAGGATTTCATTGTATTTCTCTTCCTGGGCTGAAGGAGTGAGCCAGTGACCTCAAATCCCTTCTTCCTTCTGCCCCTCTTCTAGGTACTGCTGTTAACTAGGTCACTCCGCCATAATAGTTCCCTCCCTCCCAAAGAACTCCCATTTACCCGATTTGCTGGGAACATTCCAGTCCGCGGTCAGGACTGCATGTGCCGTCCTGCCAAAGGAGGAAGGCTGGGAAGAATGCGCAGTTTGTTCCAAGAAAAAAAAAACCAGGAAAACTCCCACAACAACAAAGCTCACCCACAGCTACTACACAACTACTATACAAGATGCACAAAAAGCACACTTTTGGGTTATGTAAGATACACCTCTCTTTGACAGGTAAAAGGTTGCTGTGAGGTGTCAACACTTCCCTGTCGAGGTGAGGCTGAAACCAGAGTTTTGTTTGAGCACGTTAAAGAGAAGAAGCAGTTTTGAAATCGGATGAAAGGAAAAGGAAGAAATCAAGCTAGCTGTGCCAGAGTTATTGGGGGGAATAGTGCTGTTTAAAGTCATGTGTCAGTTTAATTAAATAATTAATACAATAATTAGCACAGCTCTCTTTATCTTCACAAATTGCCAGATCTGTAACAGGTGGCTCTGAAACTTCCTAACACTTGGAGATACAAGGAGTATGCAAGCTTTTGAACTACACAGAGTTCTGCGCAAGGTCAGGAATATAACTGCAGAGCAAACAGAAAGATATTTCTTACATCCCCCTATATTAGGTCTGTTATGTGGAACAAACAGAGCTGAGCAACTACTTACTGCCAGCCTTCCTCAAAGACTTGCACATCCATAGCTGACAATTCTAACCTCGCCTACCTGGGAGTAAGCCCCAATGAACTCAACAGGACTTATTTCTGAGCAGACATGGTTAGGACCGTGCTGATAATCTCACCCATGTATGTAGGTGCAACACCCTACTAAGGCCAACAACCCCGGATTTTTTTGCTGCCCCACATAATTCAAGGTGTGCCCCAGAATCCCTTGCCATGTCATGTGGGAGGCTGGGGAGCACCCAGTGGGGAAAGTAGGCAAGTTGAGACTCAGGACTGTAATTGTCTCTTGCATGTGCATACCCTTTGGATGGAAATGTACATTGCTTCACTTACTTCAAAATGTGCTAAGGGACGCCGTCCCCTGTTCACTCTGTTCAGTCCTGCCCCACATACCTGTCCTGATGGTACCCTAGCTGCCCATTGGCAACACCTGTTGCACTACAGCAACAGGGCCCATCTGAAAGGAAGTTTTTGATGTTTTATTGTGTTTTTAATATTTGTTTGATGTCTGATGTTTTATTGTGTTTTTAATATTCTGTTGGGAGCTGCCCAGTGTCTAGGACAGCCCAGTCAGACAGGCAACTAACAACAACAACAACAACATTGTACCCAAATACAATATTGCTTGTGCAGCCGCAACAATACACACTATTATTATTATTATTATTTGTTTATACCCCGCCCATCTGGCTGGGTTTCCCCGGCCACTCTGCATGTTTACATTGGGGGTGGACCCTCCAAAGCCCTACAGGATTACAACAATCTTATATACAGTTTCAGAAATATTCATTGTGTACCCTGCATAGATCAAAAATTCCATTTTTTTTGAAGAAGAAAAAATGTGTGCGTGAAATACGGAGCATGTGTGATGGCTGATCTCCAGTCTGCGTGCAAGCCCTCGCCTCTCCTGACCTGGGAAACCCTTTCCCCGCAGATTACAGGTGGGAGGAGTACAGTAGTTGATCGTTCAGGGAGGTGGAGGCGAAGTGCACTCTGCACGTGCTCAGAGGCTCCCCGTGATGACGGCACCTAAAACCACCACTGAGAGCGGCTGGGGTGATGCAGGCCCTGCGCGGAGAGACGCCCCGCAAAAAAGCCACCTTCGCGTCAAGGCGCGTGAAAAAGAGCTGGGTTAAAGAATTGGTGCAGCGGGCCGGGGGGGACGGGCCGGGGACGTCTCTCGCACAAGCCCAGGACCCCCCCCCCCTCCGCGCACCGCCACCCCCTTTGTCTCAGTGTATTGACCTACCCCCCCGCCCCCGCCGCCTGCCAAACCTCCCCCGCGCCCCCCCTCCAGCCTCACCTCGACGCAGCCGGGAGGGTCGGGCGGAGAGACGCGCGCAACCGGGGCGAGGTGCAGGAACGTCCCCCTGGGGCCTTCGCGTGGCTCCCCGGCCTGCTCGCTTCTGCTCGTGCGCTGGAGGGAGCGTCCCGCGCCGGTGTCTGGAGCAGCGGCGGCCGCAGCAGCAGCAGCTCCGGCCCGAGTCGCGAGGCGCCTCCCCTCGGCGCGCCAGAGCCGCCCTCGCCCGAACCCGGGTCAGCCGAGGACGCCGCCTCGCCTGGCTTCACCCCGGCGGCCGCGAAGGAAAGCAGGAGAAGGGGCCGCCGTCAGGCCCGCTGAGGCCAGGAGGGAGGCATCGCTGCTCTTCGCTCTCGGAGAACGAGAAGGGCCCCGAAGAGCCGAGCTGGCGCCAGGCAGCCGGGCCCGCGGTGTTGCGCGCTGCTGCTCGGCCTGCCTGGGGCTGGGGCTCGTCCGGCCTGGCGCGCCCTTGGTGCTTTGCGTAGCGAAGGTGCCAGTCTTGCCCGGGTGCCAGTCTTGCAGCCAGGTGGGCTGCCGGCCGAAGTTGGCCCTCTCGTGCCGCTGCCTGTCTTGCATTGTAGGATGCGTCGCTTCATCCCGTTCTTGTGCGGTCTCCTAATCTGAAGCAAGAGAGCTGTGTCACGCACACACCCAGCGAGAAGGCCAGAGACGGCGCTAAAATGGCTTGACTCCCTTTGGATGAGTGACGTGCGGTACCCTAGTCAGAATTTGCCTTATTTTCAAATATACAAGCAAGCAGGTCACAGCAGAGGCAAACAAACCCCTTCAACAAGATCTCAAGGAGAGCCACTGGCACTATAAGGATGATTCAGATTCAGGCAGTTCCCTCCACAGCTCTTGTGTTTTGTCTGATTCTTCTTTATACATGGCAAACTGCGTGAAAACTATTTCTCTGCCGTCTCCCAGGACAGAGGGTGTTGCGTTTGCAAACTCTGCTAGGTATTTCATTCTAAAAACTAGAGAGATATCCTCAGCTATCCTATCAAGATAACCTCACCTATCACTAATGCCCATTGCTAAAATCACAGCCAATCATCCTGGACAAAGCCATCAGAATAGCAAAGGATGGCCAGCCACCCTCTGGGCAGTGCTTTAAAACAAGATTGAAGTACTGCCGTCATGTCTGGTTTGGCCCTTACTAGTACATTTAGACTCTGTAAAAAACATGGACTCTTAGAAAGATTGCGATAAATAAGGCACAAGACAGGCAAGAGTGTGCGTAAAGAATTGCTCCCAAGAAAGCAGAAGAGAAGATAGAGAAGACAGGAACCGCTTGCAGCAAAAACAAAAACCCTCAACAGTGGAATACTCTTCCTCTGAAGACTTTCTGAAATGACTGGCCTGGGGTGGCCAAACAGATGATAATTTAAGGCCAATGTTGTTTTATATATTTTATTCCAACTTGTTAAGTTACACATTCCTAGTATATTGTTACCTGCCTGGAGCCTTTTGGATGAGGGACATTTGTTGCAAGAAAAATACTTGATGGTCTGCAAGAATTATTGCCTATTTCACAGCAACACAATTCATATGCATAACTCTCCAAGGCACATCACCATTATTTCCATTTTATATATGAAAAAACTGCAGTTGGGAGAGAGAGAGAGAATTATTTGTCCAGAGCTATCTAGTATTTCCATAACTGAACTTGGATTTGAGACTGAGGTTATAACATCCTTGATCCTTCCTGTTACAGTTTGTGGGGAGGATCCCCTCTAAATCCTGGAAATTAATAAATGGTAGGATTTTGATTAACTGGGATGAAGGGAGAGATTCAAACTGCAGATGAATTTCTAGGCTAGCCTATGCATAAGGACTCCCTTGATCTAAATTCAAGTGTAAATAATGTGAATAAATCATATTTCTTAGAGCTACAACAGTCTCTGCAGTGTATTCAATTCTCCATGACAGCTGGAATCCTGTGCACAGCTTGGCAGGGACTGGGACGGCTTGTAACAATCTGCAAATAAGGGGAGGTCATTGTATACTAGGAGGCCCCTACCAACTATGTCTCCCGAATCTATGTGCACACTGACCAGGAAGCAAGTTTAAATTAATTTTGTAGAGCATACTCTAAAATACGAGTGTATAAGATTACACCCATCACCTGCTCCTGAACCAGCAACGGTTATAGATTGTTGTAATTGCACTGGAGGCCATGAACTGTAGTCAGCTCATTGACTCCTGTAATAAAAGATTATACATTTTAATTTCCAAGTGTATCTTTTAAAGCTGCTACGTTAAGGCCAAGGATCAAGAGTCTTCTTACCTTAGGTCACTAGAAGATAATCTTGGTCTGCGTATAGCTATGACTCGCTTCATAAAACCTAATTGTTTTATGAAGAGGTTTGTGTAACAAAACTTGGCCCAGTTAAAGTTATCAGCACCATGCTCTTACCATCTGTATCATCATATCTGTTTTCTTATTTTCTCTCTCTGATCAGCACAGTAACAAATATCTACCAATAACTTGTCCCCCCCCCAATGTAGCATCCTTGTATTAAAAGGAATGGGTAGGGGACTGCTGCTTGATGCTCACATGTTTGCATTGGGTGGAAAGAATAATAGAAACAGAATTGTAGAGATGGAAGATCTAGTCCAACCCCCCTACTATAGCTCTTCTTCTTCTTCTTCTTCTTCTTCTTCTTCTTCTTCTTCTTCTTCTTCTTCTTCTTCTTCTTCTTCCTCTTCCTCTTCCTCTTCTTCCTCTTCTTCCTCTTCTTCCTCTTCTTCTGCGATCATTCATAGCTGAGTAAGATTGTCTTCCATAAACACGGTTTTAACAATGGGTCCGTAAGTGACTGTGGAGGCCAATTCTGGATCCACACGTCCTTCCACATTGTGGGGGCATTGGTTTCCAGGCAGGAGTTGATCACGGTGTGGATTTGCCAAGCGTGCCTTCCTCTTAGCACGTTTCTCCCTTGCGTCCTGAGATCGAGTGTCTTCAAAGCCCATGACACCTTTGGTAAAGGCTGTTCTCCAACTGGAGCGCTCGCAGGCCAGTGTTTCCCAGTTGTCAGTGTTTATACTACATTTTTGTAAGATTTGCCTTGAGACAGTCTTTAAACCTTTTTTGTTGACCACCAGCATTACGCTTTCCATTTTTAAGTTCGGAATAGAGTAGTATACTATAGCTAAGGAATCCCCGACAGGTGGCCATCCAACCTGTGTTGAAAAAGCTATTGCCAAACAAAAAACAAAACAAAAATGAAAACACACACCTCTGAATCCATAAAGGAAGGGACAAACAGATCTTAATCTGTGGCAGGGCTTGGCAATGAAACCTGGTTTCGTTAACAGGGCTTTTATTTCACAACAGCTGAGACTTTCTCCCTATACAGTGGTACCTTTGCGAACTTTTTTTGGAAGCCAAACGTGCTCCTTTTTGAGTGTTATGCATCCAATTTGAGTGCCACACTTCCGTTAGGATTGCCACACTTCTGTTTTGAGTGTTACGCTGAGGTTTGTCTGTTTTTGCTATTTATTTTGCGTTTTTGTTTTTGCAGCTTTGCTGTTTTGTTTTTGTGACTGTGTGGAACCCAGTTCAGCTACTGATTGATTGATTGTGAGACTGCAGAACATTGTTTATTGCTTTCATTTTATGGATCAATGGTCTCGTTAGATAGTAAAATTCATGTTAAATTGCTGTCTTAGGCGTTGTTTTATAAAGTCTGGGACAGATTGATCTATTTTAATCTATTTTGCATTACTTTCTATAGGAAAGCGCACCTTGGTTTTGGAACACTTTGGTTTTGAAATGGACTTCCGGAACGGATTAAGTTTGAGAACCAAGATACCACTGTTACTCTGGTCTGCTTAGAGAGGAGAGTACTTCTGAACATCTGCAGAGGTTTTCCCCGCATCCCCCAGTGAATAACCACTGTTCTGTCAGTACCAGCACAGGTTCTGGGCCTGCTTGAGTTCAGTGACTTAGCTTGTCTCTCTCTCTCGCTACAAATTAATAACTGGGAACAGCATTTATTGGGAAATGCTTTTGGCAGACGATGCATTGCATACATTCCAACAATGTTCTAAATACTTATTTTTGACTGTTCTTTACTGACAATGTTATTGTTTTTTTCTTTCTGCAAACCTCTTTTAGGTTTTATCACAAACCCGGTTCCCCAGATTATGAGTCTACCACTCTTAACCACTACACCACACTGAAGCCTATTAACTATCTCAGACTCTGGGCTTGGGATTGCTCTACCTGTTGGCAAGCCTGGTTTTGATTCTCTCCCAACTCTGACTTGCTCTCTGGTAGTGTTACCTCGGCCCTCTCCTTTTCCTGTACTGTTGCTTCGCCTCCTCCACTTGGTCAGCTGGCAGCGTTCCTGTGAGGTAATAATTTACTCTGACCTTCTAGGAAATTGTTGTAACAGACAAGCACATGTGCGAGCAAAGTGCAACGAGGGAGGCAAAACAAGATGGGGCAGGTCTAGGGCAGCGCTGAAGTTACTGCTGTTCACCTCGGGTGGCCTTGGGGGCATATCAGGGCATCTTATGTGGCTGAATCACTTTCTCCAGAATAAATCTTGGTTTTGTTTAAATGTTTTCCCCTCTAGCCTGGGGGCATGATGCAACCAAAAGCGAGGCACTTCTAAGTGGCCACTGTGTCCTTGTTCAGAAAAACTCTGGCCCACAAAAGCTTGCCTTAAGGGCATGCTGTTATTGCAAATTCACTAAAGTAATCACACATTACATGCCACTTTTCCATCTTCCTGGGCACAACCTGACGGTACCTTGCTGTAACATCAATTTGGTGGTGGTGCCTCAAAAAGAATATAATTTTGAAATCCAGAGCGACAAATGCTTTGACAAAGAATGAATTCGAGAGTATTTGGACTGAAATTGTGTGTGTGTGTGTGTGTGTGTGTGTGTGTGTACAGCAAATGCATCTCCACCCTTCTCCAAGACCACTACTGTATATATTTCTATCCTAACATGGCCCAGGTTTGTATTTGTTTTGGTAGTGTGGTTCCAGTGAAGCTCCCTGCTTCAGAATTGCACCAAAGATGTTGATTCTGCTGCCTTATCTTATCACAATTATATGAACCCTAAGTACGGTGAGACAAAGCGAGGTTTTGCCAGGTGGGAAGTACTACGAAGCAGGGTGCAGGTGCACTTGACATAACCTCCCTCTTTCCCAGCATCCAGTGTTCTTCATCCACGCACACACTACACAAGCCACTCACTGCTGTTATGTAAGGGGCTGGCATCAAGCCAGGCTATCTTGGTGCTCAGCCCAGAGATCCCTCTTACGCCAGCCAGGCAGGATCAACAAACCCAGCAAGGACGATAAGGTGGGGAGCAGCCAGATAGGACAAAGCTTAGTGCATGTGTAGTACCTTTGTCTGGGCAAAACATGAGGTGGGGCAGTGGGAAGATGGCTCTGTGGCTGCTCCAGGGGCCTTAGTTTCTCTGGAGCCCAGGACCCACACCTCCTATTGTCCTCTGATTTGACCCTTCATATCCTCTGGCTCTGTGTGAATGTAAAAAGGGACCCAGGTGGCGCTGTGGGTTAAACCACAGAGCCTAGGGCTTGCTGATCAGAAGGTTGGCGGTTCGAATCCCTGCAATGGGGCGAGCTCCTGTTGTTCGGTCCCAGCTCCTGCCCACCTAGCAGTTCGAAAGCACATCAAAGTGCGAGTAGATAAATAGGTACCGCTCCGGCGGGAAGGTAAACAGTGTTTCCGTGCGCTGCTCTGGTTCGCCCGAAGCAGCTTTGTCATGCTGGCCACATGACCCGGAAGCTGTCTGCAGACAAACGCCGGCTCCCTCGGCCTATAGAGCGAGATGAGCGTCGCAACCCCAGAGTCGGACACGACTGGACCTGATGGTCAGGGGCCCCTTTACCATTACCTTTATCCTCTGGCTCTGTGTGAATGTGGTAGCCCTAGCTCATTCTAGGAAACCCCCTATGGATTCACATCTTTATCTCTGGTGACTACTCCACAGCTAAGGAAATATGTATGAGATGGGAATAATCCTTTCTGTGATAGTAAATCCTTAAACTGAACCTGCCACTAATCTGGAAGGCAGGAAGAGGAGCCCTGCTTTGAATTGCAGCAAGGAGTCAGTGTATAATGTTTTGGATGGGGGGGCAGGTAGACAGGTAGTAGAAGAGACAAATGTGGCAGCTTTGGGGCCTCATACTGAGCAAGGAGCCAGACCAGTCTGACCCCCCCCTTTTTTCGCACATATAAACCAGGAAATACTCCCAGCACAAGGCCCATTGAAATGAAGAGCATTTCAGCACAATAACTTCCTTGCATGTGCAAGGCGACAGCTGGTTCTGTTTTCTGCCTCAGGCATCAATATGTCATAGATCAGTTTTGGAAAGAGAAGTTGAAAGGAATAAGCACGCAGATAAGGAAGGAGAGCAAGGAGGCATAGAAGCACAAAGGGAGAGGGAATTAAGTGCAAGGGGTGGGTGTGGGTGTGTGCTGGGCCGGGGTCGCTGTGTATTAGTTGTGCAACATGCGTCAGCAGAGCACTCAATGTTCCCAGATGGTTATTTATAGCGCTTGTTGCCACTGCTCACGGCCTGCCCCCTCTTCCCTGTGCTGAAATCAGTTGTTCATGGCCAGCACAGCTGGGAAGAGAGGGGGACTGGATCCCAGGTTCTAGTTGCAAGCTTGGGAAGGATTTAGTGGTCTATGCAGCACAAAAGAGGTAGTTTGGGCACATTTATATAGACACAGGGGTCCATGCCTTTTATAACTGAAATTCCAAAATCTGTAGTTGGGCAGTATCTTTATTAGGTAAATTAAAATGTCACAAAATAGGCAGCCATCCTTTGGGTTCCTCCAGAACTCTTCACCAGGCTCAGCATGAAAGACAGTGTAGAGGGGGAAAGCTGCCTCATGTTGAAGACAGGGAGCCTGCCTTTGGTCATGGTCTGAAGATTGAATGTGAGAGGTAACAGACACTGCCTTACTAGATGCTACGCAAGTTTAAGGTGGCACATAAGACTGCTCCAAGGATGAAGAAAATACCATTGCAGTGGTGTAGCGGGGTGTGTGTGTGTGCTTGTGGCCCCGGGCACATATTGAATGAATGAATCTTTATTTGTATCAGCCACCAGCCATAATAGCAATAAAACAAGCAGAATGCAGTATACAGAGGATAAAGGTAAAAAATCAATTATATAAAATACTGTACATTTTGGGGGGTTGGATCGATAGTCAAATAATGGGTCTTATTCTAATTGCCCCGGTTAAAAACTTTGCAACCTTTGCTGTCATCTTGCTGTAACAGTGGTTGGGTGACCCAGCATGGACAATAATAGAGGGGTGATAACCTCATTCCTCAAATCTTTATATAGAGTGCAAGCCAGAAGGACATGAGCCACCGATTCAGTACGGCCATCTCCACAGGCACATAACCATTTTTCAAGTGGAATTTTTTGGAATCGTCCCTCGAGTACAGCCGAAGGCAGTATATTCAATCTTGTGATAGTAAAAGCACGTCTATATTTTGGAATTACTAAGTTATACAAATACGGAACACTGTCCAACACTGTCCAACCAGTGGACAGTGTTCTCGAAGCTACGAACATGAGTTTGACCAAACTGCGGGAGGCAGTGCAAGACAGGAGTGCCTGGCGTGCTATGGTCCATGGGGTCACGAAGAGTCAGACATGACTGAACAACTAAACAACAACAAATACATTTTATAATTATAATTTAACCACATAAATTTATTCATAGCTCCCAGGCACTGATTGAGCACCAAGGCCAATCTGTTTGAGTCAGATGAAAAGGAGCAGAGCCAGGTGCCAACATTGTACTTACCACATCTCAGCCCACATCCCCTTACAATCTCAGACAGTGGTTTCCTACAGATGTCAAACAGCACAAGGAAAAGCCACAATCATGGGCTGAATAGAAACCCCCTAGCACCACCTTCTGGAATCTAGCATAACATACTGTGCATCATTATGATCTCAGCGTATTGTATTGTACCGCCTCCCCCTTTCAAATAATATATAGCAGCTTTGGAGGGATACATAGAAAAATGGCACAGGGAAAAGGGTTAAACCCCTCTTCCTTAGTTGTGCAATCTTAATCTAAATATCTCCCTTGCTATTTACTCTTTTAAAAAATGCGGGAAATCCCACTTATGCATTTCCTGTATCAGGTCTTGTTTAGGCCTTGAGATAGACCATTTTACTCAGTTCCTATCTCTGTTGTCATGGGGTCACCTCATGTTCATGTAGGGATAGATTACTGCAGCTGTCATCATGCCCCTCACCACTGTATACCCCAGCCTCCACTGAGAGACCTGGGGAATGACACCATACAGTAATATATTATGACCCTCCAGATCCTTGCCTTCTCTCTACCCAGTTTCTTCCCCCATCATATTGAGCATCTTATCTAATACAAGCACATTTCTGTCACCTTTAGTGTGACAAAGAGGCAGAATGCAAGACTAACCTGAGGCCTCCCCATCTAGCCTACAGCATCCCCTCCGCTTCTTCCCTACTTTAATTAGGCAGCTGGAGCAGTGGCAGGTATAGTAGTATAGAGGAAATTAGGAGATTCCCTTACTGGTTTGGCCACCCCAAAGATGATCCTTATATAGCTGTTAAGTTTCATGTAAATCTGGAGGCCTCAGAACGACTAAACAACAATCCTCCCAGTACAGTACTGCACAGTCTCAACCTCTAGAGGGCATGCACACAATGCTGCTTTTTCTTTCCTCCATAGAAGTGAATAGCAATGACCCGAGTCCGTATTTATGTGAAATGCTTCCACTTAAATTGTCTCTAATACTGTATTAGCCTATTTTCCCCAAGGAGGGAGCTGCAGCTCAAGACAGGAAAAAAGGTGGTAAGGGAACACCAAGCTTTGTTGTTGTTTAGTCATTTAGTCGTGTCCGACTCTTCGTGACCCGATGGACCAGAGCACATCTGGCATTCCTGTCTTCCACTGCCTCCCCCAGTTTGGTCAGACTCATGTTGGTAGCTTCGAGAACACTGTCCAACCATCTCGTCCTCTGTCGTCCCCTTCTCCTAGTGCCCTCCATCTTTCCCAACATCAGGGTTTTTTCCAGGGAGTCTTCTCTTCTCATGAGGTGGCCAAAGTATTGGAGCCTCAGCTTCAGGATCTATCCTTCCAGTGAGCACTCAGGGCTGATTTCCTTCAGAATGGACAGGTTTGATCTTCGTGCAGTCCATGGGACTCTCAAGAATCTCCTCCAGCACCATAATTCAAAAGCATCAATTCTTCAGCGATCAGCCTTCTTTATGGTCCAGCTCTCACTTCCATACATCACTACTGGGAAAACCATAGCTTTAACTATACAGACCTTTGTCGGCAAGGTGATGTCTCTGCTTTTTAAGATGCTGTCTAGGTTCGTCATTGCTTTTCTCCCAAGAAGCAGGCGTCTTTTAATTTCGTGATTGCTGTCACATCTTTAGTGATCATGAAGCCCAACAAAGTAAAATCTCTCATCCCCTTCTATTTGCCAGGAGATGATGGGACCAGTGGCCATGATCTTAGTTCTTTTGATGTTGAGCTTCAGACCAAGCTACTTTAAATGAATTCAAATATTGAGGGCCTGATGAGCTGCACCCAAGGAACAAAGGGAGCTTGCACCCATCTGTCATGGATGCTTTAGTTGACATTCCTGCATTGCAGGGAGTTGGGCAAGATGACCCACGGGGGGTCCCTTCCAACTCTACAATTCTATGATTCTATGTAAACTCAGAGCCTCCTGTCTATAATCTTTGGTATTTTTTTGAGGTGGGTAAATGCTGTCCACCAAAGAGTTCCTCATCACATATTCTCCAACACTCATCTGATGAAAATAGGGACATCCCATTTCATAAGAATATTTTACTATTTATATATACCCCACACATCTTACTGGGTTGCCCAGCCACCCTGGGCAGCTTCCAACATATACTGTATAAATACATAATAAAACATTAAACATTTTTTTAAAACTTCCCTATACAGGTTTGCCTTCAGATGGCTCAGGGGTCGGATAATTCCATCCCCTCCAACATTTCTCCAATGGAAATAGGGACATCTTAAGGAAAAGTGGGAGATTCCGGGATCAAATCAGAAACCGGGGCAGCTTCTCTAATTCAGGGACGCCCCTGGAAAATAGGGATGCTTAAGAGGGTCTGTCATCATCCTGAAAAAACAAGGCATGTGGGATGTTGCAGGGTTCTATCCTGGCCCCTGCTGGTGTCAAATGCTTGCGCCAATGGGTGTGCTGACAGACGTGCACATCCCTTCCACGTACACAGTCCCAGCATGAAAATTTGTGGGGCATGTGATGGGGGCTGGGTGCCCCCCCCAGTGCCTATGCCCCCTATTTTTTTTTCTTTCAGAAATTTAACAACGCTTGCCCCCTCAACAGAATATGTCCCCCTATTTATTTTTTTGCCCTGGCCTTCATGTATTACTGTACAATACTGCCTATGTGTCAAGAGTCATGTATTTCTGCTCTGGGTAGCAAAGCACAGACAGATCTATCTATAAATTCATGTGTATGTGTGCATACGTGTGGCAAATTACAGAGGGGCCATCCGGTTCGGCTGCAGTAGACTGTAATGGGTTGCTTTGAAGTTATTTCAGCACCAGTGGGGGTGTCGTTTCCTAACACCCCCCCCCCCGCCATCGCCTGCCTGCCTGCCGCCCTCCTGTTCTGTATTTTGCCAGGTCAAAGGATACGAGTGAATCCGCCCGTTTCGATTTATCTTAAGTTTCTGTTTCCCAGTCTTAAATTCAGTTCCTCGCATTTCCACGTCATTTTCGATTTTGATTTCATGAGTTGCAACTTTCTGAGGAGAGGCAGTGTGTTTTTTGAGAGGCGAAATACGCTTCGCACGTGCTTTAAAGACAGCGCTTTTTATTATTTCATCTGAAGGGAAAGCGGGCCTTGTATACAGTATACGTGGCACTTCATGCATTAGCCTGACTCGTCAGTCGGCGCTTAAGTGAAGTTGCCACGGCAACAAGCTGCCGGCGGCGGATGAGACGCTGTCATGGCGGAAGCTGAGCGGACCCATTGAGACAGGCAAAAAAAAAAAAAAGTAGGGGTGACAGACAGCCTGAGCCTCCACTGAGAGCCGAGAGCTGGAATTGACAGTCGCGTCAAGCGGACGCAGAGGAACGTTTCTCTGACCTTTGACCCTGGAGGCAAGGGCGGGAAAAGTCGACTGCTGTAAATGCCGGAGCTCTGATTGTAACAGGCGCCTTGTCGGCCACCGTAGCAATCGCTGCCTTAAATCGCATGGCGATCTGGAGGAGGGGTTGGGAAAGAAGCTGGCTCGGCCTGCGGTTGGTTGAGCTCAGGCACCGCCCACTCACTCGTGGAGCCCCTCAGGAAAGCGGGGAGGGGGGCAGGGGGCAGGGAGAAAGAGAAGGCGCGCGCGCGTGGCCGAGCCTCGCTTCAGCGGACCATGGCGCCCAGCGGCGATGTAATGGGGGCGGCCGAAGACCTGGCCGATCAGGTGAGTTCCTCCCCTCCCTTCCTCGGATGGAATTCCGCGGCGCGGCCGGCCTAATGAGCCGCCTGATTGGGGCCGTACCATCTTTGCCTGAGAGGAGGGGAGGGCGAGCTGGAGGAAGGTACCATTTCCCTCGCTCTTTAGTCCCTTCCCGTTCGCCTGCCTTTCGCGAGCGGGGAGATGGCGGCGGTGAGGAGGAGCAGCGTTTCAGCCCGAGGGAGGGGCGCCCTCCTGAGAGAAGGAGGCCGGCAGCCCTGTGAGCCGCTCGCCGCCTTTTTCGGGAGAAGCCAGGAGGCCGGAACGCTTCTCCTCGGGCACGGCCGCTTTCACTTCTCCTCGCTGGTCCGACCCTGCCGTGAGGCAGCGCGAGGCAGCTGCCTCAGGCGGCAAATTCCGAGGGGTGGAAAGCGGCTGGAAAGCGTGCCTAGGGGCCTGCCCTGCATCCCCTTAGTTAGCTTGCTGCCCTAGCATGGCCCACGCACGAGTGAGGTGACGTGAGCCTGCATCTGGGGCGGTGAGAAGATCGTGTGGCCGGTCTTGCCTCAGACGTGCCTGATCTGGATCCTAAGGCATGAGGGGGGGGGGGGATGGGCGAATTGACTCTGGGTGGGAAAACTAAAAGGATTGGATTGGTTGGTTGAGTTTACTTATATGCCACTTTTCTACCACAAAGAGCTGTGCAAACATTCCAAAAATTTGCCAGCAAATAAAGAGCATGCCAGTTATTCAGAAATGACAACAGAATCAATTCGGTATTGCGAAATAACCACAAGCGAGGCTTAAAGACAAAGTGAAACAAGTTAACTGACAGTGAAGTTTCTGACACTGGTCTTCCTGCCCTCAAGGAGCCTGGTTTAAAATGCAGTTTACAGGGAAAAGGGTCCTCTCTTCAGGCTAGGTGACATACGGTACAACTGGCCCCCATATCCTTACTCCAGAGGAGGCAAAAGGCCGGTGCTGGGAAGGGCCATGGCGGTCAATCGTTCCCCCAGCCTCCTGGAGTACCAAGAGCTGGTGCAAAGTTGGCTTCATGCTGCACCAGCCCTGTGTGACATGGTTTTTTGTATATCAAGGATGTGGAATCTAATCCTCCCAGATGTTGCTTAATTCCAAGCACTTTTGGTCACATCCAGCATGGTGACGGGTGGTAGGAGTTCATAGAATCACAGAATTGTAGAGCTGGAAGTTACCCCGAGGATCATTTAGTCCAACTCCCTGCAATGTAGGAATCGCAACTAAATCTAACCTGACAGATGGCTACCCAACCTCTGCTTCAAAACCTCCCAGGAAGGAGAGTCCACCACCTCCCTAGGGAGTCAATTCCACTGTTGAAACAGGTCTTACTATCACAAAGTTATTCCTGATGTTTAGTCAGAATCTCCTTTCCTGTAACTTGAAGCGATTGGTCCAGGTCCTAGCTCAGGTATCGGCAACTTACGGCCCATGGAGGCCATTTATCCAGCTCATGGGCTGCCCGTGAACCAAGCCGCCCACTCGGCAAGTCCCCCGCACGCTGCGGTAAACCAGCGTGGCGTGGGGACTCGCTGAGCAGCGCCAGAAATCGCGCCTACGAAGCCGCAGAAGCGATTTCTGGCACTGCAGACATTTTGGAAATGGGTAGCCAGCACCGGAAATCGCTTCTGCGCAGCCACGGACATGCGCAAAAGCGATTTCTGGTGCTGCACTGCCCATTTCCAAAATGTCTGCAGTGCCAGAAATCGCTTCTGCGCAGCTGCGGACATACCCAGAAGCCATTTCTGGTGTTTGGGACATGGGCAGCGTGGCACTGGAAATCACTTCTGCGCCTGTGTGGCCCATGTCCGGCCCACGGGCAGAAAACGTTGCTGACGTCTGTCCTAGCTTCTGGAGCATGAGAAAACAAGTTTGCTTTATCCTCTCTGTGACAGCCATTTAGGTATTTAAAGATGGCTATTTTACCTCCTCTGAATCTCCTCTTTACCAGGCTAAACATACCCAATTCCCTTAAACATTCCTAATCAGGCTTGGATTCCATATCATCTTGGTCGCCCTTCTCTGCACACGTTCCAGCTTGTCAACCTCCTTAAATTGTGCCCAGAACTGGACACAGTCAGTGTTAGAAACTTAATATAAGCTAAGAGCCAAATGGCACCTTAAACCTAGGTTACGGTCTCCACAATGGAATGTATGTTTGCCCAGGGAGTTGGACGAGATGACTCTCAGATCCCTTCCAATGCTACAATTCTATAATTCTATTATCTCAACTATATGTAAAGGTAAAGGTACCCCTGACCGTTTGGTTCAGTCGCAGACAACTCTGGGTGGGGTTGCACACTCATATCGCTGTATAGGCCGAGGGAGCCGGCGTTTGTCCACAGACAGCTTCCGGGTCATGAGGCCAACATGACTAAGCCGCTTCTGGCGAACCAGAGCAGCGCACGGAAACGCCGTTTACCTTCCCACCGGAGTGATACCTATTTATCTACTTGCACTTGACATACTTTCAAACTGCTAGGTGGGCAGGAGCTGAGACCGAACAACAGTAGCTCACCCGGTTGTGCGGATTCGAACCTCTGACCTTCTGATCGGCAAGCCCTAGGCTCTGTGGTTTAGACCACAGTGCCACCCGGGTCCCTTTCAACTATATGTAGCTTGCTCTTATTCATTTGCCCAGTATGCAAGGAGACACACAGTGGAAATGGAAATAGTATTAACAATGGAGTAAGGTTTTTAAACTGTAGCCCATGAGTTCCATTTAGGTAGCCTGTGGAAAGTCTGCAACACAGTCAAATATATATGTATTCAGCCTTGCACTTAGTTTATTTGATGTGATGATGGAGGACTCTGTGCAAATCAGCTGGCTTGATGGAGATGTCAGTTGCCAAAATGGTGCCCAGAAATCGCAATGTGGTTGCAATTGGACCTGCACCAGTAGCAAAACACACATGGAGAAATTTAGATACTGGAAACAGTACTTCAGCTGTGGTCTAACCAAGGCAGAATAGAGCAGTGCTATTACTTCCCCAGGAACCCAGGTGGCGCTGTGGTTAAACCACTGAGCCTAGGGCTTGCTGATCAGAAGGTCGGCGGTTCGAATCCCTGTGACGGGGTGAGCTCCCATTGCTTGGTCCCAGCCAACCTAGCAGTTCGAAAGCACGTCAAAAATGCAAGTAGATAAATAGGAACCGCTACAGCGGGAAGGTAAACGGCGTTTCCATGTGCTGCTCTGGTTTGCCAGAAGCGGCTTTGTCATGCTGGCCACATGACCTGGGAGCTATACGCCGGCTCCCTCGGCCAATAATGCGAGATGAGCGCGCAACCCCAGAGTCGGTCACGACTGGACCTAATGGTCAGGGGTCCCTTTACCTTTATTACTTCCCTTGATCTGGACACTATACTACTTTTGATGCATCACAACATTGACTCACATTAAGCTTGTGGTCCAACAACATAGGAAAAGCCACAAGTTCCACATTTAACTGTATATTGACATTACTGGTTTGGAATCCAACTAGGTGGAAGTGATTTCAGCATTTTTGGCCACGAGGAACAACACTTAAGTGTTGTGGTTATTTTCATACATCAAATAACTGTGTGTAATATACCTACATAAAATTGGCCATTGTGCTTTGTCCACAGCTGCAATTACAATAAGTACAGTCATACCTCGGTTTAAGTATGCTTCGGTTTGAGTACTTTCAGTTTAAGTACTCCGCGGACCTGTCTGGAATGGATTAATCCACTTTCCATTACTTTCAATGGGAAAGTACGCTTAAGGTTAAGTACGGACTTCCAGAACCAATTACACTCATACTTCGGGTTAAGTACGCTTCAGTTTAAGTACTCCACGGACCATCTGGAACGGATTAATCCACTTTCCATTACTTTCAATGGGAAAGTTTGCTTCAGTTTAAGTACAGACTTCCGGAACCAATTGTGTACTTAAACCGAGGTACCACTGTACTGGAGTGTAAAACAATGCATATGTAGGCTTAGAATGGGTTTCTGATTTGTGTCAATGATTATGTGCATTGAGTTATGAAAGGTGAAGACAATTCTTCCAGGTTAATCTGGAATGAAAAGGTGTGATTATTTGTGTGCACTCTGATATTAAATGGGATTTATCAACTCTTTGCCATCAAGTGCATTTTTTAATATGTTATTAAAGAGCTTCCTTGTACATGTACAGGTTATAACATAATACCTGTTTTTCTTTAACCTTTTTGGCAAATTCACCCAGTCACGTGGTATGGAATGCAAGTCTATTAGTCAGCCAAAATGAACAAAACATTTTTTATTTTTGTTGCCTTGACTATCTTTGTGCCTTGATTATCTTTCTGGCAATCAAGGCATTTTGGATAAGAGGATTTATTTTTTGCATGATACATTCAGGTATATAATGCAGACAACATTATATTGGTGAGAAACAGGTTTATCAGTGTCCTGTATTTGAAAGTTGTTCCCATGTTCAGTATACCATATTCCTAGACAAATGCATAGGATTGCAGCCTTGTGGCCCATTCTTAAGCATAACTGATCATGAGTTTTATCTACAGGTAAACATCAACATAATTTGTAAACTGGAGGTTTACAAACATTGAGTTTGTAAACTCAATTGCATGTAATTGGAATGGTAAGCATAAATGTTGTGACGTGTACCAAGGGAGAATGGGTGGGCCTCATTGAGGGCAACTTTCTGAAGTTACAAGTTGCCTGAGGAATATGAAGTGACTTGCACTTCCTGTTCTCCACATAAAGCACCACCAGAATTTGCTCTTAAGACTGTGAACTATATATCACTTAGAACTGGTAAAGAAAAGAAAACTTCAATTACCCTATATACTCTAGTATAAGCCGAGTTTTTCAGCACATTTTTTATGCTGAAAAAGCCCCCCTCAGCATATACTCGAGTGAGGCGGCGGTAGAGGGATGAGCAGCCCGAAAGGAGCCCTTTCTCGCCGCTGGTCCCGCCGCCCGCCTCTTGCAAGGGCAGGCACAGGAGCCGCAGTTGGGAGCTGCGCTGCGCTGTGCCTCTCCCAACCACAGCTCCTACCGGTATGCCTCCTCTTGCGAGTGGCAGAGGTGGCGGCGGAGGAACGAGCAGCCCGAAAGCAGCCCTTTTGGGCTGCTCCTTCCTCCTCTGCCTTTGCCACTGTCGGTGGAGGAATGAGCAGCCTGAAAGCAGCCCTTTCCGGCTTCTCCTTCCTCCTCTTACTCGAGTCAATAAGATTTCCCTGTTTTGGGGGGTAAAATTAGGTGCCTCAGCTTATATCCGGGTCAGCTTATACTCTAGTATATACGTAATCATAGTTTTTAATTAAAAGAAGTATTCACCAATCATATGGTGTTTTATTAAATAGTTAAATCTGCATATGTTCTTCATTTGAATAACAAATGTTTGAGAATGGGAAGGGAAGGTTACTTAATTGATAAATACAGTGGTACCTCGACTTATGAAGACGATCCGTTCTGCGGTCGTCTTCGTAAGTCGAGGTTTTCGGTTGTCGAAGCATTACAGTGCATGCACCGACTGCGCAGGTGCAGAACGCACGTGCCGGATGGACTTCCGGAGGCTTCGACTTTGGAAGTCAAAGCCTTCAGATGTCGAGGTATGACTGCAAGCCTGTTTGTGTCCTGTCTGGTTCCATCTTAGGAGAAGCATTCCTTCTTATGTGAGAGATGCCTCTTCTAAAGTGGTGCCTACCATCCACAGTTTTGGTTAAGGACTTGAATGAAAAATAATTCAAAACTTCATCACTGACTTGCCTTTCCTTGAAATCAATTAAAAGTTTTAATTCATCAACCAAATGTTGGCAGCTATAGCCTTGTGCTTGCTTACCTGGGAGTAAAGCCATTTGAATTCAGTAGTTGAATTCTAAATTAGTATGCATAAGATTGCAATTTAAATGACACAGCCCTACTATTGCTCCTTTATTGTTGAAGTTTGCAGGGCCATGGGGGTAGGAGAGGGTCTCTAACAAGACTAATGATCCTTGCATAAAAATAGTGGGGCCAGTGTTGTGCTAGTATGCTAACCTCATGCTGCCATGGAATGTGCTGTACTGTCTGGGGCTTGTCAACTGTTGAAGCATTTTGTCCTGGTGCATCCTTTTAAGGATTGCTGTGGAATGGGGGGCGGCTGGTGGCCCCCTTGGATTTTTTTTTGGGGGGGCTGGCCCCACAGCCCCCTGTAGATGGTGCTCCTGATTCAGGCGGTCTGTGGGAATAATGCAGAACAGTTGGGAATATCTGTATTTGCCCTGCATTTGATTTCCTCCCCTGCCCCTGCAAGGCCATTTTGATCGAGGCTGAACAGGTTAACAAGGCCCTGGCCTAGGTCCCATGATTTTCATTATATGTGAGAAACTCCTTTGTCACTTGAGACAGATGGATGCCAACATCAACAGGAATGGGTTTTGATGTTGCTGGTGATGAAGGGGGGAAAGTTTATTAAGTAGTCCATCAAGGCCACTAGCCATTTTAAGTTATCTTTGCAAAAAAGAAAAAGCTTGCAAACTGCTGCTTGAAAGGAATTTTGTGTGTGAGAGGGGAGGTTGGGAGCAGAGAAAATGACTAAGTCGGGAGCCACTATGTCTTCAAACAGATAAGATTTAGCATTTGGATTTACCTCAAGCAGCAGAATGTATATGTATTGTTGTTTTGTCTCCTGATATGAGGGAAAATGATAAGTAGTACCGTACCAGACTCAGACTCTGTAAGAGATTAGTTTCACTTGTCTACATGTTTCATTCAGGAGCAGGTCTGAAAACGAAAGTGTTTGGAGCAACCTACACTTGACCAATACACCAAGTTATAACGTCAGTAGCTTGTTCTTGCATGTATAAATTGGCCAGATACATTTGCCTTCCAGATGTTGAACGTATGTAGTATATATTTGCCACCTTGTGGAGCAGAAGAACCCAGAGATCATTTGGACAAAGTTGGTATTAAGTCTAGGCAAGGCTGACCTTCATTTCTGCAGCCATTTAGGGGCACTGTCCTGTCTCTCATGTTGTCTTTCTTTCGCCCCAGTTCCTGCGTGTGACAAAGCACTACCTACCTCATCTGGCTCACCTCTGCCTGATTAGCACCTTCTTGGAGGATGGCATCAGGATGTGGTTCCAGTGGAATGAACAACGAGACTACATCAACATGTCATGGGGAAGCGGTGCACTCTTAGCCACACTTTTTGTATTAATCAACATGTGTGGGCAGCTAGGTAAGGGCTTCTTCCTTTGGTGACAGGGTGAAGAATGATCTGGTATCCTCCATTGGTATTGCTGCCAAAGGTGGGACACAAGTACATGGTTGCATTCTTTCTAGAACTTTCAGTGAGTGATTTGCCTTGAGGGCCAAATTTAGAATGCAGACTAGGGACTAGGTTTTATGTTTACATCAAACAGCATTAGTTTTCATAGAATTTGTCAAAGCCCTGCTCTTTGAAACTAGACACACTAAGATAGTACTGTATACGGTAGTAACCTCAAATGTTTACAGCTCCAGAATAAAAAATTAAAACCTAACAGTTTAAACTAAAAAGGCTGGGCAAATAAAAAAAATCCACCCAGTGCCAGAGAAGCTTCCTTGTGGAAAGTATTCCCAGCCAGGCACCACAGCAGAGTAGCATTCTCCATCTGCCTCACTTCAGAAGACAGGAATTCAGGAATTGTCCTCCAAAGAAGAGCTTAATATTTGGGCATGCTCATGCAGAATAAGGTGGCTTTACATATGTTAAAATATTTATATCTCACCCTGTATCAAATTTATCTCAGGGCAGGGTACAAAACAATAATTCAAAATAGCAATTTCATTAGTAAAACAAGAAGCATATGAAACAGTAAATAACTGTAATCGTAAAACACAGAGCAGCCAACTACTATAATAGTAACTTGCAAAATTAACAGTTTATAAACGCCTGAGAAAATTACCAGGTCTTAACCTGGCACCAGAATGAGACTGACATTGGCACCAGACGGACCAAAGAGGGGAGCATATTCCACAATCCGGGTGCCAACACTCTTCATTTAAAGCTGCTTCAGGACAAGTGTAGGAAACAGGCATGTGGAAAACACTTTCTGTATTTTGTTTCCTTGCTGCAATTCTTCTGTCGTCCCTGAAGCACCTTCTCTCTTGTTCTTTTAGCTGGGTGTGTGCTTGTTCTCGCCAGAAAGTTTGTCCCTTACGCATGCTTTGGCCTGTTTGGAATCATTTTCATGCAGGTGAGTTGAAAGTGTAAGGAACAAGATCTAGATCCCAGAGTGAAAAGATATGCTCGGATCCAGTCAAGCTGCTTCAGGGTAGGAGGATCATGTTTTCATTTCTTTACAATTATTTACATGCCTCTGTTCCTTCCTAGAGTTCAGATCAACAAACACCATAAAATATAAACAGAATAGAAAGCAGTAAAATTCACAGCAGTCCAAATAAGCAGGAGGTTTGATTAAACAGAATCTGCCCTCCAAAACAGTAGTAGTGATGGAGCCATATAGGAATAAAATGTTAAGGTTTGAGGTATGCTGAAATTATATGAAGTTCTGTATCTATTGCCGAATGTCAATTGTAAAAGACTTTGAATGATAGCAATTCAATGTTTATTGCCAATAAGCTTCAATAAAACAATGCTTATTAACTATATTATCAGTCTTAAATTATCAAACATGTTTTGACCCAATATTCTTCCTCAATGGCTTCTCTTTGCAAAACATTTTTTTCATCTTTAAGGCAAAATACAGAATTCCTTGAGTCCAGTGCAGCATTTGGCAAGTCTTGAGCTTGTGAGCAAGTTGTTCAAAGTATTATTCTACTTTCTGGTTGTTTACAGCAAAGTAGGTGTGCCAAGTCTAGCAGATTGATTGTGATACCTACTTTCCTGGAGTACAGTCCACTTCATTAGATGCCTAAAGTGTTATTCCACTGGATATAATAAACAAAAAGAAAAACATATATATATAAGCAAAAAGACAGCAATAATTGTCCAGTATTTCTTTGTAAAGTTCAATTGCATAGAATAGGGGTAGCTGCCCTTCGAATGTTGATGAACTTCAAACTCCCATTAGCCACAGCCAACTTCTCCAGTAGTCAGGGTGATGGGAGTTCTTGTCCAGCAACATTTGGAGAGTCACAGGTTAGTCTCCCCTAGTTTACAAGATAAGAAGAGACTGATTTAGTCACAACAGCAACCACAGACTAGAAAGATGGTAGTAATTGTCATTGTGAATGGACAACTCTCTTCTTAGCTTGTACGCATTTGGGCTGTGCCTGGAACAGGGAAATGTCTTCTGCTGTTTCTTGCATTCAATTATTCCCTGGCCTCAGTGTCTGTAAACCTCTTATCTCTGTACCTGTGTGTGTACACATCTGGTGGAGAACTCTTCATACTTCTGATAAAATGAGCAATAGTCCGCAAAAGCTTCTGCGCCAATAAATCCCAGTCTTTAGAGTGGCTGAAGACTCTTCATTGTTTCAGCAGAAAAACACGGCTACCGCTCTCATTGTACATTAGTGATAATTTTTTGTACTGCACTAAGAACATAAGACAAGCCCTGCTGGATCAGGGCAAGGGTCCATCTGGTCCAGCATCTTGTTCTCACAGTGCAGAAGCAGAACGTGAGCATAGCAGCACTCTGCCCACCTGTGATTCCCAGCAACCAGTATTCAGAGGCTGACAGTGGAGGCAGAACACGGACATTGTGGCTAGTCGCCAGTGACAGCCTTATACTCCATTAATTTGTCCAATCCTCTTTTAAAGCCCTCCAAATTGATGGCCATCACTACCTTGGGTGGGGGGGATTTAGTTTAACTGCACTGTGTGAAGAAACAACTTCTTTTGTCTGTCCTAAGTCTTCCAACATTCAGTTTCATTGGATTTCCCCAATATGTGAAATTTAGAATTATTTTGTTTGCCTCAATGTGCATCATTTTTCATTTGCTCACATTAAATTGCATTCCTCATTTTAATGCCTATTCGCACACTCTTGAGAATCTTCCTGAAAACTAAGTGAACGTTAGTCTCACACACCAGCTCCCAATGAAAGGCGGCTCCTGCCCCCAAAGCTGTTTTCTAGGAACTCTCAACAACTGTTCACGGCTGCTGCCAAGGAAATCATTCCTATCCCAGGAAATCTGGAGATTATGTAGAGCCCTTGAGCTAAACTAATGATGGTGTCCTCATCACTACCTACTGCTTTCTTGTTTTTCAGACAATTGCCTACAGTATTTTATGGGACCTCAAGTTCTTGATGAGGTGAGTTAAAACCAGAAGGCACGTTGTGTTGTAACTCCACAGAGGATTCATGATGGGGTATTTTGATGTACTTCACCTTTAGTATGGGAAATATTTCTCTCATTCTCTCACACCCACATACCTTCATGTAAGCTTATGCAAGTTAGAGAGGGTTGACTCGTGTGCCTGAGAAGAGGCTGGTTGCTAGTTTGATGGTGGAAACAAGTTACTTATAAAGGGGGAAAGGAAGCTGTATTGCACATAATCCCACCTCTAAGATTACTGGCCAGTGATGCTATGCTCAGCAACATAGTGCAACTTGATAATGTCATGGTGACCAACCGGATTATAGGCAGTCCCTTTCATAAGCATTCAACTGTGCTCTGTCTCAAGCTCCTTTCACTCAGAACTCTCACAGTGTTGTCACCAGTCCATATAGATTGAAAAAGTGACCGTAGTAATTCTTGTATAAAGACAAAAAGTATACAGGGTCTGCAAGTGGCCTCCTCTAGCTGCCCCTCCTTAAGTGCTTGGAAGGCTGGAAGAGGTTTCTCGCCATAAAAAAATAATCCAAAGAGAGGTCCTTGTTCCTTATTGCATAAAGATGCTGTCTTGATTGTGCCAAAAGCCAAGCAGGTTTTATTTTAAATAAACCTCTGTTTCACACTCTCAGATAGTTGCTTCCACTGGTCCCAATGGTAACTAATTTATAATAATTAATTCAGATATTTCTTATTTTCTAGGCATTTGGAGGTGCCCCAGCTTCTCTGATAAAGACAAAACAGTAATTTATAAAAACAAAACATAACTGTTTAGGCTCACAAAAGCTTCAACTTTAGACACAGATTAGTTCAATAGATGGTAAATACTCTTCTTAGGAAATGGGGTTCTGAGAATCCAAAATCTAAAATAAAATATCTTTATAAACATTTCTGTACCCCTATGCGGATAGGGTTCACACTTGCCCTATATTCATGGCCTAGGGGGGCAGACACTGAGTCTTTGCTTACTGTCTCTAAGCACATGTCGGGAGACAAAACAACAGGCTCTCTAATCTCTTGAGGAAAATTAGAGTCCTGCGATGGAGGAAAAATGCCAGCATTGGGGAAAGGATGACTCAGCCCTTTGGGCTGTGGACTATTCAATATTTTACAAGTCCTAGAGTGGGGCGTCTTAACGTTATAAGGCCAAGTAGCGCATCTAGAAATATAGAACTTACAAGCACCAAAAATACCCATCTCAAAAAAGAAAACATGGTAAAGCTCAGAATGCTCCCCCCAAAGGCAAAACATGTAACCCCAAACAAATAAAACACAGAAGAAGCAGGATCCCTCTCCCCACAAAGAACCCAGCAGCCTCTTTCCAACCATAAAAACCGAAGGCAAAGCAGGACCCACGTCCTGGCAAGAGTTAAGAGGCAAGGCTTTAAAAATTAAACTGGAGGAGGAGCCCAGAATGGAGAGCTTTCTCATTGTCTATGCTAAATCACAGAAGCTGTTGCAGGAAGAATATCTAATCCTCACCTCCTTGGGTTATGTGGCCATGGTTATCTTGGAACACTGAGTGAATGGGCAGCCATCTACCAGAAAGATACTGTAATCTAGGTTAAAGAAAAATACATGTATCAAGTAAGGTAAACTAGGTTTGCTGACTCTCAGAAGGGGGTTTTAAGTGGTAGTAATTAAGTCAAGCAGGCCAGAGTTGCCATAGGTGTCATTTAGAGGTGTGAAAAAAGAGCACCAGGTGCATCCCAGCAGTTAGGAAGGCAAAAATTGTGGGGTTAGGGAAGCAGCAGAATCATGAGAAGGCCCAGGTGCTGAGTGCTACTGTGTTACAGAATATGCCGTTTGATACCTCCATTGCAGACCCCAGGGCCAAATTGTCTGAGCCCCTTATGTTTTTTCTCCCTCATAGGAATTTGGCTCTCGGAGGTGGACTGCTCCTGCTACTTGCAGAATCTCGTTCTGAGGGGAAGTCCATGTTTGCTGGAGTCCCTACCATGGACGATATCTCACCACGGCAGTACATGCAGCTTGGTGGGCGCTTGCTCCTGGTTCTCATGTTCATGACGCTCCTTCACTTCGAAATTGGCGCCTTCACTGTGAGTGGCATCCACCATTACAAGATTTGGTTGGGTTTTCTCTGTCTGCAAAATTGGCTGGTATTCAATTGAAATGAGCGCAAACTCAGTTGGGCCATTGTGTGCTACCTCACCACTGGATAGTAAATAGACCAGGCCCTTGAAATTTAAGACATTATCCTGACTAATAAAGGAAACTACTCAGTTTGGCTTTTGCTGCAGCCTTGTCACTTACCAAAGACCCAGGGATGGAGAATCTGCTAGGCTTGACTTCTCTCCTACTCTGGTGTCTTTTTCAAACGCCACTGGGCTGAATAGGCCAGCAAATATTCAGAGAGTGCTGTTGCATCACCTTAGATAACAGCTTGTCTGTTCTTAGCAATCACAGAGCTAGAACAAATTAAGTTAAATAAGAAAATACATACGCATTTTCATAATGTATTGAGGAGGTCACAACATTTGTTTTACTTGGGTGCATGCCTGCTCTCTGTGGTTGATAACAAGTTGGGGACACCAGCCACTGAAGCAAAGAATGCATTAAATTGAAGTGTGGTATTTGTCTTCCTCCCTAGATTTTCCAGGACATCTTTGGCATGGCGCTTATCATTTTGGTAGCCGTTGGCTTCAAGACCAAGCTTGCTGCTCTTACCCTAGTCATCTGGCTTTTCATCATCAACCTGATCCAGAATGCCTTCTGGAGCGTCCCCACTTACAGGCCTCTCCACGATTTTCTCAAATATGACTTTTTCCAGACTATGTCTGTCATAGGTGGCCTGCTGCTTGTTGTGGCTTTGGGACCTGGGGGGGTTTCCATGGATGAACACAAGAAAAAGTGGTAAAGATGGACTCTAAACAGAGCTCAGTGTGTGGGCGGGAAAGGGAGGGGAGGGAGGGAAGGGGACAAAGTACAGCTTTTACAAACCTGTGTAGAATTTTCTTCTCCCTTGATTGATTCTCTTGCGGTTTATCATAGTTCACGGTTGCCTTATCAGGGTAGAAAAGCCTTTGCCTTCTATCCTGTTTGAGACATGTAAATTAAAGTCAAATTATATATATATATGTATGTATGTATATTGATTTACTGAACTTTTATACTTATCCTTTGAGACCCCGTGGTTTTCTGGGGCACTGTGACATATTGCCTTGTGAGAGGCCAGGATTAAAAAGTGGTTTTCTGGTAGAGTATGCAGGAGTATTCTAGGTAATGAGGTAGTCCCATTGCCAGATTCGCTCTGCCTAATGTCTAGAAATCAAAACCTATGCTGGGTTTCTAAGGTCCACAAGTGTTTGTGATTATAAAGTATTTCCACCACTTTTCTCCTCTAACCTCTTCGCGCGCACACACACAGACACACACACACACTAGCCTGGACACCTCTTAGTAGAACTCAGGGTGTACACATGGTGCAGTTTTTGCCTCTCTACCAAGCTGGGACTTGCTGGAACAGATGAAGCCTGAATTGCCCTGGAAGTAACACAATGGCAGAACCTCCCAACACCTAGACATGAGCATAAATGTTGGAAGAATCTGGAAGGGAAAGACTGCTCTAAGGTAGGTTTGGGGAACATTTGGCCCTCATGTTGCTGAACTACACCTCCCAGTATCCATGGCTACTTGTCATGTTAGCTGAGGCTGCTGGGAGGTATAGTTCAGCAGTATCAAAACAGCCATAGGTTCCCTACACCTGCTCTGAGGACAAAGAGTGCCTTTCAGGATGTTCTTCAAGACGAAGTATCCAACTTAGGGGAGGAATAGGAGAAGCAATGGATTTAAACCAAGGTGAGGAACCTGTTTGGGGCTGAGGCATTAACCCAGTTGAAAGCTCTCAAGGGCTGCATTCTGGTAGTGGGCAAGCCCAGAACTATACAAACAAAAGGTTTTTTCTCATGAGAAAAGCGACATATATTGAAGTCTCAGTAACTCCACTCTAGGTTCACTTCCAATTTCCTAGATTTCTTTTGGGACAAAGTATGTATTTTCAAAAAAAGCTCCTGCAAGTGTGAAAGGCAAAAAGAGCTTGATAATCACAGCAGAAGAATGCAACAGTCAGTACACACTGAATGAAAAGCTGCCTTACAGCTATTCAGCCTCAAATACAAAATGCATAGACACAAAATAGCAAGGAAAGAAGTTTGAGCTTTGCTGATGCATTTTCCTCTGCTTTGAAGAGGGAGGAAAATACAAAAGCCCTTTGTATTATAAGTGTGACTGAAGTTTTTCTTACTTCCTGCAGCAGATCTGCTTGCAGAAGAAGGAGCTATTGCACTCGAGATCTGTTGGTGCATTTTAATATTGAAATAAACCGATTAGTCACGTCTCTTCTCAACATTTTGTTCATATTCTGCAGTAGGTGTTTCCTGCTAATCATTGACAGGATTTATATTTTCTTCTAATTGCTGCCGTAGGCAGTAGCACCATCAATATGCATAGTGCTTTACCCAGTGACATAAACAAAAACACATTATAAACTTAGTTTTTTAATGCTCAGTATATAAATCATAGGTATGGTAGGGACCCAGGTGGCGCTGTGGTTTAAACCACTGAGCCTAGGGCTTGCTGATCAGAAGGTCGGCGGTTCGAATCCCTGTGATGGGGTGAGCTCCCGTTGCTTGGTCCCAGCTCCTGCCAACCTAGCAGTTCGAAAGCACGTCAAAATGCAAGTAGATAAATAGGAACCGCTACAGCGGGAAGGTAAATGGCGTTTCCGTGTGCTGCTCTGGTTTGCCAGAAGCGGCTTTGTCATGCTGGCCACATGACCTGGAAGCTATACGCCGGCTCCCTCGGCCAATAATGCGAGATGAGCGCGCAAACCCAGAGTCGGTCACGACTGGACCTAATGGTCAGGGGTACCTTTACCTTTACCTTTATATAAATCATACACATAAATAATTTAAAAAGCACCAATAAGCCTTGAGGAAAGCCAGCTATGTTAACTGCCTCAGATGAAATCGTTTTGTTGTTAACTTGTTAAACAATAATATTGCTGGTCTACTGCAGATCACCTTGAGATCTAGAAGATCCCAGTCTTGCCTTTTTGTCTGCTCCTGCCTCTGCAGTCCCATCAAGAGTTGTGGGACTTTGCATTGGCTTTGAAGGGCATTTCCTCTTTTATTTCTTTTGGACTGCTGTAAAAGTAGCTGCTCTGACAACTTCTTCTCAAGTAATTACAGTACCTCAGATGAACTACTTTTAATTTTTCGTCTCGGTGGAATAGGCAGCAATTACTGCATAATGGGAGTGTTTGCTGAGAGACTGAGGTACTAAGTTCAACCAGAAAGCACTGGAGATTGCATTTCTTGAGATGCAAGGAAGCCCGGCGGTCTGTCGCTTGAACTTACCTCTCAGTCAACACTAATGACACCCCTTTGGGTGCCTGACCCTTCCTGTACCACCTCCTTCAGACCCAACATGCTTGAATCTTCAGCCTTTCCTCTCGTTCCTCTTGAGTGGGCTGGCCTGCTCCCAGCGCCAATAGTTTTCTTTTCTTGGACTTATGACACAAGCTTTCCCACATACCCTTTAGCTGCTTGCAAAATCTGAAACCAGCCCTGAAGATCTGCCAACTTAAATCATGCTCTTCAGGGGCAAAGGTTTAAATAGGCAGCTACTACTGATCTTCAGTTACTGCTGCTACAATAAAGGACAGCAACGCCCATCAAGTTGTTAGCAGGTTGGGGGGTGGCTGAAACGGATGTAACTGGACTTTTATTAACTTGCCTCTCTCTCCCTAACTACCACCTCTGACTTGTCCACTTCATGCGCTGCCCACATGACAGCTTGCGCCATAATAAACCAGTTAGTCTCTTAAGAAGCCACAGCAATTTGTCTTGATTTTACCATATGACCCATTCAGCAGTTTCTTAAATAGGAGTCGTAGTTTGAACTAAGTTGGGGTTGAAGCGCCAGCAATGTTGGCTCCAGCCACTGGCTCACTCCTATGTGTATCAAGAGGCTCAGGCAAAGGATCCCTTAACCATCTCCTCTGCAAGGTGAATAGTAACAGCGCCTTAAGTAGAGTCAGCCTTTTACACACCTCAGTTCACATTTGCCTCTGCCTTGGTCCCTGAAACCTTACCACAATTCAAGGTGGATAATAAAGGATGTATTAATTTTTTAAAAAAACTTTGCTTGCGTCTTGTAATGAGTAGCTGAGGATGTGTTTGTATCTACTCGGTTGAACAAAAGTAGCTGTTCCCAGGCACAAGTTAAGGTGGTAGTTTTGTCCTTTAAAGCCTTATATGCTTTGGGACCACAAACCTTTGGGATCTGCTTTTGCTTGCATCCTATAGCAATAATGCAACAGGAATTTACACAATATAAAAGGGACCTGCCCAGCATCACAGTAAAAAACATACTACCCATCGGAGCTGTCTCTTATGAGGTGTTAGAATACATACAATGATGGGCCAGGTGGGGGCTCCCCTGTAAAGGGCAGGCCATAACAAGGGAAATGCCATTCCTACAGCCACCCAGTGTGGGACCTTGGATGTAGACTTGTGTTGCATGGACAGGAACACGTGAGAGAAGATGGTCCTCACATTATCTATGGCAGGGGTCAGCAAACTTTTTCAGCAGGGGGCCGGTCCACTGTCCCTCAGACCTTGTGGGGGGCCGGACTGTATTTTGAAAAAAAATATGAACGAATTCCTATGCCCCACAAATAACCCAGAGATGCATTTTAAATAAAAGGACACATTCTACTCATGTAAAAACACCAGGCAGGCCCCACAAATAACCCAGAGATGCATGTTAAATAAAAGGACACATTCTACTAATGTAAAAACACCAGGCAGGCCCCACAAATAACCCAGAGATGCATGTTAAGGACACATTCTACTCATGTAAAAACATGCTGATTCCCGGACCATCCGCGGGCCGGGTTTAGAAGACGATTGGGCCGCATCCGGCCTCCGGGCCTTAGTTTTGGGACCCCTGATCTATGGGGTGTGTGTGGAGAGTGGTGAAGACGGAACAGCAATCCGTAGGCTGAGGATTCCCATCTGGACTGTAGGATCTATTCTCCTTGCCTACACCTTGTTCCTTAATTCCCACATGGACTGTGCAGGAGGGCACTTTTCATTCTCCACAGACCAAAGCAAGCAGGGAAGCGGAAGCGGAAGCTGCGGGTGGGAGGACCCAATCCAGATAAGGACCCTGGCATAGGGGCTATGGGAGATTTAATCCCTTTATTTCCCTTTCTCAGCTGCAGTTCCAAACTGCACTTGTACTTTGCATTTGGGAAAGGGACACCCCATTTGTTCCAATGCCACATCTACAATTCTACTTGCAATGCAGATTCAACTGATTCAAACAAGCTCCCTCGGTTAGCTCACGTCTACATTTGTGACTTAAATCTTTTTAGCGGCAACTCAAGACCTGTCGAGTCTCGAGTTACGGAAGCAGATTGTTCCTACCTGAGGGAAGAGAGTTGAGCAACTCAGGATCCTCTTAACAATGCAGAAGGCGGCTTTCCCAGTACTGCTAATCTCTCCTGTCAAATGTCTCATAATCTGTTCACACACCACTGCCATCAGCAGTCTTGCACAAAATTGTCACTGGAGCCGTCAGACTGGTTTGATGTGCTCTTACAACACATCCCCTAGAGAAGGCCATGACCTAATATCCTCATTTTGTGTTTCCTAGAGCCAAACAGTTTAGGGCAAAGTGCAAGCCATACCAGGAGATAGCCTTGAAAGATCAAATTTCATTCAAAAGTCACTCCAGCTTTTTTCTTGCTGCAGAGGGATTTGGGATAAACATGTTTTGAATTAATGGCACAAATTAGAGTGTGGTCCCACCTGCCCAAAATATTTAAAGCAGTGACACACACCACTTTGAACAGGCATGGCTTCTCCCAAAGCAACCTGTGAACTGTTTGTTAAGGGTGCTGAGAGTTAGGAAACCTCTATTTCCCCCCTAGAGCTACAATTCCCGGAGTTCCCTGGGAAGAAGAATTGGCTGCCAAGCCACTCTGATAATTCTGAGCATGTCCGGAGCTGAGCCGGAAGCTGGAGTCAGGAGGATCAATTCTGGCACTTGAGGAACTCTGATTTAAAAACAGCATCATTTTTTATTTTGGAGACGAGAGAACAAATATCCTTGGATTCAAGCAGAGGCAATAGCTTCCAGGCTGGTCTATAGATTGCACAGATAATCCCACGAGAAAGCTTGTTGGCTTCTGCACTCCTTCAGATACTATATATACTGTACACAAAATGCTATCTTTGTGTGCACTACCTATGAAACCTAGTGGTCTGCATTTGCAGAATGTCTGTTTTGCAGAGAACTGTAGCAAGCAAAGAAAAGAAAAGAGAAAAAAAAACAGGAAAAGGAAAAGGCAGAAGAAAAGGTGCATTTGCAGCGAAAGCTGCAGCAGAAAAGGGGGCGTCTTTTGCCTCAGTGCTGGCAGCCGGAGAAGCTGGCAGCACCTCGAGCAAAATCTCGCCTAAAATTTCTCCCGGCGCCGGCCTGAGAGAGGAGAGCTTCCTGGGCTCCATTCGCAAGTAAGAACTTGAGGGAAAACGGATTTTGCATTTCCCAGCTCGGACAGTTCCGAGGCGGCCGGGCGGCTTGCCGTGGGGCTTCGGCGGCGAAGGAGGAGGCCGAGGCCCGGCTCAGGGAGCTCCGCAAGCGCAGGAAGGAGAGCCCCCTTTCGTCCCCAGGCCGACCTCCCTTCCTCAGCCTCCGGTACTTGGGGAAGGGAAAGGCAGCCGGCCAGCCAGGCAGGCAGACTCCTCCCCGGGGAAGAGGGCAGGATCCGGCGCCAGGCGCGCGCTGATGAGGCAGCCCGGAGGAGGCGGAGCAGGCGGCGGGAGAAGGAAGCCGGAGAGGCGGCGAGGTTGGTTGGGGGGAGGGGGTTCGGCCGCCCGCTTCCCCCGGCGCCCCAGAGCCTCAGGGAGGGCCGGGCACGGGGCGGCAGATACCATTATTGTTGTTGTTGTTGTTATTGGCCGGGCACGGGGCGGCAGATACCATTGTTGTTGTTGTTGTGGCAGATACCATTGTTGTTGTTGTTGTTGTTACAGTATTATTATTATTCACTTATTTATACCCCGCCTTTTCCCCTGACTGGGTCTCGAGGCGGCTTGCAAATAAGAGCAGGTTAAAAGCATACGTGGCGCAAAAAGGGGCGCGTGGGTGAAAGTGGGGGGCAGGCCCTTTGAGCGAGGTCCTGGCAGAGCCGGCCCACCCCTGAGGCAAGGTGAGGCGACGGCCTCAGACGGCAGGATCCCCAGGGGCAGCAGCAGATCCCCGATGCAGATCTTTATTCCCCATTGTTTTTCCCCGATAGAGATCTTCCCTCGCCCCTTCTTCCCTGGTAGGAAAGGGGGGGGTGCCCTTTTGTGGTCGGACTCAGGTGCCCGAAATGTCTTGGGCAGGACCTGTATCTGTGCATGTCTCTGCGTGGGTTTATTTCCTAACGTTTTATATACTGCTTGATGTTTTAGAAAAAGAAGGAGAAATAGGAATCCTAGCCACCCTCGAAGCAGTATAATATGCCCACTCAAGATGTATTTCAGCACGTTGTCACTTGTCAGGCCCAGGCGGCAACAGTCTGTGGTTAAGAAATATTTATAAGCACTTTCTTAAGAAAAAGAGAGAGGTGTGCTGTAATACCATGGCAGGACTCTTTGGTGGTGTGTGCCCACATATAGCCTATTTTATAGCCAGTGGTTTATTTCTGAAAAAGCAATCAATCTTGGCAAGAAGAATGTGGCCTAGAAGTGCTTAGCGGAGAGAGGCACTTTGCACACACTCAGAGGCACACTGCTACTACTGGGCATGGAGGAAATGGGGTGTTAGAGAGAACAAAGAGGGTACCCTGCCCACCTTGGGATCTGGCCCCGCCCCATGCTGGCATGCGCCCCCGATAGTACCCAGGAGGAAATGTGCCCTTTGACAGAAGCCAGGTCTCTCTAGCCCTGCTTTCAGAGGCTGTGACTTTCTGTTGTTTCTGCGCATTATGTGGCAGAAGTTCTAGCATCACAAGCAGGTTCTGGAGCTTGAGAGCAGGTGGCTGCTGCTTTGGGCACTCCAAAGAGTGATGCTGCTTGTGCCCCCCCATCTCTGGGAATATCCTAGAAATAACTTTCTCCTGCTCTTCTCTTAGGCCATTCCAACCGTTCAGCTAGACTTCTTTCATCATGGTGAGTACATGGAGTGTAATGTAGCACACCCACAAAGTTGTTTGCCCCCCAAACACAGTGCTTGAACTTCAACAGGGTAAGCACAACACTTTCATGAGATGCTGCAGTTGTGTGCTTTTCAGCACCATGTATCTAGCCTCCCATAGAGACACCAGCTCACACAAACATGCTTCTGTAGGAGGCTGACCTGACTACAGTACAAACTTATGTATGGCCATGTGTTCTCCTGGGACTGGTGGTGCTGTGTTTGTTTGGTTTGTTTTTAACCAAAAAAAAGGCCAATTATTTTGTTTGAACAAAATGTACATACCGTAGGTGCTCAAATTAATGTTTCCCACAACATCAGCCTGGAAATCCATCCTCCTGCCAAACATCCAATTAGAGAGAATGCTTTTCTTGCCCTATAGTCTCATCAATCTGCTACTTCTTACCAGATTTCTTAATCCCACCTACAGTAAGTGGGCCCTTTCCAGCTTCTTTTGCCTTCAACTCATCCAGTTTCAGCTGCTTCTCCTTCTGTTTTTGCTTGAACACTTTGTCTCCCTCATCCATTTCCTTTACTTGCTTCTTGGGCTGTTTCAAGGGTTCCTTCTTGCCACCAACCCGTTCTGACATGATGCTGCTGCCTTGCTTGCTTCTCCCCGACCCCACGGGTGCTGCTGTTAAATGTGAACTGGTCCTTAACCCACAAGGGTAACTTGAAGCTTATGTCCTGTGGTAGTTCTCCATACACTGGTCTTTTGGTCAACAAAAAAGAAGTTTAAATGCAATAATTACCAATGGGGGCTGGTTCACATTTGCCTGCAACTTCCCTGCTAGCACCTTGGGACAGCATAAGGCTGTGTTTCTATGGAGCTGCTGTTAGTTTGAATATTTGGACACAATGGCATCCCTGTGTATGCCTACACACACATACACACCTCCTGCGGGCATGCTGATGGAACAGTTGGTTTTGGCCTGGCTTAGATGGCTCCTGACATTCCCAAGGTGCCTACGTGTGGACTGTCATCAAATGAGAACTGGCCTGAACCAACAGCTGTTGCTTGAACAACATGACTGCTTGGATAAGGCCACTGAAATGGGGCGGGGGCGGCGGGGTTTGCTGAAAGGGTAGCTTAGCTATTATGATAGCAAAATGGAACCTCCATGTTAGTAGATGGGACAACTCTGTATACCAGTTGTCGGGTAAGAAGACAATGTGGTAAATCTGTTAACCTTCATGCCCGACTTGCGGAACCCCACGCATCCCCATAGGCATCTGTTTGGTCAGCAGGGTGTTGGTCCAAATAGACTTTGAATCCGACAAAGGAGAGGGTTCTCTTTGAGTTCTTCTGCAGTGTGCGGAAGAAATGAGCCAACTGCTTTGCTTATTGGAACTTTGGCCATGCTGTGACTCTTACCTGACAGCCACCTTCCCATATGTGACCCCTTGAGCTGAGCAGAAGGGGACCTGTGCTCTGAGCTAGGAGGAAGCAAGCAGGCAAAACTAGTATACAGGGTCTGGTTCAAAACACCTGCATCCCCACCTCCTGCTGCCGCTAAAAAAAACAAAAAACCTGCTTGTGTTTGCAGAGTTTTCTTTTTTTTAAAATCATCTTTATTCATTTTCACATAAAGAGAGAACCATACAAAAATACCAAAAAATAATAATAATAAGAAAAAAACATGAGAAAAAACAAAACAAGCACACAGTGAAAAAAGCAAAAAAGAAAAAATTGTCTAATAATCTTATATCAACATCAAATCATTTAGACTCCCCCGGTTCCCCCCCCATTGATTCCCCATTTCGAAGTCTTTGTAAAACAGTTTTCACATACCTGTACTACCAATTATTTTCCAATTAATTACAATTTCCTCTCTAATTATCTCCTTTCAATTTTATCTATTAACTCAATTTTTATATACATACATTTCCAATTAAAAAATTCCCCAACTTAAAAGTTTTCATCAAAAAAGAATTCCCTTTTAACACTTCATTCTTCCCCGGACCCCGGTACCCCAGAAAAGCCAGCAAACTCCATAATTCATACCAGTGTCAGACTTTCCAATCAATCCAACCTTAAATCACGTAAATAAACTTTTTAACCCACCCCCACCCTTTCCACAAACTTCCCACAATATATTGTGAACCCAGCCTGTTGTTTCCCCATTTTTCTTGCTGCTTCCCAGCACCCTCCTCCCATCCCAGTTTCCCAGTGGTTTCCCAGCACTCCCTCTCTCACTGGGAGTGCAAGGATCCTCTCTGGTTCACAGTTGAGGGGTTCTTTAATCAAGTCCAAAGTCTGACCCACATCTCTCACTTGTGGGTCATTTTGCCATCCTTTTTCCTCCTCTTCTTTGTATCTTTGAAATTCTTCATGAGTGTCGTTGTTATCTATCTTTTGTAGTTCTTCCTCTCTTGTCTCAGAGCTGGTCTGTTCTCTTTCCTTGTCTTTTCCCATGTTGTCCCTTGGTTCCTCAAATCTTTTATTAATTTGTCTCAATTGGTTATTATTCTTGCCCAGCTCATCTTTAATGCACAAAAGTTCTAGGTAGATCTTTTGGTAATAGAAATCCTGTATTAGTGTTGGAACTTCCATCGTCATTACTCTTAAGTCCCGTGGGAAAACAGCAGATAGTGAAGCCGGATGTGGCAGGAATCAAATTACATAGTGGAATCCATTTTAAGTCCTGTCCTGGCTATTCCATTAGTCCAAATAAAACTCATCATCCCATCATATTATTAACACAATTTTGAGTCCATTTGCTGGTCTCTCCAGGGACCAAGGTCCAACCTTCTGGAGGGTTTAAAAGTCTTATTTTTGACGAATTGGTTGCTCCTCTCCCTTCCCCGTCAGGGATCGAATTACTGTATCTTAAAATACTCAATGTGGGAGACCGACTTCCGTTTTTTAAAGTCTCCCAACATGTCCATCTTTAATCAAAATTTTGCCACTCAGGGTTTTTACTCACGTGGAGTTCTTTTTCCAATCCTTTAAATTACGGAAGGCATCCACTGCTAACTGGCTGAAGGATCAGGGCTTCGTTTCTGGAGGTGATGAAGGTGCCCAAGATGGCTCCCGCAGCTACCACCCCGCTGACTCTCGAGAGCTCTGCGGCTTCTCGGGCAGCGGAGGAGCTGCGTTTTGGAGCTCCGCCGGGCCAAAAAGCCCCCGGGAAGCACGACCCGGGGTTTGTGGGGGTCCGCGCGCCCCCGCGGGAATCCCCCCCTCCTCTAAAGCCAGAAGCCTCGGAGCTCGAGGCTTCTGCGCCCTCACGCCAGCGCAGCAGACCGGAAGTGTGTTTGCAGAGTTTTCATACACATTTAATTGCTTGAGGTGTTACTGAGCAACAGGACTCTAATGCTGTCATTGGTTACTTACAGGGGGAAAGAAAAGGAGTCAATAAGTATTACCCACCCGATTTTGATCCAGCCAAGGTAAGAGAGCAATTGTGGGTTCTAAGGGAAGTTCAGTGCTTCAAGTTGTGTGCTGACTGTGTGCATTTTTGTTTTCTGTATTACAAGGAAATAATAAATGTTGGACTTTGGCAAGATAAGTTCCATGGAGAGGGGGTTTGTGTACCTAGTGGTTATAGCAAGGAATCAGTTTTTGAATTGCCTGGAAGGGTGTTACTGAGCTGAAACAGGCACAAGTCTGCAAGCCAGGTTTTCTGGGTGCTGCCTTCACTGAGTGGACCTGCCTCCATTGAGTGGTCTTGTCTGCATGTGAGAATGGTTAAGGATCTCACATGTTTGAGAGATCTGGCCTCACTGGAAATCCTGTTCCCCACACCATGTCTACTCTAGGTACCCAATGTAATTTGCTGCTCTTGCCTGCTTCATAAATAAGCATTGAGATGGCAGTAATATATTCATTGTAAACCGAAGAATGTATTTCTAAAAAAGCAATTAGATTTCTGCAGAATTATTTTTCTATTGATAAATGGAAAACTTGAATAAGAACAAAGGATACAAATAAAATGTGATAAAAGACCACACAAAAGTGATAATTAATCCTAGAACAGGCCCATTCACCTGACAATCATCCACTTGAACCCTGGCAAATTATTTCCTATGTTTCTGAGCTCAAACAGCAAATTTGACCGTTTCGGCTAGGAATTAAAAACTGAAATCTTGTCCACATAATCAGCTTTCCTGACACAAGTTGGCAATTTCCCATATGTTTTCTTTCTTGGCATATTGGCAAGACAACATAGTAGAGAGTGAAAAACATCTTCAAGTTAAGTCACATGTCTTGAGTATCCTGCTGTCACTCGTCTAGAAACTGAGTAAGCAGAATTTAAAGCTGTATGTCTGGATGCCCAATGGAAAAGGGACTTCCAAATCAAACAGATGTTTTTTGGGATACACTTGTAACTTGAAGCCGTTGGCTTGTGTCCTTCCCTCCGGAGCAGGAGAAAACAAGCTTGTTTCATCTTCCATGTGACAGCCCTTTAGGTATTTGAAGATGGCTTTCATATCACCTCTCAGTCTCATTTTTTCCAGGCTAAACACTCCCAACTCCCTCAACCTTTCCTCATAATGCTTGATTTCCAGCTTGTCAACATCCTTCTTAAATTGTGGCACCCAGAACTTGATACATTATTCCAGATGTGGTCTGACCAAAGCAGAATAGAGTGGTACTATTATTTCCCTTGGACTGAACACTAGACTTCTGTTGATGCAGCCTAGAATAGCAATAGCTTTTTTTTTTTTTTTTGCTGCTGCTGCTGCTGCAGCTGCATCACACTGTTGACTCATGTTAAGCTTGTGGCCTGCTAAGACCCGTATATCCTTTTCACATCTTGTATTTGTGTATCTGGTTATTCCATGCACCCCCAAACTTCGATCCTCCAGATGTTTTGGCCTACAACTCCCATGATCCCTAACTAACAGGACCAGTGGTCAGGGATGATGGGAATTGTAGTCCAAAACATCTGGAGGGCCGAAGTTTGGGGATGCCTGGGATATTCCTTCCTAGGTGCAGGTCAGTTTTAAAAAATCCTGGTTTTCCCTGGAATGGACAATGTCATAGGGGTACATAAATTGTCATCGGATGAAGGCTGTAGAGTCATGACTGACACTGGACTTTGTATATAACAAGTTGAGAATCTTCTTGTCTCATTTTTTGCAGCATGGCTCCCTTAATAAGTACCGCAACAGCCATCCGCTACGGGAAAGAGCCCGTAAACTCTCCCAAGGTATCCTCATCATCAGGTAAGGAAACTTAGATGCAATCCTTAGCAGGCCAGGGCACCTTGGAGTTGAGTCCTTATTATGGGGTGCTCTTTGTAGGGGGGAATAGGAAACTGTCTGGGGCCTGCACATCAGGGGAAGCCAGCTCTATGCTAGGCAAGTTGCATGTGGACATCAAACAGGGCTTGTTTTCCTGCTAGCTGAAGTGGTCGGATGCCTCTGCTGCCTATGGTGAATGTCCCTTGGCTGTTCTTTCCTAGGTTTGAGATGCCTTATAATATCTGGTGTGACGGCTGCCAGAACCACATTGGCATGGGTAAGTGTGGAAGGTGGCTGGTGTTGAGGGCATCCCTTAGATAAATAGACAGCTAATAGGAGCTTGAGTGTGGTGAGAGGGGCTTGTTTGAAGGTAGTGGAATTTTGCGGCAAGAGCTATGTACTGCAAAGAGGAACCTTGTTTGTTGAATCTCCATTTGGTATTTCTGAAAGCCTCCTGTTTCGTCTTGCTTTTTTTGCTGCTAGGTGTGATTGAGTACTTCTCACCTCTTGGGGACTAGTGCTTAAGGGTAGGTCAGGAAGAAACCAGAGAAGGAAGGCTTGCACACCAGGAGGCCAGTAGGAGTCATACGGTCAACTGTTGCTAGTTAGAATAAGAGATAATTGGATTTTTATATCTCTTGAAGTCTGTTCTCAGCACTGAGAAGATGGGAGTGATGGGTCTAATAGATAAAATAAGGAGATAGAAGTCCTAGAAGCTGGAACAGAAGCTGCATTCTGATTATGTGCCACTACAGCTTACACGTAGATCAGGGATGGAGAACCTGTGACCTGTGTGTCGTTAGACTATGTCTAGACTGCCATCAGCCTCAGCCAGCACAGCCGATGGTCAATTATGATGAGAGTTGAACATTTGGAGTGCCACAAGCTCTCAGCTCCTAGTCTAGTAAATAAAACGGGGGTTAGGGATTCTGGAAGTCAAAATACCTGGGACACTTTCGTTGTCCCGGTGTTGTCCTGCCATTTTGGTAATTAAGGTAAAGGTTTCTCAAAGGGCGTGGCATAAATGTTTAAAATGAATAAATCAGTCATTGTTGGTAATTATAAGATTCCAGGGTGGGGTTGAGTGATCAATAAAATCTGAGGCAGGATTGTACAAATTCTACTCTTCCCTCTGCTGGCTGCAGGTGTTCGCTACAATGCTGAGAAGAAGAAGGTTGGCAACTACTACACAACCCCCATCTACAGGTGGGTGCTGTGAGGGCTCTTGTTGTCTTTACTGGTGCTCTTGGCCAGGACGAGTTGGGCAGTGTGCGCATCAAGTGGAAGTTCAGGTCTGGCAAAGGGAAGAGGCAACTGGCTGGTGCTTAGGTAATCTGTACCCACATTTCCCACCTCCACTTTCAGTGGAAGATCAAGAAAAACAGCATGCTGTGTGTACTGTCTGATTTGTGTAACTGCACATGCATGCTTGTGGCGTGTGAATCGTAGAGTGGAGGGGCTTTTCCTGTAGGCCCAACCCCCTGTTGGTGGAAGAAATCCAGAGTGGTTGTCCTGCTAGAAAACATCCAAGTTGAGACAGAATCCACTACCACTGTATATTTAGCTGCATCAACCTTTCTTCATGTGGACTTCTTTACCATAATGCTGGTCGTCCTTGTTGCCCTCCTCTGCACCCATTCTGATTAGTCCAAGTCTGCTAGCCACGGGGCGGGACCAGAAGCTCTGTGGCGCTATTCATTTAGCTGGGTGCCCTTCTCATTCGTCTTCTGCTTCCTGCTTGTAGCCATGAAAAAATAAACACAACCACAGCAAGAGACTTGCTTATCTGTACCGTGGCTTCCACAAACCCCACAAACAATAAAAATAAATTTAGTAATCATAATCAGACACAATAGATTCAGCTGCTTAGCTCTGCTCAGCAGCCATTGGCCTTTTGAAAGAGGCATGCTTTTCATCCTCTAAAACACTGCAGCACCAGAAAACAGAGTTGCCTCATGTGTTGCAGGGACCAACCACCATACAGAACATGTCCCCCTACAGGGACACAGGAATTGTAGGGGAAAAGGTGGAAGGTCGGTATAGGGTTCTGTGTGACAGTAGGAGGCCTTTTTTCTGAACGTCTTCCATTCATGGCCACAACATCTGGTATCCCCCTCACCATCCCTTCTTGCTGAACTTGCCTTCTAGGTTCCGTATGAAATGTCACCTTTGCCCCAACCACATTGAGATGCAAACGGACCCAGCCAACTGTGATTATGTCATCGTCAGCGGTGCCCGGCGCAAGGAAGAGCGCTGGGACGTGGAAGCGAATGAGCAGATAGTGGCCACAGGTGAGCCTAGGGAGCTGTGCCCATCCTGCTGTTGGGGTGCTTGAGGATTCATCCAGTCTGGCCTGGCCAGGCCTAATGTTTGTATCTGCCTCTCAGCCCATGAGGAGAAGCAGAAGCTGGAGACAGATGCCATGTATCGGCTGGAGCATGGCTCAAAGGATCAGAGCAAGCTACAGCGAGCCCTCCCCACCCTGCAGAACATCCAAGAGGCTCAGAGCGCCTGGAAAGATGACTTTGCGCTCAACAGCCGCCTTCGCCGGAAATTCAGGGTAAGCAGATGTTGAGGTGGGAGAGTTCCTCTTCGTGGCCCTAGAACAAATTAATCTGTGGCCCTGAACAGGGTGAGATTTCAACTGTGTCAGCCACATAATAACTCTTAGAGGTTTAACCACATGCCTTTCAACTAATTAATTAATTAAGTTTAATTTAATTTAAAGTGCATATGATGAAATTTAGGTACATTTCTGAAATTTGTTTCATAATAAAAAGTCCCATGAAAAGATGAATGGATTCAAACTGTGGTGCAACAGCCACTTACTCAGGTGTAAGCTCCATTGAACTGGGTGGGACTTACTTCTGAGGAGACGTGCATAGAATTGCTCTGTAAAAAAATAATAATAGCTTGCATACTTGCATGTTTATCTTAGTCATTTGCATTTTAGTGTGCTATCTTTATGGACATTTGGGTTTCTTTTAAAATTATTTTTAATGTAAGCGATACCAAATCAAATAAGCGTAGGCAGAACAAGAATGACTCAAAGGAGAAACGCAATTTGTATTGTAGAATGAATTTCCATAAAGCTTCCCTGTCTGGTATCCTGGAGTTATTTTTTATTGATTACTGACAACCAGGCAGGAGGATATTTATACTGCTGGATTCAAGTTTGTATTCCTATTTTTATTTTGTTTATTTACTCAGCTCCTCCAGGACAACTGGATACAGTGGATTTAAAAATATTTATTCCTGTCTTTGCTAGTCCTTCGCTTGTGTTTTAGTTTTGCCCCTCCCCAAACTTTCTGATGTGGATTTCTCTTTTTTTTGTCTCTGTGTCTCCCTTTCCTATCCCATAGGAAGAAAAGAAAGTCCTGCAAGAGGAGGAGAAGAAAGATCTTGCCCTGCAGTCAAAAGCAAGCCTGAGCATCCCACTTGTGAGAGAGTCTGACGAAGACCGCCATCTGGCGGCGCTTCTCAAGTACCAGAGCCTTGGCTGTACGTGAAGCCTTAGCTGTTGGGGTTTTTTGGGGGGCTGGAAGATGCAAGGAGGAAGGATAGGGCTTCTCCAGCCTGAAGTGTGCTGTGCAAAGGCCCAACACGGTTGTTGGCAGCACAAAACAGATGGCCACCTGTTGAAAACAGGATTCAAGGAGAACGCTCACATCGCTGCCCCACTCGTGTCCTTGCACACCCCTTCCTCCCCAAAGCCCTTAGAGCTCCAGGTCTTGCAGCACAAGCCATCTGACTCCTTTCCTGATTGATTCTTTGACTAAGGTTTCAGAAGAAATGACTGGCAAGCCCTCACAATGAAGCTAGGTTGCTAGGCTACGGTATTCGTTATGTACCAAAACAAGAGACAGTGATGTCATGTGCATTTTATAATTTACGTTCGTTTTTCACATGTGCAGACTTTGTCTCACCTGCCATTGCCCCACAACTGCTGTAGTTGTCAGAAACCCACCTTTCCCTGTTTTTTGGTGACTCCTAGATCCTGGTTGGAGAACCGCTGAACTTGGGCCACAATACAAAGATACTGTCGCTCATAACGGTGCGGGCACTGGGCTGTCAGACAGACCAGTCTCAAAACATCATAGCTGCGCCAGATTATTTTATGCTTCAAAATCCCCTGTAGCATTGGAGAGGGTGCTGAGATGCCAGCTATCCATAGCCCAGTGGTAGAGCACATGCTCAATGTGCAAGAGGTCCAAGGTAGGTTCATTTTCCCAACCTCCAACATCTCTTAGTTAAAAAACAGGATCAAGTTGCAGTTGGTGGGAAAGACTCCCCCTCCCCCTATCCTCAGCTAGATCGACCAATAATCTGATTTGGTGTAACACAGCTTCCAATATTCCTGTTGCAATGCACACAGTACCATTTCCAGTTATGTAATAGTCCCCTTATAATATTCCTGTTGGCGGCAGCTTACATGGAAATTGCTTTTCAATGGAAAGCAGCAGGTGATTTGATGTTGAATCGTTGGCTTGGCGGTGTGCAATGTGGCATTAACTGAGAGGTTGGTGCAAATTGTCCCAGACAGACAATTTTGACTGCTGGGTTCCCTTTTCTATTGTACATAAATGGGACTTTGCCAGTTTGTCCTTTCCCCAATCAACAGGTTTCTCAATGGAGAGGCTGGCTTACACAGAGGACAAATTATTCATAGAACCATAGAACTGTAGAGTTGGAAGGGACACAAAGGGTCATCTAGTCCAGCCCCCTGCAATGCAGGAATCTCAACTAAAGCATGCATGACATCATTATTATGTAGCATGCAATTCAGTTGGTTATATGTATCTTGTTTTTTGCTTGCTTTTTTGCATTGCAGTGTCTTACTATGTACTAATTCCCCACCCCTTTTAACTTGGTTTCTTGTATGTTCTTCTGTAAACTTTATTAATATTAATATATTAATAAAATTAATAAATTATAATTTGAAATAAAAACAAAAATGGTAACGATAACCCATTCTCTCTCCATCCAGCTTACGAAGACAAACAGAAGCAAAAACGCAGTGAGATCGTTGACCGCCCATGGTTCTCATCTGCCCAGGTCTCGAGCCCCAAAGCCAATGACACCCTGAAAAAGCTGGCACTCTCGGGGAAATCCCCAGCTGGCAAGCCGCCTGTAGCGATGAACGACCTGGGTGTTGTGCGTCGGAAATCCAGGGATAGGGAACGAGCTTCGACCGAGGAGGAGAGTGAGGCTTCAGATTCCACATCATGTGCTAACAGGCAGGACCAGGACAGTGCAATGAGGAAAGTGTCCCTTGACTCTCTCACAGGGCCTGAAGTGGGCTCCCAAAAGGCTGAAGAAAACCCCCTATCCCATTTTGCTACCTCTCTTGTCGCAGATTATTCTGACTCTGCATCTGATCCTGAAGCTGAACTGTGAAGAGAGTTTTGTGGCACTGTATATAATGTGACTGGACCTGATGTACAAATTGTCATCCCCCCCAAACCAACAAAAGACTCTGCAGTTGTTATGCCTATCAGTTGAATGTCTGAATAGGTGTGTGTGTGTGTGTGTGTGTCCGCCCTTGGGAGTTCCATTTTGCTGCCTTTCCTTGAGCTGGTTATTTAAGCATGAACCCTTCCTTGTTTTGTCCAACATACCACAAAATAAACACAGCTATCCCTATAGCCCTGCCTCTTTTGTCCTGACCATAGTCTTGACAGCTGCTTACATAGAATCAGAGAATTGTAGAGCTGGAAGGGACCGCGAGGCTCATCTAGTCCAACCCCCCTGCAGTGCAGGAATCTTTTGCCCAACATGGGGCTTGAACACATGACCCCGAGATTAAGACTCTTGTGCTTTTCTGACTCAGCTATCCATTAGTTGAATGCAGAGGTCACCAACCTGGGTTTGCAGGGAAAGGAAAGAAGCTGAAATCAGGCATCTTTGTATACGTGTAAAGCATAAAAGCCTTTTGAACTCATATTTCTAAAACAGAGATTCCACACATGGTACCACACATGGTAGACTCTGTGGCACTCCCAGATACCTCCCATTCTTGTTTGAATGATGGGTTTCTTTTCTTTTTCTCTTTGGAGGGGTTGCCTTCCTGCTATTGGGGGAGGGGGTTGAACATTGTCAACTTATCTGTCAAAAGGGTATTTTGGGGTGTCTGATTTTCCAAATATGCTCCAGGCCTGAAAAAATCGGGGACTCTTCTCCAAAATTGGTCAAGAGACCAATTATTTTGATAATATGTCATTGGTATCATCAAAAATACTGAGTAACATCAATTTTGGACAACAAACAATAGTTTCTCTAGTAATATTTATCATTTCTGTGAAAATTAAATTCCAAAAATTGTGCACCAGCTGTCATTCCCACCATGACCGATATGTACCAGATGCATTGCAGCCCCTCCAACAATAGGTAGGTGCTTTGGAAGAAAACATTTTTGACATTTGCAAAGGAGTGTGATAACATCAGTGTAGCAATGTTAAGGAGATTTTCCTAAGAAAACTGGAAACAGATTTTAAGGGTCGTGATTTCCAAATTTTATTCCAATCCTTGGGAATAATATGTTTACCAATTTCTAGTTCACATATTTTTAAGGAGTGTCCATGGATCCATAATTTACATTAAGCAACATTGCATACAATTTAAGGGGGGGGGGGAATGTTGTCAAATATCTAGAACCATTTGCTCCATCCACTTAGATCAGAGTTTCCCAAACTTTCCATGTTGGTGACACACATTTTAGACATGCATCATTTCATCACACAGTAATTCAGTTTTCCTAACAAACCTGAGGTTAAACTAACCCTTTTTTTATCTCCTGGAGGAGCGTGGGGAGCATTTGTTGTGACACGCAGTTTGGAAAGCTTTTAGATTTTCGCTTGTGGAAAAGGCTATGGCGTATTATTATTATTTTTATTATTAATAATATCAATAATAATATCAATAATAATAATAGAATTTATATACCGCTCTATACCCGGAGGTCTCAGGGCAGTTCACAGAAAATTAAAATATAAAACCACAAAATATATAATGAAAATAAAAACAACCCAATAACACCCCCCCCAAAAAACCACATTTTAAAATGGCATAGGATGTCAATCAAATCAACCAAAGGCCTGTATCCATCCAGCCCTCTCAAGCTACATGCACACGCAGCACTACTGTCCTGACTTGGGTGGCTAGATGGGAAGGATGCCAGCTTGTATGTTTATTAGCTGAGCAGCGAAAACAATTTTGGCAAGCGTGCAACTTGTATAGAACTAAAACAACCACCATGCAATATGTTCACTTTTAGGCTATTGACTTGCTGTGCGGTTTTTATTGTTGTTGTTTAGTCGTTTAGTCGTGTCCGACTCTTCATGACCCCATGGATAAGAGCACGCCAGGCACTCCTGTCTTCCACTGCCTCCCGCAGTTTGGTCAGACTCATGTTTGTAGCTTCGAGAACACTGTCCAACCATCTCATCCTCTGTCGTCCCCTTCTCCTAGTGCCCTCAATCTTTCCCAACATCAGGGTCTTTTCCAGGGAGTCTTCTCTTCTCGTGAGGTGGCCAAAGTATTGAAGCCTCAGCTTCAGGATCTGCCCTTCCAGCGAGCACTCGGGGCTGATTTCCTTCAAAATGGACAAGTTTGATCTTCTTGCAGTCTATATATTCTTAATAGATTTTTTATATACAGTATAGTTCTTATTCTACTAATGTTTAACTGGTTTTTAATTAATGCTTCTGCTCCTTAAATGGTTTTAACTGCTCCTATCTTATCTGAAAGCTGCCTTGAGTACCTGCCAGGGGAAAAGGTGGGGTATACTGTATAGGGTTGCCATACATCTGGAATGTCTTAAGGCTGCCAATTTTGGCGAATTTTTATTTTGAGAATTTGCAAAAAAAAAAAAAGAAGAAGCTCCGGATTTACATTTAATGAAATAATAACAATAACAATATCGCTTGTGGCTTGAGCCAGGATCCTGCCAAAAAAGCTGGCCTATTTCGCAGCCTGCGCATGAGGAGGCGCGCGCCCTGCCGACCTTTTCCGGGTCGCGCGCCGCTCGAGCCCTTTCGCATCCCTGCAGGAGCGCCTGCACTTCCGGGTTCGAGTCCTCCCTTCCTCCGACTGCCAGGGCGCGTGGAAGTAAGCCGGGCAGGCAAGGCAGGGCGGCCGAGAGCGATGGCTCAGGGGAAGCGCAAGTTCCAGGCGCGCAAGGCGGGGAAGAAAGCGAACGCGGCGGCGGCGGCGGCCCGGGGGCCTCGCAAAGGAGGTAGGGCCGAGGGACGGACAGAGGCCGCCCGGGCGCTGGCTTTGCTCGCAACTTTGCCTCCGGCTCCGGAGACTTTTGTGCGCGCTCGGAAGAATTCCGGGTGCGTGAAAAAAAACAACCCTCCTCTCCAGGAACGCGATGAGAAATAATTATTATTCTTTATTTAAAAAATTTAGTCGCTTTCTTTTGCCCAAGGCAATCCCAAGCGAATTAAAACCAAATTAGGAGGCCCACCCCCTTATTTTCTTTATTTGTGATCCACGAAGCCGGTGCCAGAGCGCCCTCCGCCCTCCTCATTTTACGCGCGCCTGTAGCAATTTCCAGGCGAGTCTCCAGAGCAGAGCAACAAACACACTGTCCCGTGCAGCTGTGCATGATTTTTGTAACTCTCCTGAAGCAGCTTCTGCATTATTTATTATTATTATTATTATTATTATTATTATTATTATTATTATTATTATTATTATACAAATTATGTACTTTGAATATTTTGAGTAGTGGCAGTGGGTTACATACAAATCTAGCCCAAGAGAAGATTGCCCATCTAGTAAGAGACAATGATATTTGGTAGGCAAATTCTTTTCTGCATATTTGTATATCCTGCACAGCTTCTGCCTAGGAGATGTAGCAGTGCAGAAGCGAAAAAGAATTTATTTATTTCCTTTGTGTTGTTGGGTTCCTCTCCTAGGCCGCATAATTGCTCCCAAGAAGGCTCGGGTGATCCAGCAGCAGAAACTGAAAAAGGTGAGATGCTCCCACCCTCCTCCATGCCAAACGGATAATCTGGAAGCAGCAACGGCAGAGACCACCTTTTGAGGCTTGTGTTATGTGGGCGCAAGTTTTCAACCCACGTGCCAATCATCAATTGTCTTCAGTGGCACAGAGCACTTTTCCACTGACTTAGCCTAAGACACGACGTGTAGCTTCTTCTGGACAGGGGTAGCCTGGCCACCATGCTGCTCTATGCTCAAGTAGCTTCTGGGTTAGACTCCTGCAATGCAATGCACTTGGTGTTGCCCTTGGAGACAGTTTAGAAACTATAGCTAGTACAGATTCAGCTGTCGTGCTTTTAGCTGAGATGGCTCATCTGAATTTTAAAAACTTCCCTGGTTTTCTGTTTGTTTCTGAGCCTAATTGACAGCACAAGCACTGACTTTTAAGGCCCTTGGCTCTCATGGGTATCTAAAGGAATGCCCATTCACACATTGACCCGCCATCTACCAATGCTTTCTGTCATGAGTGAGGTTGGTGGTGACCATGGGGAGAGCTTTATGTTTTAGACTCCAGCCAAAACCTTTTTTCGTTTCTCCTAGGCCAGGGGTTGGCAACCTGTGGCCTATGGGCCACAAGCAGCCCATGGGGGTCATTTAATGGCCCACAAGCCGCCCCTGAACTGAGCCGCTTGCTCGGCGAGGCCCCGCATGATGCACTAAACTGGCTCAGCGCAGAGCGGGGACTCGCTTCCGCGACACCGGAAATCGCATCTGTGCAGATGCCAGAAATTGCGATCCAGCTCACAGAGCGATCTCTGCAGGAGTGAACTGGCCCAGGCGAGGTAAACCTTGCCGACCCCTGTCCTAGGCCTTCTACGTATGTTAGAACTCATCCTAAGGTAAAGGCAAAGGGCCCTTGACCATTAGGTCCAGTCACGGATGACTCTAGGGTTGCAGCGCTCATCTCGCTTTATTTGCCGAGGGAGCCGGCGTTTGTCCGCATTCAGCTTTTCGGGTCATGTGGCAACATGACTAAGCCGCGCACGGAAACGCCATTTACCTTCCCGTCAGAGCAGTACCTATTTATCTACTTGCACTTTGACGTGCTTTCGAACTGCTCGGTTGGCAGGAGCAGGGACCGAACAACGGGAGCTCACCCCGTCGCAGGGATTCAAACCACCGACCTTCTGATCAGCAAGCCCTAGGCTCTGTGGTTTAACCCACAGCGCCACCCACGTCCCTAAGAACTCACCCTACTGTTCTTTTAATTAGAATGTTTTTCATCGTTGTTTCATGTGGATTGTATTGTATGTGCTTTTATTGTAAACCAGCCTGAGGTCATATCTGATCAAGGGTAGTATATAAATTCCCTAAAAAAACAGAAATACCCTCCCATTAGCAAACCTCAGTGGCACACCATAAGATTGGGACGTTTCAGGTGCATAGTTGCTTAGTTGTCATCATATAAACCTCTTTCTCTGCAGAACCTGGAGGTGGGCATCCGTAAGAAGATTGAGCACGAAGTGGTGATGAAGGCCAGCGCTAAACTACCCAAGAAACTGAGTGTGCTGAAGGCCCCCAAAGTGGACACCACAAAAGAGCCAGGCCACTCCAGCAAGTCTTAGCTATGTCCTGCATACCTGAGTGGGTAGCAGAGAGCAGCCGTATACGGCTGGACAACTGCACCCACGACACCCACCTTCTAGTCTTGGATGAGCCTGCAGATTAATAATGTAGCACCATTTCAGTTGGTGGTGAAAGCTTCCCTTCACACGAGAAACCGGGTGGGCTGTTCTGTGGCTAGGTGAAGAGGTGGGCTTTGTTTTTCAGCTATATTGTATGTAATATTGGTTCAAGCCCCAGCGTTTCCCCTGTTTTATATTTGGACTTGCCTCTCATTAATGACTTCAGTGGAAGCCATTCTTTCAAAGCTAGCCTGGACTGGGTAGAGTTTGTAGGAGCGACTGGAGCTGTTGCCCATTGCTGTTTCAGCAGCATCAAGTTATCAGAATCAGACAAGGCACACTGTGTTCATACGGGTCTACAGACATGGCATGTATGGCACCTATATAACATATTGGTATTTACACATGTGGGTGTCTTTGCAAACATGGGAGTCCAGTGTGTGAATGTTGGGCAGGACCCAGCAGGCTAGGATGAATCTCAATCCACTATTTTCTATAGGGCTTGGATGTCTACATGAGACTTGATCCACCCCGTATGAAGAAGCAGAAATTCCCAACTGAGCTTTGAGGTTTTTAGCTGTTCCTGGAACCAAGTGTGATTTACTCACGTGTGTATTGTGGTTTGAGTAAAAAGGATCTCTTCTGCCATCTGTCCCCTTTCTGCTGCCTTCTGAGGGTCCATATAACACACTAATTCTATTTTGCTGCCCGTTTCAACCTTGCCCCTTTTGCAAAGCTTCTGACATAATCTGTGATGATTGCTTTCGTAACCCAGAAGGTTCCTTATGGCTTCCTCATATCTTTCCACGGTACCTTGGTAAAACCAAGGTATATGTTCTCAGATCAGGAATCCCAAATCTAAAGTAATTTTTAAACGTTGAAATCCCTGTTCCTGTAACTACTGCAGATGTTTGCTTATTACTATAGTATCTCCACCACATTTAATAAATATGTTATCTAAAAAGTGCATTCTTAACTCAGAGCATTTCATCCTGCAGTTTTGTGAGTTGTGCAGGGATGAAAGATTTACTTGGAAATGTCCTGGAGTGGAGGCGAGAAGTTGGTGAACACAGAGGGCACGATCTGGCTAAACACAACCACTTTATCCTTTACTTATTTATTGCAAAATAAAAAAAATTCCTTCAGTAGCACCTTAAAGACCAACTAAGTTTTTATTTTGGTATGAGCTTTCGTGTGCATGCACACTTCTTCAGATACACTGAAACAGAAGAGCCAGACCCTTATGTATATTCAGAGGGTGGGGGTGGGGGTGGGAATGGGTGATGGGCTGATAGGAGTGGTAAACTCCTTATTTATTGCATTTATAGATCCCTCCTTTTATTCCCATGAGCTCACGGTGGTGTACATGCTGCTCCCCCTCCTCATTTCATTGCCACTGTGAGGTAGGTTAGGCTGCAAGGCAGTGACAGGCCCAAGGTCGCCGGGGAGCATTTTGGAGAAGCAGCCCATGATCTGGGACCAGGCACTGTCCTTTGGGTGAGGGGCAGGATACTTGCAACCACAAATTTTAAGATTTGCCACCTAGGCTAGGCAAAATGTGTGGACTCCTGATGGCAACATGCTTTATTAAATGTGCTAAAATGTAAAATTCATATTTAAAAGATCTGATCAGAAAAAAAAATTGGGAATTCTGAAGTGTATAACAAGAGAAGCTGGATTCTGCAACGTGTATAAATTATGCATACTAAGCAAATTTGCAGGATTTCTCTTATTTTGAATAATCTATACTGCAGTTTTTGCATGATTTATTCTGGTTATGCGGGTCTTTTAGGATGGACAAGGAACTGTGCAGGGCACTTAAACTAGGGTTGCCATATTTCAAAAAGTAAAAACCAGGACACCCTGAAAACTGTTGAGCATTTTTTTAGGAAGGACTCGAATTTTTTGAGCTTTTTCTTAGGCAAACCCGAAAGTTGTTGAGCGTTTACAAAAACACAAAACAAACTTGACTTGCCTCAGATCCAGGAAAAGGCGCCACATTTTGGAAATCCCCCATTTGATGCGCTTTCGAACTGCTAGGTGGGCAGGAGCTGAAATCTGTCGGGTCCTTTACCTTTGCCTTCATGTACACCTAAGAAAGGGAAAATGCACCAGTGGGAGGGATGGCTGGGTCACCCACTCTGCAAGCTGAGCAAACACGGCAGGGTACACCACAAAGGAGGTTTGTACCCTTTCTGTATGGGGTATATTGTGTGTGTGTGCACGCACTCCTGAACCGGGCAATGGGAGTCTGAAATAGAAACGAAGTCCTGCCAAACCTTAACCCTGCAGAGAAATTCACAGGTGAAAGTTGACATCACTAAACCAGAGTTCACAGAACTACTGGTAACCGAAGTTAAAAATTTAAATTAGTGGCATGCTTAGAAAGTTACCTTATTGCACATCGGACTGTTTGTCCATCTAGTCCAGTATTGTCTACTCTGACTGGGAGTGGCTCTGCAGCAGTGACGGAGAACCTGTGGCTCTCACAATGTTGGCCTCCAGCGCCTGTCAGCCCTACTAGCATGTCCAGATGTCAGGGGTGATGGGAATTTTAGTGCAACCATGTTGTTGTTGTTTAGTCGTGTCCGACTCTTCGTGACCCCATGGACCAGAGCACGCCAGGCACTCCTGTCTTGCACTGCCTCCCGCAGTTTGGTCAAACTCATGTTCGTAGCTTTGAGAACACTGTCCAACCATCTCGTCCTCTGTCGTCCCCTTCTCCTTGTGCCCTCCATCTTTCCCAACATCAGGGTCTTTTCCAAGGATTCTTCTCTTCTCATGAGGTGGCCAAAGTATTGGAGCCTCAGCTTCACGATCTGTCCTTCCAATGAGCACTCAGGGCTGATTTCCTTCAGAATGGATAGGTTTGATCTTCTTGCAGTCCATGGGACTCTCAAGAGTCTCCTCCAGCACCATAATTCAACCATACCTGGAGGGAAACAGGTTCTCCGCCCTGCTTCAAGGGGTCTCAGCAGAGTCCTAAGAGCCTCTTAATTGGAGGCACCAGGAACTGCGCCTGGAAAAACTGGAAGAGCGATCTGAAGTGTACAGCATGTTATTCAATGAAGGATAACTACCTGAAAATGACTTGCAGGTGGTATTTCACTCGGAGTAGACTTGCTAAGATGTATAAGACTGAATCAGTATGTGCTGGAGATGCAATAAGGCTGAGGGTACGTTCCTTTCATATGCGGTGGACCTGTAAAGGGGTAAAAAAAGTATTGGGAAATAATTCATAATGAATTGAAAAAAATGTCTAAAAGTACCGTACTTTCCCCCAAAAAGCCAGAATCCTTTTGGTTGGGGATAATTCAGATGGAAATTCCCAGGTGTCCAAAAAAGTTATTTATGTATGCTACTACTGCGGCCCGTGTTTTCTTAGCCCCAAAATGGAAAATGAGCAAGGTCCCAACCAAAGTAGAATGGCAACTTAAACTGAGGGAATATGCGCAGCTTGCGGACCTAGCATAGAATAAGAGAATAAGAGCATACATTTAAAGAAGATTGGGAAATGTTTATTGAATATATGGGGGGAAATTGTGTACACTTGAAAACGTTGGCAACATTCAGATAAATTCAACAGTGTAAATATATTAGTATATCATGAGAAGAGAAGACTCCCTGGAAAAGACCCTGATGTTGGGAAAGATGGAGGGCACTAGGAGAAGGGGACGACAGAGGACGAGATGGTTGGACAGTGTTCTCGAAGCTACGAACATGAGTTTGACCAAACTGCAGGAGGCAGTGGAAGACAGGAGTGCCTGGCGTGCTATGCTCCATGGGGTCACGAAGAGTCAGACACGACTAAACAACAACAAATAAGTTTTGATGGACGTAATAATGGAATACTGGATGGTTTAGTTTATGTAAAATATGCAGGGATTTATGTTATGCAAAAAGAAAAGTCATTGATATTTTAAGGTTGTTTAAATGAATATTCTAAAATATAAAACAGATAATTTCATGATGGGAGGGGGGGAACTGAACAACTGAGCATGGAACCTGCAGGTGTAGCATTTACTCTTTCACTGAGCTATAATGTGCCACACAAGTGCAGGAGTTCAGGAGGAGTAAGAATTAATTGTTGCTCATAAACCTCACCTGATGTGCTTCTGCATGAGTCACTGTTTGGGATATTCCCACCTATCCCTGATTGGACGGAGGCGGAGCCAGAGCGGAGGCAGAACAGGGAACCTTCTCTGAATGCTGGTAGTTAAGAAATTTCTCTGGTGGTGTGTATGCAGAGACAGGGCAGCATTGCCCATCTTGAGCATAGGTTCAGTGGAAAGAGCCAAGGTCGGCAGTGTGTCATCCAGTGTCACAGTGGGCAGCCTCACCTGTGAATGGCTACTTTGCGTTCCTGTGTGATCATGTGGCACACACTTTGGAGATTACTCCCTTTAGCAGTGACTGACAATTGCGAGGCTTTCCTCTATGGTGACCAGGAGAGGTCACTGTTGGAGTCCGAATACTAGTTTACAGAGATCATAGAATTGTAGAACTGGAAGGGACCCTAGTTCAAGCTCTGGCAATGCAAGAATCGTAGCTAAAGAATCCTTGACAGATGTCCATCCAACCTCTGTTAAAAAATCTCCAATGAAGGAGAGCCCGCCACCTTCTGAAGGAAGCCATTCCACTGCCAAACAACTCTTACTGTCAGAAAGTTCTTCCTAATGTCAGAATGCTTTCCCTGAATCTCCTTTCTTGTAATTTGAATCCATTGGTTCAGGTCCTTCTCTCTGGAGCAGCCAAAAAACAAGCTTGCTCCATCTTCCATGTGACAAAAGCAGCATTTTGGAGATAAGAAAAGATAAACAAATGGGCCTTTTGCTCATAACCCAACTGATTGAGCTTTACCCTTACTGATAAATATTTGGCCCCTCTGTTTTGTTCAGTTAACGTTTTAGTTGAACATTCTGCTCTCTAAGTCACACACACACACACACACACTATACTAAAAATACCAAGTCCTACAGAACCTTGTGTCTCTAACCTTAGGGTACGACCCAGCCCAATCTAAGGACTCCCAAATCCACTTATCCTACTCAATATGCAAGGAAACTATGCCACACTTTCTCCAAGAAGCTGCTCAAACATCTGATCGGTGTTCTGTACAGTCATACCTCGGTTTAAGTACGCCTCGGTTTGAGTACTTCCAGTTTAAGTACTCCGCGGACCCGTCTGGAACGGATTAATCCACTTTCCATTACTTTCAATGGGAAAGTTCGCTTCAGGTTAAGTACGCTTCAGGTTAAGTATGGACTTCCAGAACCAATTACACCCATACTTCGGGTTAAGTATGCTTCAGGTTGAGTATTCTGTGGACCGTCTGGAACGGATTAATCCACTTTCCATTACTTTCAATGGGAAAGTTCGCTTCAGGTTAAGTACGCTTCAGGTTAAGTACAGACGTCCGGAACCAATTGTGTACTTAAACCGAGGTACCACTGTACTCTAAACAGAAGCTAAACAAACTTGGTCGGTCTCTGGGGTGCTACTGGAAGGAATTTTTTTGTTTTGTTTCGGCTACGGCAGACCAACACGGCTACCTACCTAGAACTAGAACTGAAATCAAGTGTTATTTGCATCTGAAAGTGTATAACTTTGATCAGATTAAGCCCCTGATATTATATTTGAAGCACACAATTCATTATCTTCATTGTTGGTTTTTTACATTTATTTTTAAATGATGTATATTTGTGTGTACTCTTTCTTACATTGGTACCCCACATTTCCTAATGAGCTCAAGGCTCTTCATGCAGACAGACAAATTGTGCCACTTCAGAAGCTGGTGCTGATCACATTTTTTTAATGCTGCCACATAGTTTGCAGGGAGATTTTGTTTCGTTTTTCTACATAGAAGAGCATCCAGACACAGGACAGTCCTCACCCACAATCTGAAATGATGCCGGTACAGACTTCCATGCCCTCATATGTGGCTTGGTTCCTAGTGCGGCACATGTCAGATTTCTATGAAGTTGCTCACCCCAAACCATTTCGCTACAGCGAGGAAAGAAACCTTCAGGGCATCCTTGCCAGAATTGCAGTCTATTTCAAACGAGGCAGAATAGTAGTATCAATCTGGCACGATGACACAGAGCCCTGATTACTTCATTGGGTTGTCTTGGGCGGAATGAGCCCTATTAGGTTTCCATGCTGCAATCCATCTTATGACTAGTAGGAATGTTCCTGGAAGCCAGCTTTTCCACTGAAATGCTTTGACCTTCATCGTGCTTGGTTTCTGTAGAACAGGCTTGATTACACCAGATGCAGCCAAGGGTGCTGTGAAGGCTGGTACGAGTGCGAAAGGCGTACCTGTCTGACCCACGGGGCGCAATCCACCAGGAAGTTTTACTGGGCAAGCCCTGCAGAAAAGGACAGGAGCTCTTGCGCAGTTCCCTCTCATTTCACTAAGGAGAACTTTCTGATTATTAATGAGCAGGAGACTAGTTGCCTTAGGCTGCAATCCTAACATACCAAACAGGTCAAAACCCCCAGTTGCACAGTTGGACTTAACTTCCTAGTCTGCACTATAAATTATGCAGTTATCAAATTCAGTGTGTAGCACCATGTTGCTCCATCCTTGCTGGTGTTTGTATACATTCAGTCTTTTTAAATAAATGCATATAAAGTTCAAGAGTTTAGGGGAAGGGATTTTGGATGAGAAACCTCTAGTGCAGGCTTCCCCAAACTTCGGCCCTCCAGATCTTTTGGACTACAATTCCCATCATCCCTGACCATTGGTCCTGCTAGCTAGGGATGCTGGGAGTTGTAGCCCAACAACAGCGGGGGACTCAAGTCTGGGAAGTCCTGCCCTATCCCCTCAAAGGAGGGGAGGAGAACGGGAGGAGAAACATACAGTACATTAGCAATATTGTGAAGGTTGTGTTGCAAGGTCCCTGACTTGAGGTGACTGATATTGATATAAATTCTGCGCAGTTCCAACTATTAACTATTGCCTTTGCAAATGATCTCTTAGGCTTTTCTACATGTGCTGTGAACAAGGTGGTCTCTGGTTCAAATTTCACCTTTGACATAAAGTGCTGAGTATTCATTGTATAATATTTTCCAGAGTTATAACCATGTTAGTCAGCTGCTCCAAAACACAAAGGAGTCTTGTGGCAATTTGAAGGTTAAACAAATTTATTATGGCATCAACCTTTATGGACTAAAGTCCACTTTATCATACGCATGAAGTGTTGGGAAGTATAAGGATGTAGAGAAATACAGTACACACACACACACACAAACACGAAATGAATTCAGGGGGAAATGAAATGCAAAAACAATTGGGGGGAACACTGATAATTACAGCAACCATTCACAAAGCAGTGTTGAAGATAGTGAACATCCTGGCATTTGTAAGCTAATGGACACCTGTAGTGAGGTTAAAAACCTGTTATGTTGATTGAGACCACAGGTGATAGAACCTAAATTCTTGTTAAGTTGCAACTCATCAGTTTCACACTGAGGATTCCCTTTGAAGTCCTTTTGTCCAAGAAGGACAAAGGTCTGTAAAGGAGTATTGTAGGAGGTTGAAATGTTCTCCCGCTGGTTGTTGAATATTGCCCCTTTTGATGTCAGATTTGTGTCCATTATTCTTTTGCACAGACTGGCCTGTTTGTCCCTTGTAGATGGCAGAAAGTCATCGTTGGCAGAATATGGAATCCCAATGAGATGAGCAGGTGACAGAACCATTAATGTTGTGGCTGTCATTATTTGATTATAGTTACAGGTAGGTAGCCGTGTTGGTCTGACGCAGTCGAAACAAAATTTAAAAAATATTTCCAGTAGCACCTTAGAAACCAACTAAGTTTGTCATTGGTATGAGCTTTCATGTGTATCTGAAGAAGTGTGTATCTGAAGAAGTGTGCATGCACACGAAAGCTCATACCAATGACAAACTTAGTTGGTCTCTAAGGTATCATTAGAGTCTGTTATAGGGCTGCCCTTTATATTGCCTTACCCCCCCCCCCAATTTAGTGCTTATTCAGGGGCAGATTCAATATCCCAAGCCTTTTTCTTTCAATTGTCACTTTAAGAATGTCCAGGCTATATGGCAAGTCTCGAGACTGGCAGGTTTTTTTTTTTTTTTGCAAAAGTGTTTGACAGGAATGGTGACGTGTGTGCATTCATGGAGCAGATACTGAAACGGGATGCGACCTGGAATTGTCCTGTTGCTGTATTTAAAGAGCGAAAATGATTCGGTTAATGTGATTAAAATCCCGCCTCACCCCGGATTACATGAGGGGGGTTGGGGTGGAGGAAACCCTTGATGTCCTGCTCCTTTAGCCCCAGAGGCTGTGTGGCTAAATTCTTACACAACAGGCCTAGTTTAAAAGTTACGCTTACGCTTTCACATTTGAAACGACTTTTCTTCCTGGTCATTTTGTGAATGAAGGTGGCTCGCAGCAGAGCAGTTCGGCTCCCCCGCCTCCCTCGAGTCCGGTGGTGCGGAAGGCGAGGGCGCGGCGGCGATGAGCCCCCGGGGAGTGACGGACGGCAGAGGCGGCCCCTTCCCGGTTTGGAATGCGCGGCTCGCCACATTGTTGCCATTCCCAGCCGGCTCCAGAATGTTGTGAATGGAAGGCTCGCAGCGCAGGCCACGCCCACATAGAACCCCATCGGAAGGACTGAGGCCGCCCCCGCCTTGCCTGATTGGCTGGGTGGGCCTCTCGCCCTTTGATTGACATCTTTTCCCCCCAGACGGCCCTCCCCTCCGACTTTCCTTTCTTTCCTTTTTTTAATATTTATTTAAACCCCACGACATGGGGGCGTGCATTGTTTCCTCCTTGAGCGGCAGCCGAGCTCGCCCAATCCTTGCAGGTCTCTCCTTCGCTGGCCACCCAATGGGAGGCGAGCAGGTTGAAAAGGGAGGACCGGCGAGGCCGCGGCCGCCGAGCTCATTGTTGTGGGAGCTCCTTAAAGGGGCCGCATCCGACGCCGCCGACGCCAGCGGAGAGGGAGGAACGGCCGACTGAGCGGGCCAGGCCCGGGCCGCCTCCGCCTCTGGGTTTCCGGGCAAGGCGCGCAGGAGAGGCCGGGGATCGGCCGGGCCTATGGAGCCCCCGCCCGCCAAGCGCAGGTGCGGCGGCTCCGGGGAGCAGCCCGAGCCGGGGCCAGGCGCCGCCTCCGCCGCCACCTCGGCCCCCAGCGCCGTAGAGACGCTTCTGGACCTGAGCGCCCGGCGGGTGGCGGAGACGTGGGCCTTCGAGCAGGTGAGAGCAGGAGCGGAGGGGGAGGGAGCAGCTTTTCCGCTTCCCCCCCGGGCCGCCCTGGAGGCGCCGGGGCCGAGAGACGCCGGCCGCTGCGTGGGAAGGAGCCGGCGCGTCCGAGGCTCCCTTGGCCCCTCTCTCCCTAAGAGGTGCTGGGGCTCACAGCTGCCTGGCAAGCCTTCCTCCCGCTACACCCTCGTCTCCACCGAGGTTGCGGGACGGCGAAGGCACTCTGCACGTCCTCAGGAGCGCGTTCCTATATCTCGGGCCCCCATCCCCGGCCGCGTACGAGCCCTTCCCCCTTTTAAAGCCCCCCCCCCGCTTTTTCTCCTCCCTCTCTTTTTCTTTTCTCCGACGGCTGCGGCCTGCCGTTGCAAAGCCGATCCCGTGGCCTCAGGCCGTGGAAGTTGGGGCTGCCCGCTCCTTTGAAGCTGCCCTTGTGGGGCTCGGCCCCTTCGAACAATGGGTCGGGGTGCAGGTGGCAGCGTCGTCGATGGGCTTTATGCAGGCAGGAGAAGGGAAGGCAGGAATTCTGCGCGCCCCTTTAGTTGACAATCCTACTTACTAGCCAGGCTTGAACAAAGCCGAGCCTAATCTGTTTGTTTTTCTCTCCCCCCACCAATCTCTACCCTCTGCTATCTCCCTGTAGTCATCGCTGGGGCCAGCTCCTTTCTTCCTTTTAATTCTTCCCCCTCCTGCTACCGCCACCCTATCATCTTGTCATTCATACTTACCTTTGTATGCTCTTATCTCCTAACATCCTTTCCTGGGAGGTCAAATTTTGGCTGGCTGGATTATTGGGGGCAGGGTGACCCCTCTGAGTAGCTTTTGAAACCATGAGGTGGGTAGGGGGCTAATGGCCTAAATGTGGCCTTGCTTGGTTTATTAACTTGAGGTTTAGTGGACTTCCTCTAGGTCTCACCAGAGTGACTGACAATTACATTCCGGATCTCTTTCTTTCAGTCCATATACCTTGACTTTTTTTAGTTGTTGATTTGAGGAGAAGCTCCAGCATTTTTCTCACGTGCCTTTTTGTGTGATCCCATCAGGATTTACAGCCAGGCTTCCAAGGTCCGTTGAGATTGGAAGGAAAACATGACTTTATCTCCTGGCTTTCTTTTGCCTACTACTTGCACATGCTGTGTTTTAATTTATTCTGCATCTGTTTGTGATTCTCTCTCACCTACAACCCCTGCCCTCTGTTCAAATGATGCCTTTATGCAGCTTGATCTGGAGGAAGTGGTTATCCTAGGGTGCCCTTTAAAGGCTTTCTCTGTGTGTGCCTGCTGAGAAATAGGTGGAGTGGGTGTTAATTGGGATAGTTGAAACTAGCTAACTTTGGCTAGCCGAGAGAGCCGGGACTAGTCTGGGCAAAGCCTAGGAGAAGGTATGGTTGTGATACTGTGCCGTAGAGGGTGCGGGGAGGCTAGGCTCACTACACACGTTCTTCTCCTCTTTCTGAAATTTGTCAGAGCCACACTTGCTCACAATTCTTGGAGATCAAAGCTCAGCTACTTCCTTCCCTCAAATCTAAGAATTCCTTGTAAGCAGCTGCATTCCCATCCAGGGAGACAACAGGGTTTGATTTCTGTGTCAGGCTGGGAAACTCAGACAAGAGTCACTTGTCACTGCCATCAATGAGCGAAACTTCCAAGTCCAAGCACCTGCACACCTGAAATAGGAGGGAATGCGGAGGATCTCTGGGTTGAAAAAGCATATCCCCCTCCAGTCTTTTTAATTTGCAAGACTGGAAAGGTTTCATCAGGGAACTCTGAAAAGGAGAGGGGTATCGCTAGGGAAAAGGCTGCTGTGTATGTGAAGAACCCATTGAAAAATTCTGAATTCTGCTCATTTAATGGGCTAGTCCACAAGGATGATTCTCTGGACTACTGTGCCAGTGCTTAGAGTAAGTGTAGACTGTTTATCAGTCATCCCCACCTCCTCAATTTGCCTTGGCTTTGAGGCTCATTAGAACTCTGGAGCAATGAATGAGGATAGAACTGGGTATCCCTCCCCCCCAAAAAAACTACCCCATTTTGTCATTTGGAGCAGGCATAGTCCTCATCTTGCATGTGTATTTGAACTGAATAGCTGTTGTAAAACACAGCCAAATAGTTTCCTTTTAACTAGGTTCTTCGTCTCAAGTTCGATAAATGGAATTCTCACTGTGAAGGGAATGGCTTTGACTTGAAAGTGACAGGGTTGTAGCCATGGCCAATAAATTAGCCTTTGTCTTGATCGTTTCACGTAGACCTGTGTCTGGCCTCTTCCACTTTAGGCTGCAGGTGGTGGTGGTGGGTGTATTACTAAATTATTCTCTAAACAAATCGGTTTATTTCACAAGGAGGAGGAGCACATTTGGGAGAAGGTTTCTAGCCTATCTTTCTCCCAGACATATACCATGTTCAAGAAAATTTGTGTATGAAGGAGTATTCTATCATAAGCGCTCCCAACTTCAATCTAAATAATAGCAAAGAGGACATAGGTTTTGCTTCCTTAGTGAAAACTAAGCTTGGTGCTCACTTAGCTACATGAAGTGGCAGAGTCACTCTATGTAGATGTTGTAGTCGTACAGTTGCTCAAATTCCATTGAGTATTTCAGCAGGGCCTGTGAACAGACTGCAGGTCCACTTGTCTGTAGCATATACCTGCTCGGAACTGGTCTTCTGTAGTTTCAGCATTGGCTGGTTAACTTTCCTTCCTTTGTCGTCCCCCCCCCCAATTTAAATTGAAGGACACACTTGCCATAATGCACCATTCCTGACTGACTTTCTCATATTGCTCTTGGGCTGTATGTTATGGTTCTCTCGATCAAGTCACGTTATTCAACTCTGTTCCTAGCTGACTGAAGTACAAACAGGAATATGCAGGGGAAGCCTTCTGGTCAGGTGAGGTGATATAGCTGTTATCAGGTGATGAATTCTCCCGGTTCAGTTAAGAGCAGTGAAGTTTGATGTGGACTAGTCTGATTCTTTAGGTGAAATCCACTGGGAGTTTTGCTGCGCAAGCCCTATTTATTTATTTATTTATTTATTATCTTATTATTATTATTATTTATTGAATTATTTATTAAATTGTTATTTATTTGTTAAATTTATAATAATTTCAAAGTTGCCCAGGGTAGCAGATGACGAGTGATAAAAACATCTTTAAAAGAATTCCAATATAGATGTAGACTGGAAAGGTGGAGCCCTTTCCATAGGCACCATAGATGGTGACTGTGTAATATTTAAGGGGAGGGAATTCCTAGGGGTCAGGTGCCACAACACTAAAGGCCCGATTCCTATATTGTGCAGAACAGACCTCATATCTGCAGGAGGCCCACATCTGCAGAGCCATATAAGGATATGTAAGGGATCCATCAAAACCTTGACCTTGGCCTAGAAATTATTGGCAGTTGCTTTTAGGAAGCTCACATTTGTTTCAATGAGGCTTGTGCAGGAGATTTTTCAGTGGGTTAGTGGGACACAATCACTCTTCCATTTGGATTCCCCCCCCCCAGTGTTTGATTAAATAATAGCCAGAAGGGAGGGGAAGATACTAGAGGGAAGTTAACACAGAAGAGATTGAAGCTTATTTATTTATTACATTTATATACCGTACTGCCCTTTATCTGAAGATCTCAAGGCAGTTCACAAGATAAAAAATACAGAATAAAAGCACAGACAAATAGTTAGACCAAAAGCAAAACAAAACAATAACACCCCCCCCAACACATTTAAAAGACCCATGACTATTAATCAGCTAAAGGCCTGGTTGAAGAGAAAGGTTTTCACCTGACACCTAAAGATGTATAATGAAGGTGCCAGACAAACCTCCCTGGGCAGAGAGCATTCCACAAATGGGGAGCCACTGCAGAAAAGGGCTGTTCTTGTGTTGCCACCCTCTGGAACCCTCACGGAGGAGTCAGTGAAGATGGGCCTCAGAGAATGATCTCGGAGTCTGGGTTGGTTCATATGGGGAGAGGCAGTCCTTCAGGGATTGCAGCCCTAAGCCATTTAAAGCTTTATAGGTCAAAACCAGTGCAGTTGGGCCAGGATCAGTGTAATATGCTAAAACCGTCTTGCCCCGGCGAGCAACCTGCCCGCCGAATTCTGCACCAGCTAGTTTCCAAACATTCTTCAGACGCAGAACTACATATAATGTGTTGCAGTAATCCAACCTAGAACTCTCTGGTCCTTAGGGAGACTTGTGTGTAAGATGAGTATTGCCAGGAGGACTGGATGAAAGCAGGGCTGAAACTAGGCTTTATTTCACCCAGGTCAAAGACCCAGTTTGGTGCCCCCCCCCCGCGTGCGCATTTGTGTATATACACACACAAACACACACACACACACACACACACACAGCCTGGGAGCCTCAATGGTGTGCCTCTGGAAGCTTCGTCTAGAAAATATCCAGCTAGCGCCCCCACCCTCCAGCTACGGCCCTGGCATCTGCTTCCTGTGTCAAAGGGGATGGGGGGGGATTAAGAAAATGGGGTGTTGGGAAGAGAACCTGCATGGAGACACAGGGAAAGCGCTGGAAGAGAACTATGAACTAGAAGCCCGATGCTGAAAGAGCTGGAAATTTTGGCAAAAAGGTGGTGTGAGAATGGCAATACGGTGTGCGGGAGATGAATTTAATGAAGGCATCAGAACAGATTAAGTGGGAGAAATTCCAGTAGTCAAGATGACTGCATGGAGAAGAGGGCCAAAAGGGAAAGCCATATTAAGACCGTGTATGTGTTTGTAAGGAATCCAGTTCTGCCCAAGTTTGGATTGAATCACAAGGTTACTTACAAATTTGGCACAAGAGGAGGAGGGTTTAGTGAAATTTTGGAGTCTTAAGACCATCTGCCCGCACCAAAGATTCAGGTGCTGCTTGTGAGACAAGAGTTGATAATGTTCTGTTATCTGAGGAAACTATCGGGTAGAATTTAGGCAAAGATTTAGGCTGAAAATTTTGCTCATTCTTTTATCTTTAATTTAGGCAAAGATTTAGGCTGAAAGATTTACTCATTCTTTCATCTTTAATTTGAGATGATTGGGCAAGAGGGCAGGGGGGAAAAGAAGGCTGGATGAAATCTGAGAATATTTGTAAGCAGACCATTGCTTAATATGGGAGAAAACCTCCTCCAGTGAGGAAGCTGCTTGTATTAACATAAATTATCAAGAAGGGAAATAAGTTGGTTAAATGGCAACTTGTGAACCAGTTTCTGTTTTCCGGACAGAGTTGGAATTGTGTACCTATAAGCTACATAAACTGGACTAGGAGGAAATATCTGCGAGTGGACGTTTAGGAGCCTGCCTGATCCTTGCTGGCCATTCTCTGAATACCAAGACTTTGTGTGGCCACCATTTATGCTGAAGTGAAGGAAAAGTCTTTTCCTTGTGGCGTCAATTGGTCGTGGCAACTGTGTGGGAGTCTGGAACCCAAAATAGAAGAGAAGGCCAATTTTGAGTATCCTTTGCATGGAAATCGGTGTATAGATTTAGAAGTTAGTGTGCCTGTTGTGATGCGTTTAAGAGATCTGATTGCAGCAGTGCTGAAACTTCTGGCACCTGTTGGCTGAGCTGTTCTGTGGTGGCTTGAGCGTTCTGAGAAGCGAGAATGAAATGGGCCACGCAGAATGTTTTCGCACAGTCTGTCACAGATGTGGGGAAGTGGGAAGTTAGTTTGGCTGTGGCTGAAGTGACCTGCTGTCTCTAGGGCAGGAGGAGTTTGTGAGTAAGGTAAGCCAGATGAATGAGAATGATCCCAAGAGATGGAGGCTGAAGGGCCTGGAGACTGTGCTTTTCATTTGCTTGGGGACGGTAGGCAGGAATAGCAAGAAGAAGGAGCTGGAGGCTCCAGAGACTGGCATTTGACCCCCTGTTGCAGTGTAGCTCATAGCAGGTGCCAATAACATCCCCATTCCCGATGCTGCCCTTTGACCTAGGAATCTCCTTTCTTGTAACTAGAAACCATTGGTTCAAGTCCTAACCTTCTGAGCAGGAGAAAACAAGCTTTCGCCATCTTCTACATAACAGCTCTAAAGAATTGAATATGGCTATCATGTCTCCTCTCACTCTCCTCTTTTCCAGGCTAAACATATCCAGCTCCCTCAACTGTTCCTCACAAGGCTTGGTTTGCAGACCCTTGATCATCTTGGTCACACTCCTCTGAACATCTTCCAGTTTTATCAATATCCTTCTTAAATTGTGGTGCCCAAAATTGGACTCAGTACTCCAGGTGTGATCTGACCAAGGCAGAATAGAGTGGTTCTAATACTTGCCTTGAATTGAACTCTATACTTCTGTTGGTGCAGCCTAGAATAACCTTAGCTTCTTTTGCTGCTGCACTGCACTGTTGACTCATGTTAAGTTTGTGGTTTACTAAGACCCCTAGATCTTTTTTGCATGTACTACTAAGCCAGGTTTCCTCCATTTTATATTTGTGCAGCTGGTTATTCCTTCCTAAGTGTAGAACCTGACATTTGTTCCTGTTGAAATTCTTTTTGTTAGTTTGGGCCCAGTTCTCCAATCTGTTAAACTAGTATTGAATCCTAATTCCATCTTTGGTGGCATTAGCTACCCCTCCCAGTTTGGTGGTGGTTTTGTTTTGAGAAATGAGTGCTGGACTGAAAGGTTGAAAAACATGGACCTAAGGCATTTGCTGTTCCAGGGAGTTAGATGGTTTGTGCTCCAACCCTTTGGGGTTCCTTTTACCGTCTTGCAGCAGAGTTACCCAAAAAGTCTTCCTGCATCTTCACAGCAGCAGCAGCAGCAATCCAGCTCTCTATTGGTGAATTCCCTTGAAGGAATAAACACCTCACCTGTTCAGTTCTTCTCCAAAGTATTTATTTATATTACAAGTTGCGTAACGCTATATCGTTACTCGTCTACATAAAATAAAACACAACTATATACAGAGATTTCAATCCTTTGCCCAGAGAGACATGCTCACAGTCTCTCACAAAGGCCAGCACAGGGTATTCTGGGTGACAAGCCCAGCATATATTTCTGAATTCCGGAGGAGGAGGAGCAATAAGGGGGTTATGATACAGCCATTCTCCCATTCGTATGCTGCTCTTGGTGTGCTTGGACGTTTCCATTAACACGCCAGGGCCTCACCACCTTTGGGGGTTGTAATCAATGTGAATGTTGTTCAGGCTTGGTCTAAAGGGGAATGAGGCTCCGAGGCTCAGTGACCAAAACGGGAGGGTGAGCGAGGAGAGAGAGGAAGGAATTCCAAACTTACTTGCACTAACTAGCCAGATATGCTATGGCCAAAGGAAGTCAAGATGATGATGGGACCCAGCTCTCATTGGACAGGAGTTTAGCATGGTGTGTGGTAGTACCTGGCTTCACTCCCCCCCTTCCTTTTATCTGTGGCAGCAGGAACTCTCTGCTCTCTGGGAGGGCTGGGTGCTATTGGCCCATAGAATCATAGAGTTGGAAGAGACCACAAGGGCCATCCAGTCCAACCCCCTGCCAAGCAGGAAACACCATCAAAGCATTCTTGACATATGGCTGTCAAGCCTCTGCTTAAAGACCTCCAAAGAAGGAGACTCCACCACACTTCTTGGCAGCAAATTCCACTGTCGAACAGCTCTTACTGTTACTGTCGAACAGCTCTTACTGTCGAACAGCTCTTACTGTCACCATAGCTGCTCTCCTTTTTCTGAGCTATGGGCTACTAACAAGTCACAACAATGGCTTTTTATGTCTCTGGTTTACGGTAGATGATGCTTGCCGATCGCATCTTTGCGTAAGCATTTGCATTCCTTTCCCAGGCCTGTCACAATTCTGTGGCTTCCCGTATCATGTAGTCTCCACCCTCAACCCCACCAAATACTTAGGAATCCCAATTCACTAGGCACCTTCTTATAGTACAGAGAGCTCAGCGGGGACGGGATGGGGGGGGGAGCAGCCCAAATAGCTGGCCATCCATCTGCTTGACCACATTGGTGTCTAGGAATTTGAAAAGATTTTTAGTCATACCCTGGTGTCATGAAAATATGGTGTTTGTGCCCAGACAGACGATGCAGTTTCTCTCCAGATGTTGCTGAACTCCAGCTGCAATCATGAACCCTGATCACTGGCCCTGCTGGCTAGGGGTGATGAGAGGGCGTCAAGCGCCAGCTTTCCCATCCCTGCTGCATCAAGGGATGGTCAAAGTGTATGCAGTCGTACCTCCGTTTATGTAACCCTCTGGTTACGTAAACTTCGGGATATGCGCGCGGCAAACCCACAAGTATTTTCCCAGGTTTTGCTGCGTGCGCATAAGCGGTCCTCAGGTTGCGGAAATCCTCGGGATCCGACCGGACCTCCGGAACGGCTCCCGTCCACAACCGGAGGTACCACTGTATCGGTTTATGGCATCCGTGTTCCAGGATGTCAGGCAGAGGGCCTAGCAGGCTTGTTTGGGGGTGGCCAGGGCCGAAAGATACACCTATGTATTAAACATTTAGAATCTCATCTTCTGTGTTAGGCTTGACAGTTGAATAGCAATAAAAGTAAAGCTCTGAATATAAAACATTGAAGTTTTAACAGGAAAAGGAACCAAGTCAGTCATGGAAAAACCCAGTGATTGGCCCAAGGTCACCCAGTGAGTTCCACAGCTGAGTGGGGACTTGAACCTTGCCCCCTAGGTCCTAGTCCAACACTGCAATACCACAGGGCAGTGTAAAAGCTAAGAGTTGGTGCCTGGCAGATATCTCAGGCGAGGGAGTTCCATCACTCGGGTGCCACCACAGAAAAGACTTCATCCTTGGGTCTAAAGGTTGGGGCTGCAAGGATGACACCTGGAGGATGATCCTAAGAGGTGAATGGGTTTATACAGGAGACAGTTGTCATTCGGATCCCTGGTCCCAGGATGTTATAGTCCTAATGGTGATCTTATTCCTCTCATCCAGGTAGAAGAGCGTTTCTCCCGCGTCCCGGAACCTGTGCAGAAGCGCATTGTTTTTTGGTCCTTCCCACGGAGCGAGCGAGAAATATGCATGTATTCATCCCTTGGCTATCACCCTCCGGAGGGTGAGCGAGACTCACGCGTGCCCTTTAACCGTGGCCTAAATTTGTTACAGTCGGGTGCTGTTGACCGTGTCCTGCAAGTAGGTAAGTGGCTTTTGTGTTGGATGAATCTTGCGCACTGCTCCAGAGGGTTGGGGGAACCCCCTGGAATAGATTGAGGGGGGCATGCAGGGGGAGAGCTTTCTGTTGCACAAGCAGAAATCTTTGTGCTGCTGGAGCAATTGGGGGGGGGGGAGGAGAGGGAGGGGATGTCCCATTGAGCAAAGGAAAATCCTTGTGGCAAAGTTAAAGCCGTGATAAAACTCTGCTTGCATGCAGTTGAAAGGTCTGGAATGGCACTTCAGCATATGCATGTATGTGGGAGGAAATACTCTTAAATTCAGACTTTTCTGAGTACACATGCATTCGACTAACTGGCCAGTCTTATTTCTCATGTAGACAGGCTGGGGAAACAAGGGTTTGTGATCTTGCCGTTTGTCGCAACCGTGAGTGAGCAAGGTAGCAGCTCACTGCTACCATAGAGGTTTCCAAGGCAATGGGGCAAGCCAAGTTAACAGCTGCTCATGTAAGATCATGTGGCAGGTTGCTGCACTCTTGCCATTCTTGGATTAACATACAAAGGGGATAATGATCAAGGCTATAGTTACTTGATGTCCCAAGTCACGTGCCTTTTTGTTTTTGTTGCTTTAAATATTCCTGTGTTGTCTGTCTGGGTTCAGAAACTTTGCAAATGTTTTAGGTGGCATGGGCTGGATGATGCAGAGGGAAAGGGGGACTGATATCAGGACAACCTGGGAAGGGTTGTCCTTTGTTGTTTGTCCTTTATCCTTTGTTTGTTTGTTTGTTTGTTTGTCCTTTGTTGTTTGTTCCAAGACCTAGGTAAGGGGTTCCCAAACTAAGGCTCGGGGGGGGGGGGCTGGATGTGGCCCAATCACCTTCTAAATCCGGCCCGCGGGCGGTCCGGGAATCGGCATGTTTTTACATGAGTAGTATGTGTCCTTTTATTTAAAATGCATCTCTGGGTTATTTGTGGGGCAAAGGAATTTGTTCATTTCCGCCCCCCAAAATATAGTCCGGCCCCCCACAAGGTCTGAGGGACAGTGGACCGGCCCCCTGCTGAAAAAGTTAGCTGACCCCTGACCTAGGTTGTAGAGGAAATGTTTTTGAGGCAATCAGTGTCGGGGCAGGGGATGTTTAAATAAAACAGAGTGTATCCGCCACAAAAATACAACTTTCCCCCTATTCCAGCGACCCAATTTATGTCCAAATGATCTGTTGGAGCTTTCTGCAAAATCTTCAAGTAACCAAAGGTGGGGTATACCAAAATTGAAGCGCTGCTGTAGGAAAGCTCCACCCTCTATGTCCTTTCTTTATATGCCCGTTTTGTATGAATTAATGAAGGGTGTGTTGTGGGTAATCATGATCAGGCACTGAGCAGCAGGCAAGGCCGGCGTGGCCCCGTCTACTTGTATAGTGTCTTATGGGAAGAATTGGACTCTGGAGCTCTGCATAGTATTTGGTCCTGGACAGTTGCAATCTCTGCCTCTTGCTTTGTTGTTGATCATTTCTGCACAAACATGAGGCTTAGACTTCCTTGAGTAAAGAAAAGGCTTCATTAGGTTGCCAAACTGTGGCCTCGGATTCTGTAGCTGGGCAGTAAAGTTGCGGAACTACACACATCCCTGACAGGACCAGGCACTTGTTGATGATCTTGAGCAGAAAAAAACTTCTCTAATAACAGGATTAGTTGCGGGTGGATCCTTGATGACTGTTGCTGAAATATTAATAGGCTATCTGTGAACTGGGCTGGAAGGGAAGTGACTAGCTTAGCCGACTAACTGGCTTTCTTTTGGCTCAAAAAAATCTCTTCACTTTTTAACTTTACAAAGTCATCCATTTGATAATGTATTTGTGTTAATACCAGCACTTGCTTCTTGTGTACACCCCTCATAGAATCCTAGAATTATTGAGTTGGAAGGAACCCCAAGGGGTCATCTAGTCCAACCCCCTGCAATGCAGAATTCTGACGCTTGCAGACTTCTGTCAGCATCCTGCAGGGGATTGGCCCCATATATGTATGGCCAGAATGGAGCCCTCAGCATTAATGAACATGAAATCCTTGCTATGTTTCTGTCCCATGAGCCTTGGGCTGCTTCCTGTCTCTTCCTTGTGTCTGCCCACGTTAGAACACAAGGGCTGCTGAGTCTTCCCGCACGCTGCTTCATTAACAGAAGTGCATTGGGCAGTTTCGTAACAGCTGTTTTATTTGAGCTCTCCTTTAGTGTCCCAGGCCAGCACTTATTACTTTACATCTAAAAAAAACCAAAACAATGACATTATCTTCTCAAATGTCACATACTGTAGTTGAATTTATGACTTGTACAGTAGAACTTCGGCTTACATTACCCTCGGGTAACGTAAAATTCGGGTTGCAAAAGCGACGAATCCAGAAGTATTTTTCCGGGTTTCGCCGCTTGCGCATGTGCAGAAGCGCTCTACGCACCCCGCGCATGCACAGAATAGGCACCTCCTGTCCACTACTGGAGGTACCACTGTAGTTCAATCCTATATATGTCCATTCAGAAGTAAGCCTTACTGGTCTTACTCCCCAGGTTAAGTGGGGTGTTAGGGGAGGGGTCGTACCTCTGGTGGGGGAACACGTCATGCTCTTTCTGGGGTAGTTTGTCCACCTTTGGTCCCTGCACTCAGCACTCACCTGTGGTTCCTAGAAGCTGTTAGCATGCAACAGCGGCCACATCCTGCGAACGACTTTGGCTGGCTGGCTAATCCAGGTGAGGGCAGCTGATGGGTCTCAAACCTTCGGTGAGTCGGGGACTTCCCCTGCATGTGAAGAAAGGCTCGGTGGATCGAGTGGACGAGACTAATAGTGGTTCGGGTCCAATAGTCAAGAAGGCGGTTTCTGCACGTGCTGTAGAGGGAAGTGAGAGGCAGATGGGGCTCGGCAACCTGGGAAGGTAGCCCATCTAGGAGAAGGAAAACTGATCCTAAACCTCTGCTGCCTTGTGGGATATGTTTGGGAGAAGAAAAGATTAAGGAGTAAGCCATACACAAATTCGGAGTGGAGTCCCTTAGACGGTTGGATGGCGCCTTGTACGCCTCCTTCCAGCAACTCCTGCAGCCAAGCTGGTGCCAAACGTGTTGCTCTGCTTTCCTTTGGACCACATCAACAAAGCCGAGAGAGGGGTCTTGTCATCTGGGCAGCCCAGGATCACCATACACGCTGCCTAAGCTTGTGCCCCGGAGAGGTCACTTCAGTGCTGCTAATTCAGCAGTTTGACTTCACCCCTGCAGGTGCACTCCATTGTCTTTTGAGACAGGCGGATGCCAACCTGGTTAGGTGGACATAGGATTGCAGCCTCGTGAGGCTGCAATGAATTGGAAATGCCCCGCTGAAAGCCCTGCTCTAGGTTTTCTCATTGATTTAATTGTATGGAATGTGTGCGTGTGCAAGCCATGAAGTATTTGGATAATCTGTGGCTGTGTCTTTAAGTAAGGCAGAGACTGTGGCAGGTGGTTAGTGCTGAATATCCTCCAGCCCATGTAATATTCTTGACAACCTCTTGCTCCTACTGCGTTTCAGTAGCCCTTACTTTATTAGAAGGGTATTTAGAGGACCATGATACTTTCCTGTCTACTTGAGTTTGTGCCACATCTTATGAGTGGCATGCTAGCATTTGAGAGTTAATATTCTGTGTTCATCTGAATGCTTAGTGTGTTTTACAGCAAATGAACCTCGTGAATGTTACATGCAAAACATGCTGAGAATATAGAACTAACATTAGGACTTGCTCTGTTTTTGTCGCAAGACTCGTTGGCAGCAGCTCTGTTCTGTCTCGGTTCTAGCACTTCTGGTCCTTTCTTGCCCATCTTCAGTCTGCAGTTGCTGTACTCCTACCACCTACCATCTGCTGTCTTCTGGTCATATAAAAGCAAACAGAACATTAACTATTCTGTAGTGGCTAGAACTCGAGATTTTGGCATAATATAGTATCCCAGTGATGCGACCTTGAAACGCAAGACTGAAGGTCAAGGGTTCAGATGTAACCTTGGCGAAACAGGCTCTCTTCCTCCCTCCCTCCCCCTTTTTAGTACATGTGTGATTTTCAAAAAACAGCAACAACCATGCCCAACAAAGACTGGAAACTATTTTAACATTTCTGTACAATAGATGTGAAGCTCACCACCACCAACAGGGTCATTCTGCTATGTAACAGTGCTCAGGAGACAGGCTTCCGCTTTCAGATTTCTGGCCACCAATACTAGATTTGCATTCCTTCTCTTCCTGCCCCTAGCCTAGCACCGAGTCTTTTGGTAACAAAAAGGCCAACATGGTATTTTGGGTTTCCTGCCTGCAACTCCCCCCCCTAACCTGTTCAAGGGATCTTGGAAGCTGCTTGAGCTGAGCAGACTGCCATGTCATCAAGTCCTCAGAGCTGCCCCATATGACTGCCGCAAATGTTACAGACTTGCTAACAATGCTAAGCCAAAAGTAGAACTGGTGAGCGGGAGCTGCGTGCCAGGAAATCCCCAGTTCAACTTCCACCTCAGCCATAAACTTGGTAGCCTTAAACAAGCCACCGTTCCCTGGGGCTCGGCACCCACAACATAGGCATGATCCTGGCCTGCCTTGCAGGACAGACTGTAAAGACATCAAGACAATATGTGCTCTTGGAATGCAGTGGTACCTCGACTTATGAAGGCTTCGACTTCCGAAGTCGGCAACCCCGGAAGCCTTTTCGCCCCGCGCGCGCGTTCTGCGGTCCACGCATGCGCAGAAGCACAAAATCGCGCTTCGTGCATGCGCAGAATGGGCGCTTCGACAACTGAAGACTTCGACTTACGAAGACTGTCGCGGAACAGATCGTCTTTATAAGTCGAGGTACCGCTGTACTTGAAATCTGCTCCCTAAATACCATGGACAGACTTAGTTTGGCTGATTTGCAAAACTCAGGTTATGAACTTGGGACCCAAGTTCAACTAACTTAGTTTGGATCTAAGCCATTGGTTTATATAAAAGTAAAAGTGTGAACTGCTTGTTGCAGCATTTATTGGACAGAGTTAAAACAGAGAAGCAAGACTGTGGTATGAAAGCCATTCTCAATATTGGATCTGTGTTCTGTATAGTGCTGGCTCAATAAAGGAATGGCATTCTGCACCTACTGTTTTTTAAAGTAAAGTCTTGCCACTGGAAACAAGTTCTGGAATTTTAGCTCTGGGTCACATATTAAGTCCTTGTGTTACATCTAAATTGGGTGGTTGGGAAACCAGTGGTTCTCTATATGTTGAATGATCTGCCCTGATCATTGGCCATGCTCGTTGGCGCTGAAGGGAGTCTAGAACCGTTTGGAGGCCACAGAATCCCCAACCCTGGTTTTCCCCTCCTACTCGGTGTTGTTTTGGCCAAGCAGTAGGTAAAGTGCTCTCAGTTCTCTGAAAAGAAAGATGAAGTAATTTAACAGCTGGATCTTGTTTAATAAAAATGACTTGGTGCTGACTTTCCCCTAAAAATCACAATTTTTCCCCCAAAAGACAACAAATCTGGAACTTATGTACTAGATGCAGATCAAACATAACCTTTTGTTAAAGTCTTTCTTTGATCTTGAGATTCTTCACACATTTACAGTTCCAAAATAATCTGTTGATCTCATGTCCAGTTTGCAGGCTTCCCACAGGCATTTGGTTGGCCACTGTGAGAACAGAATGCTAGATTAGATGGGCCATTGGCCTGATCAGGCAGACTCATTTTATGTTCTTAGTTTTTCAAGCCGGATTTAGTCCTAATGGAGCACAATCTGCTCAGAGTAATCAGTATCTCTCTTGGGAGGGTGCTTGCACATGGGATGGGAGTGGGGAGATAACCTGAGGGTGGTGGTCAAAATTCAACATTTTAAAACCAGCGTTCAAAACTCCCATTGTTCTAGGCGCATTTTGCGACAAGGAATTTCATTAGCGCAAGCCGTTTCTGAGGTCCGGGCGCAGTGGTGGACCTAAGATTTCAGATTAGAACTGCAGAGTGGAAGGTAAGGGGGACCTTTTTCTGCCTCCCCACTTCCAGCCACTCTCTGAAGACTGGAGAAGAGACCCTCTTAAGAATATTAGGGGGGTGGGCAGGGGAAGCATGGCTTTGTTTTTTGCATGTGAAAAATGAACATAATATTTTAGCTGCAGTTCATTCATTTTCAGTTTTGTATTCTCGTTATAAAAAAGTGTGCGTAGACATTCCGTTGTTGCGCCCATAATTTAGGAATGAGGTGCTATTTACCTCCTAGATTTCACATCTCAGTTTCTTAACACTGTTTAAAATGCTGTGTAAATCTGGGGTGAATAACTAATTGCCCTCCCAATGTTTTGAACTCCCAAATCCCATTGGCCCCAGACAGCATGGCTCATACTGAATGGTGCTAGGATTTGTGTTTCAGCAAGACCTGGAGGGCACCACCTAGCCAAAATGTTCTGGTTGCCTCTTTTCAATTTCTTTTCTAGAACTAAAAGGGAAAAGAGCAATTAAATCGGGGTAGAGCCTATTACTGGAACAGGTTAAAGTGTTTGGGGCTTTTCATTTAGAAGAAAAGACTAAGGGGAAAGGTATTTCTGTCAAAAGCCTGCCTAGTGTAGAGTAAAATGTGTCTCATTTGGAACTCAGGGCTTGTCCAGTGAAACTGGCTGATAGACATGTTAGACAAAAGGAAGTTTTTCTTTGCATAACAAGAGTTCAGTGAGTAAGCTATGGAATTGTGCCAGTGATAACTTTAAGGAAAGACAATTTTACTTGAGGGTTATTCTTGCGATAGCTGTGACCTGGATAACTTTCATGTTCAGAAGTGTATATGTCTGAGCAGCAAGTGTTGCTACCTTCTGGTAACTGATCCTCGTTAAAGTTTCTAGTTGCCTGCCATCTTTAACTGCCCATTTTTTATAAAATGGGGGTGAGGGGACTTGAAGCCATCTCCCTGTTCTTTGGGCAGCTCAGCTATGTGTGCTTCATTGCAAATGAAGCACACATGCTTGCTTCATTAGATAATGATAATGATAATAATTAATAAATAAATAAATACCCTGTTTCTCATATTTTAAGACATACCCATAAAATAAGCCATAGCAGGATTTTTAAGCATTCAACGAATATAAGCCATACCCCGAAAATAAGACATAGTGATAGGCACAGCAGCAATGCCGGCCGCGGCAGGAGGAGGAGGAAAAAAAATAAGACATCCCTTGAAAATAAGCCATAGTGTGTTTTTTTGAGGAAAAAATAAATATAATACATGTCTTATAATATGAGAAACACGGTAAATAAATTTATTATTTATACCCCACCCATCTGGCTGGGTTTCCCCAGCCACTCTGGGCGGCTTCCAACAGAAGAATAAAATAATCGATTAAAGATTAAAAGCCTCCCTAAACAGGGCAGCCTTCAGATGTCTTCTAAAAATCTGGTAGCTGTTTTTCTCTTTGACATCTGATGGGAGGGCGTTCCACAGGGCGGGCGCCTCTGCCTGGTTCCCTGCAACTTGGCTTCTCGCAACGAGGGAACCGCCAGAAGGCCCTCGGCACTGGACCTCAATGTCCGGGCAGAACGATGGGGGTGGAGATGCTCCTTTTAGGTATACTGGACCAAGGCCATTTAGGACTTTAAAGGTCAGCACCAACACTTTGAATTGTGCTCGGAAACATACAGGGAACCAAGAACAGATAGCATGAACAGTGCCTATCTTTGCTCAAAAGTTGCCTCAAAGACAGTGCTTATAAATGGAGGCAGTCTGCATGCTCAGTGGAGAGTCACTGTGTGGTGTGCGCGCATGTTTGAATAATTCTGCCTCAAATATGAGTTTGCATCTTGAGTAGTTGCAGCGCATGGATGCCCACTGAGGTGCCCTGTACATGTTGCTGGAGTAAAACTCGCACCATCCCTGAGCTAGTGTTAGAAATTAGCCAGGCGCATTTTGCCAATTGCAACTGCATGGAGATCTCTGGATGCCAGGTTGATGACTGACAACTCCGTCTGATTGGCTCCTCCAGCTTTCTCAAGCAAATAAGCAGAAGAGCTTATTTCTTGCATTTATCTTTTTCTGCAAGGAGTGCGTGCTTCACCCCCATTCTTACCCCCTACCCTGTGAGGTAGGTTAGGAGGCTGTGACTCAGTTAATAGTTTGACACTCTCACCACTAGACCACGCTAGCTTCCTAGAGTTCTTCTGCTATGGGGCAGCTAAATAAATTAAGTAGGTAAATAAATATGGGGTAAGCAAAATGTCACTTAGAGAAGGATCTGAAATATTTTCCTTGAAGCTTGAATTTGTTTTAGATCTGGATTGTTTTATTTGATGTTTTAACTACCGGTATTTCATTTTTTGTAACACGGGTCCAAGCAGTCTGCTGGGAGTATGACGAATATCTCCCTAAATAAACTTAGATATGAAAGAGAGCAAATGTGCCGAGAGCTGATTAATTTGGATACTACCCCCACACGTTATTTGAATACAAAAGTCCTTTCTGTCCTTTGGACTTACAGCTGTTTTGTTATGCATGCAGCAGGTATTGCTATTCAAGCGAGTTGTTGAGCTGTACAAGAGCAGAGCTTGGCCTTTTAATGAAAATGAGGCTTTGGAGTTTGAGCTGTGCTTGCAGCATGGTGAAAAGGGATCACGGGCTATACTGCTCTGGTGCAGGTGACTAGAATCCTGCTTCCAAATGCTCCTGTGCGTAATAAACTCTCTGCTAGTTAAAGCAAGCAAGCAAGCAAGCAAAAAAGCTAAGACAATAAAGAGAATTCTTGGCAAACATACAACAAATCAGGTGTAAAGACTTGCCAAGAGATTTAAGAATAAGAAGAATTGGGGGAATCCTTCAAGATGACACCCCCATCCGTATCTGAAGTGGTACAGTCCACCCTGTCACCTTTTTCTTCTGCATTGTTAGACCTAAGCTGAGATTTGGCTTGCCACTAGCGTGCTTCAAAGCCTCCAATCAAAACCAGAAAAGTTACCACTTCAGATGAGACTTTGGATTTGAGTCATATGGAAGCAGAAATGATAACCTACCCTGCAAGGCTTGAGTTACCGCTTATATTATAACGGATGTGAAATCTGTGCAAGTCAAGAGGTAGCTAGCTTCAGGTGGGCTGGAGTTTAAAGGCAACCCCATAGTTGCCTTTGACTGGACATAACCATCCAGGGGTCCTTTACCTTTACCATAGAGTCCTAGGGCTGGGAGTCCAATAAGTCCTTAAGCTCACCCCGTAGCACCAAGCCAGGGCCTTCTATTAATGGCACCGTCAGTTAAATGCATGCAGCATCCAAGGCTGTTTGTCGCATTAAACGGTAGCTTAAAGCTGCGGTTTATTGTGAGTGGGCTGTTCCTATGGCATTTCGCCCCTTCTCCTGCTTAGCCACAGATTAAAAACAACTCTGAGGCTCTTCTGAACATGGGCCCATTGTCAGTTCCCCCCAAATAAACCTCAAGCAATAACCATATTCTTGACATACCGGTATTGCTTTGGATCACGTGCTGCTCATACACAGTCAGTCTTACGCAGGCATCCACAAACTCGGCCCTCCAGCTGTTTTGGGACTACAATTTACATCATCCCTAGCCAACAGGACCAGTTGTCAGGGATGATGGGAATTGTTGTCCAACAACAGCTGGAGGGCTGACTTTGGGGATGCCTGGTCTTGCTCAAACCAGGCCAGTGTGTCTTCAGGTGATTCTGGAGCAGATAATTCTAGGCAACTCACAAAAGTGAAGTTAAATATGGGATACTGGAGAAGCCCCTACCTCTTCCCACCTTTCAGTCCCATCTCCAAATTGCCAGTCTAGATTTATCAATTACGGTATCTTTTAGCATATTGTTTTATAGTTGCCGTTGCCTTAAAATAAGATAATTATTTATAGACTTTTCCTTCTGTTCCTGTTGGATTTTTTTCCTCCTTGAAAAGAGTGGCCAGGTTCGCCTTCTAGATGACGTCTTGCCAAAGGCCTGTGCAAACGCATTAATGCTTCCTGCTTAAAGTGCTCCGTCTCATACAGCCAAAAATTACATTTGTCTCCTTTACAGCTGCATCACATTGGTGGCTCATAGCCTTTTGTGACTGAGCAGGATCTGCCCAGTTCTTTCCTCATTTGTTATTTGCAGCCGATGAGTCCTTTGCTAATAATACAGAAAACTCTTGTAGTTTCAGAGTATGACTCCAACTCTTTCCGCTGTAGGATTTCATTCCATTGCTCTGCTCGGTGAATTAATCCAGTTTGTCCTCCTGGTTCTTTAGAAGCAATGACTTTTCACCTCCTGTCATTCATAGACTTTATCAATGAACTCCTCCTATCTGAGGAAAAAAAATATTGATTAAAATATGTCCCAAGACTGATCCCTGATGCTTCAACAGGTTTCTGTTTTAACACAACTTTTAATCAAAGCTGCTCCTTCTCCATCTTACTGTAGATGTTTATGCCAATGATGAGGGCAACACTGATGTACAGAATAGCTAAAGACTTTTGTGGCTATATTTAATACAAGATTCTCAATGCACATCATTTTTCAGGAGTGAGTGGTAGCACAAACCTATGGAGACTTATTCAGAAGTAAATACCACTAAGTTCAATGGGGCTTTGTTGTTGTTGTTTAGTCGTTTAGTCGTGTCCGACTCTTCGTGACCCCATGGACCAGAGCACGCCAGGCACTCCTGTCTTCCACTGCCTCCCGCAGTTTGGTCAAACTCATGTTTGTAGCTTCGAGAACACTGTCCAACCATCTCGTCCTCTGTTGTCCCCTTCTCCTTGTGCCCTCCATCTTTCCCAACATCATGGTCTTTTCCAGGGAGTCTTCTCTTCTCATGAGGTGGCCAAAGTATTGGAGCCTCAGCTTCAGGATCTGTCCTTCCAGTGAGCACTCAGGGCTGATTTCCTTCAGAATGGATAGGTTTGATCTTCTTGCAGTCCGTGGGACTCAATTCCCAATATTTAGGATTGCAGCCTTAAGGCTTGTCCACACTGCCACTTGTCCTGTGGCTATAAGGCATGGCTCTCAGAGATTTTCCATGTGCCCCGCTGCTTTCTGCTCGAAAACCTGCTCTTTGCTTCTGAATTGGAGCATACGTCAGTCTGCAGAAAATCCAGTTGATGTTTGCCCCATTTCAGTAATAAAGAGCGGGTTTTCCCTGGGGCAAAGCAGCAGAACAAGTGGAAGTATAGATGAGCCCTGTGTGCAATAAAGTTGTTTGAAAATGCCACTTAAATGTACTGCTTCTCTTATTTGGCTATCCTAATGTTTTAGAAATAATGTTCAAAGAGCTTTGACAGAAGTTCTGTTGTTTTGAAGTTCTGTATTGTCTAGTTTATTAATTTCCTGGGGGCTAGCTATTTTAATTTTGTTCCCCTTTATTATGTGCCCTTCTGTCCTCTGCCACTGAACTTGAGCTTATAGCTCTGAAGTCATCATGACATGTTTCTTGAATATAGGACGGAAGATGGGCCTACAAGTTACATAGCATTTGGAGTTTGAAGGAAAACGCTGTGGTTAAACCACTGAGCCTAGGGCTTGCTGATCAGAAGGTCGGCGGTTCGAATCCCCGCGACGGGGTGAGCTCACGTTGCTTGGTCCCAGCTCCTGCCAACCTAGCAGTTCGAAAGCACGTCAAAGTGCAAGTAGATAAATAGGAACCGCTACAGCGGGAAGGTAAACGGCGTTTCCATGTGCTGCTCTGGTTTGCCAAAAGCGGCTTTGTCATGCTGGCCACATGACCTGGAAGCTATACGCCGGCTCCCTCGGCCAATAATGCGAGATGAGCGCGCAACCCCAGAGTCGGTCACGACTGGATCTAATGGTCAGGGGTCCCTTTACCTTTTATTCCACTGAATTATTATGAGGTATTTAATTTGTTCCCACTTTTCCTAGAATAGGGGTAGCCAAAGGGGTGTCGTCCAGATGTTGCCAGAGACCCTAGCCCCTATTAGCCCCAGTCAGAAGGACTGATGGCCAGGGGCAGTGTTAGAAATTTAGATATATAAGCTTATCACCAAATGGCACCATAAACCTAGGTTGTGGTGGCCACAATGGAATGTCCAGGTGCCTTTGGGGGGGGTTATATTTATATTTATTTTATTATTATTATTATTATTATTATTATTAATAATTTTGTTTCTATACCGCTTTATATTTTAGGAGGGGGGGAATTTTAGAGTGAATTACAACACATGAGAACAAAGATATTTACAAAATTGGGTAATATCCATTCTGCTGCACCACAGATGTACATATTGGTGTTGTGATACAGACATGCTGTTAACGGGACTGGGAGTACCAAAGTAGCAAGTACAAAAACGGTGCTTGTGATCTCTGAAATGTGGACTTCCCAGATATGTCCTTATGGAGCCCTATACCTAAGGCTGTTAGTAAAATTTCCCCGGCAGGCGCTGTTTGTTTTTCGACTTTGCCTATTGTGCCTGGGCTGTGCCAGGGTGGAAGTCCAGGTCAATTTGCAGAGCTCTAGGTCTGCTTTCTCTCTCTCTCTCTCTCTCTCTCTCTCTCTCTCTCTCTCTCTCTCTCTCTCTCTCTCTCTCTCTCTCTCTCTCTCTCGTTGAGGACAGGGTTGTGCCTGTCTGCTGTCTGTGTAGCCAGTAGCTTCCCCATGCCAGAGAGGTGAGGGCAAGTTGCAGGGTGTGGGGCCAGTTAGAGTAAGTCACCCTACTGGTCCGTATGACCTAGCTGGCACTACCAGCAAGGTGTCCTCCTTTGCTGTGCTTGGGCTGTGATGCACCAGGGTCTACAGGTGTGGCCTTGGGCCCCGCCTGCTTTGTCAGTGTGCCTGCTTTCGTCATCTATGTGTGACTCACCCACTTGGTCAATGCAGCTGAGCTGCACCTCCCATGACTTCCTCCACCTCGCTCAGGTGCGGGGCACCTGCCTGGTACCACTTCCAGGGCCAGTGCAATCAAGATCAGGACTCTGCAGGCAGGTCTGGGCCAAGCTCACCTATTTTTGAGTGGATGGGATTTCCTCCAGCTTTTCAGCAGCTCCGCATGATCCTCGGATGAAGGGTGGCCTATCTGTTTAATGAATAATAATTTTTAAAAACCACCTGCTTTAAATTATGCACTAGGGCAGTGATGGCGAACCTATGACACGCGTGTCAGACGTGACACACAGAGCCCTCACTGCTGGCACGCGCCCCATCGGCCCATTCGCACTGTTGTTGTTGGTTCCCCCCCCCCTCCATTTGTTCTCCCGCTCCTCCTACAGCTTGTCTCCACTGTTGCTGGTAGCAAGAGATTGGTTTTTTAACCCTTTCTGTGCTGGTTTTTTTGGCGCTTTGGCAGACTATGTCAGTGCTGCGTGTTAGTTCCAGCGAAGGTATTATTCGTCATTTATTTCTGTTCTCTTCCCCCCCCAAAAAAACAAAGCAACTTTTGCACCCCTCCCCCCAAAAACCTCCAAAACTTTGGTTAGCAGCTCCCCCCAAAAAGCTCAACAACTCTGGACACTTTGTGATAAATAAGGGGTTTTTGGTTTGGTTTGGTTAATTAATTAGTTTTTGGTTTATTAAATACAGTTATATATTACAATTATACATTTTTGTTATTTAAACTATAAATATCATGAAATTATGGTTTTTTTCTCGAATTGACACACCACCCGAGTTATGCTCGGTTTTTTGGCGAATATTGACACACCAAGCTCAAAAGGTTGCCCATCACTGCACTAGGGTCACCCCTGAAGGGGACTAACTGTGAATTTTTTGAATAAGGATTTTGCCGTGGGCTGGGCTCTTTAGATTTCTGCATTGCAAAGGGTTGAAGTAGGTGACCCTCAGGGTCCCTTCCAACTCTGCATTTCTGTGATCCATATTTGTCCTGTTCCTTTTTCTTCCTTCTAAGCCAGGCATGGCCAAACTTGGCCCTCCAGATGTTTTGGGACTACAACTCCCACCACCCCTAGCTAACTGTGTTTAGGGATGATGGGAATTGTAGTCCCAAAACATCCGGAGGACCGAGTTTGGCCATGCCTGTAAGAGGACTGATGCTCCTTGTTCAAACTGAGCAGGTGAAAGTTAAGTGGTTGGACTCCTGGCCTGTCAGTTTCCCTTAATGTCTGTTCGCTAGATAGAGGGTTTCAGGGCAAGGATTTGTGTTCATGGCCAAACGCTAGTCCCCTAAAAATATCCCCATCAGACTGGTTTTCCCTAACCCCCTTCTGTAGCTTAATTCAGTGTTTCCCAACCTTGGGTCCCCAGCTGCTTTTGGACTACAGTTCCCATCATCCCTGACCGCTGGTCTTGCTAGCTAGGGATGATGGGAGTTGTAGTCCAAAAACTGCTGGAAACCCAAGGTTGGGAAACACTGTCTTAATTAATTTGGTCCTGCTTACTGTCTGCCAGGCCTTCACCTTCCCTGCTGGGGAAAGGCAGGCAGGAATGGTCCTCATTTTTTTTGGTCCTTTAGTCCTCTTGGTCAGGGGCAGACACCTTGTATGTTCACTGACTGTTTTGTTTCGTTTCTTCCTCCTCCTTTTTAAACACACAGGTTTCCACCTGAGCGGGATTGTGACGGAGCCTCCAGGCCCCAGTGAGCCTGAGCACAGTTACCATGTCTCCATCAGTTTTGACCGCTGTAAGATCACGTCGGTGAGCTGCGCCTGCGACAACCGGGACATCTTCTACTGTGCCCACGTGGTGGCCTTGTCCCTGCACCGCATCCGGCATGCCCGCCAGGTGGAGCTGCGCCTGCCCATCTCCGAAACGCTGTCCCAAATGAACCGGGACCAGCTGCAGAAATTTGTGCAGTACCTGATCAGCGCTCACCACACGGAGGTGCTGCCGACCGCCCAGAGGCTTGCGGATGAGATCCTGCTGCTTGGCTCCGAGATCAACCGAGTGCATGGTATGGAACTCGGCTCGGGTCCCCAGGGGAGACGGAGGAAGCAGCGGGGGGGGGGGGCACAGGACAGCTGCAGATGCGGCAAGGTCTGGACGAGGGGTGCATGGCAACATCCCTTGCTTGCCCATTTCTTCCTCTTGGTCGTGGAGTGGGTGGTTGGGTGCCGGGGCTCTTCCATGTCAGCTGCCAAGAAGGAAGTGCCTAAATTCTCCTTGACTGCCAGGTGAAGGCCAAAGATCTGATTCACCATGGCCGCCACTGTTACAAGGGGACACCACCTCTTACACAGAAAAGAGAGGGTGAAGAGAGAATCTGCTGTATTGTAGACTAGCAGTGCTAGGTAAAGGGACCCCTGACAGTTAAGTCCAGGCACAGGCAACTCTGGGGTTGCTTGCGCTCATCTCGCTTTACTGGCCGAGGGAGCCGGCGTTTGTCCGCAGACAGTTTTCCGGGTCATGTGGCCAATATGACTAATCTGCTTCTGGTGAATCAGAGCAGCGCACAGAAACGCTGTTTACCTTCCCGCCGGAGCGGTACCTATTTATCTACTTGCACTTCTTGGCATGCTTTCGAACTGCTAGGTTGGCAGAAGCTGGGACTGAGCAACGGGAGCTCATCCTGTCACGGGGATTCGAACCACCGACCTTCTGATCAGCGAGCTCTAGGCTCTGTGGTTTAGACCACAGCGCCACAGTGCTACACTGGTGCAACAGTTATATAATGAGATATTAATAAGTCTAGTTCTGCATGAGTGATACTCACATTCCGTGAGCATCAGATAAGCTTTGTATTTCTATTCCTTGCGCAGGTGCACAAGGAGCTCCTCTGATGGGCCAGTTGTCTTATCTCTTATCATTCCAGCTCTGCTTCCAAGCTCAGCTCCAATGCCAGACACAGCAGCTCTCACAATTCAGCTGCACAGGCGTGTTGACCCATTTCAGTTTCACTCTCGTGCACAAACATTTATATATTCACAAAACCTTTATGTTGAAGGGATCACGGTCTATGCATGCAAACGTCCCCTCTCACTTTTGAAGTTCAAAAGAACGATGGTCACGCTCTCCCCGCCCCCAACTCCCCAAAGGCACCTCGTTCAGCCACCGTTTGCCCCTTTTCACTTTACTGGACAGGAGGTTGAACTCGACTCACTTTTGTTAAACTGGGTTCACTTATTGTTAGGCGCACTCGTGGGTAACCCAACTGGGTCAGGTCTTGGGTGTGTGTAGCAATGGATGCTTTGGCCGTTTCTTGCCAGGTGCCCCAGACCCCACAGCTGGTGCTGGCATTGAGGATGCAAACTGCTGGCACCTGGATGAGGAGCAGATCCAAGAGCAGGTGAAGCAGCTCCTCTCCAATGGCGGCTACTACGGGGCAAGCAAGCAGCTCCAGTCCATGTTCAACAAGGTAAAAGCCTCTTATTTGTGTACCCAGCTCTGCTTCCTCCTTTACTCATCATTGTGGGCATGATTAAAGGTAAAGGGACCTCTGGCCGTTGGCTCCAGTCGTGAACAACTCTGGGGTTGCGGCGCTCATCTCGCTCTATAGGCCGAGGGAGCCGGCGTTTGTCCGCAGACAGCTTCCGGGTCATGTGGGCAGCATGACTAAGCTGCTTCTGGCGAACCAGAGCAGCGCACGGAAACGCCGTTTACCTTCCCGCCGGAGCGGTACCTATTTATCTACTTGCACTTCGTGCTTTCGAACTGCTAGGTTGGCAGGAGCAGGGACCGAACAACGGGAGCTCACCCCATCGCAGGGATTCGAACCGCCGACCTTCTGATTGGCAAGCCCTAGGCTCAGTGGTTTAACCCACAGTGCCACCTGAGCCACATTATCTCTCCCCTGCCTGCAGTGCCTGGTCGGTGGAGTAGCGACTCTGCCCATTCATTTAGGGCTGTCTTTTTTTCCTTTTTTGCCTGGGGGGGGGCATACAGTGTGTGGCATGGAAAGTTGCCATTGCTTGGGCTTAAGAGCTATTATGTTCCTTCATCCTGTTCCTAAAGAGATCAGGTTTCTCGGGCAGCCCTCCCCCCCTACCTCTGGTTCCTTCTAAGACAGAGCTGTTAAAAGTGTTGGGTTGCTGACATTTGGGGATGTAGAAAGATGCCGGCAACATGGAGAAGATGGTGATAACTGACAACTGGGCAAAGTCAACTGGCCGTTTTGACATGCAGGACTCTTGAGTGCTGAGGTGTCAAACACAGCCCAAAGGAGGAGGGAATGGGGCTCAGGGTAGCTGGGCTCAGACAGTAGGTGGAGAGGTTTGTGACAGTTGTCTCCACATGGCTTTACATCTTTGGGAGAGAAGATGCAGTTGCTTTCTGCATCCCTTGGCCGCCTCCTTTCCAGTTTTAACCTCTCTCCTTTCCCAGGTGAGGGAAATGCTGCGAATGCGAGACTCCAATGGCGCACGAATGCTCATCCTGATGACAGAGCAGTTCCTGCAGGATCCACGCCTGGCCCTCTGGCGGCAGCAAGGGGCTGGCATGACTGACAAGTGCCGGCAACTCTGGGATGAACTAGGTGAGTTCATCTTACGCAAGGGAGAATCTATGACCAGGAGCTGTGTGCTTCACACCAGCAGAACTATCCAGCTTTCTCTCCTCACCTTTGTCTTTTTTTTAAAATGAGGTTTCTAGTCCTTAGGATTGCAAAGAGAAGTTTGAAAATATGGGCAGAGCCCACTGAAATCCCAGCTGTCGGAGGTGGGACTTGCTTTGCCTCATTTGGTGTTTTTTTTTTAAAGCGCATCCCATGCCAAAATGATGTGAGCAGTTTGCAGTGTTGAAGCACGTTAAAGAAGCAATATTTTTAAAAAAGATAACATCCACTGATTCCACGATTGGCTGAACTCTCAGTTGAAATTGCCCCCCATACTCTCTCCTTTCAGTCAGTTCCATGTTTGGGGCAGAAAAGAAAATCTGAAACAGTTTTTTTAGCCTGCAGGCAGTACTTAAGCAAAGATGGTGACTTCTCAGCTGTCTAAAGATTGACCCATGGCAGAGTGCAACGTTATATGGAGAGATTTACAAGGAACTACGCAGTCTGTAGCCGTGTCATTAATACCCCAAGCCTGCCTTCTGATGACATTGTGTGGGATTTGGGAGGAAGAGAAGGCAGTTTCTTGGGGTGTGCTGGCCAAAACTCCTTGAGCAGAATTCTGCCCTTAGAGATGCCCCTATATTTTGCCTTTAAACCCCCTGGCCTTCTGTATCCCTGCTTTGTTGAATCCTCCCAGTTCTGCTGCAACCTGTTTGCTAGATACTGTGATATTTTGTTGTTTGTTGCTGTCTTTCTTTCATACTGGAGCTCCAGGCAGCAATATGGTGGTTTGCTTTGCCCCAGCGCAATTGCTGCACCCTGTGGCCTTAAGGCAGTGAGCCTGATTCCTGGCTTATCACACAGCTTTATTGCAGTCCATAGACCCAAAATCACCGTTCAACAATAGTATATTGTTATTGAGGTGTAAAATCAGCCTTGCTAGCCAACAGAGGAGCTTTAGGCTGTACATACTGATTTCTGATTTTTACTGCCTCCAAGAGGAATATTGCTACAGACAGTGTAATAGTATCAAACTTACCCTCAAGGAGAACCTTGACATTCCAGGTTGTTCTGTTAGTATTGGATTGATTAGATGCTGTCCTGATTAGATGCTGTCTAACCCTGTTTATGGGGACATGGGTGGTGCTGTGGGTTAAACCACATAACCTAGGGCTTGCCGATCAGAAGGTCGGTGGTTCAAATCCCCGCGACAGAGTGAGCTCCTGTTGCTCGGTCCCAGCTCCTGCCAACCTAGCAGTTCGAAAGCACGTCAAAGTGCAAGTAGATAAATAGGTACCGCTCCAAACGGGAAGGTAAATGGCGTTTCTGTGCGCTGCTCTGGTTTGCCAGAAGCGGCTTAGTCGCTTCTGTATAAACCCTGTTTATACAGATTAAAGGTAAGGGTAAAGGTAAAGGGACCCCTGACCATTAGGTCCAGTCGTGACCGACTCTGGGGTTGCGCGCTCATCTCGCATTATTGGCCAAGGGAGCCGGTGTATAGCTTCCAGGTCATGTGGCCAGCATGACAAAACCGCTTCTGGCAAACCAGAGCAGCACATGGAAACGCCGTTTACCTTCCCGCTGTAGCGGCTCCTATTTATCTACTTGCATTTTGACGTGCTTTCGAACTGCTAGGTTGGCAGGAGCTGGGACCAAGCAACGGGAGCTCACCCCGTCACAGGGATTCGAACCGCTGACCTTCTGATCAGCAAGCCCTAGGCTCAGTGGTTTAACCACAGCGCCACCTGGGTCCCTTTATACAGATTACAATGCAATAAAATGTGTCCCATACATTCAACACCCTGGGAACATGGGCACAGCCTATCTTGGTATGGGACACCAGCCAATCTTCCCCATAGCACTTCAGAAGGGAAAACATTTAATCTGGCTTCAGAAAACAGACAGCTGTTAACCTGGCTGTTCCCCCTCCCCCTTCTCATTGTGCCCCAGGCGCCTTGTGGGTTTGTGTGGTCCTGAGCCCTCACTGCAAGCTGGAGGAGCGGACATTGTGGCTGCAGCTTCTGAAGAAGTGGAACAAGCTGGACATCTGTCCTCTGGAGGAGGGAAACTACTCCTGCGACAGCAGCGGAGCCAACAGCACTTTGCCGCCGAACCCAAACCGCAGTGCAGGTAGGGAAACCCAGGCCAGAACGTTGGGGGCCGGTGGGGGGTGGTCAGAGTTCCTGGTCCTGGGCTTGATTGCTTTCCCCTACAATCTCTTGGAGATCATGGCTAGTAGTCAATAAAGTCATTGTCACAGGCAGTATGCTAGGGAGTGTGTTTGGGGGGAACGTTGTTGCAGTCAGGACTCTGCATATAACACTCATGCATTCCACCTCCTGTGACCTACTATATAGGATTTATTGCAATGATCTATGGTACGGTTGCCATGGTCCCAAAAGTGAAAATCCGGACAAAGTTGTAGACCTTTAAAAAAACAAACCAGCTTTTTTCTTTAAAAATCGCCCTAGTTGCCATACGTCTGGGGTTCCCTGGACATTTTGCTGATTCGGCAAAAGTCCACTGGGACGCCATTCCCGGATGTGTCCAGGAAGCCCCGGACATATGGCAGCCCTAATCTATAGAGGTAACATGTGTGAAGTGCCATATCACCATTAAGATCTTACTGAGATATGCAATGACAAGCAAATTTATGAGAATTTGGTATGCAGCTCTTTGCTGACAAAAGAGAAAAATAAGGAGGATTGTCTCTTTTTTTATTTTATATATCTGTGCATACCCATAAAGCTCCTGACCCCATTGTCCCAGTGCTCCTTTTGGAGAGGTGCCCTGTCCTCAAATATATATCCAGCTCCAGATTTGTGCAGCCCACATTTGTGATGACGAAAGCAAACAAAATTTAGCACTGAGAATCTGTTTCTATTTTAATATGAAACGTAAATTGTTATCGAATGAAGTTACGTTTTAGAAAAGCTTTACAGTTAAATTTAAACCAGTGTTCCTGTCGGAGGAGGAGGAGTCTGGTGCTTTTCTGGGCCCAAACTCTTCCATAATTTTCACCCGCCCCGCTCTGGCCTGTTTCCTCCTTGGCAGCTGGTGTTCGGCAGACCGTCTTTGGCCGTGCTATCAAGGCTGCAGAGCTTCGCTGGGGCGATTGTCACCTGCAGAAGATCCTGAGCAGTGACTGCTATGGTGTCTCCTTGAAGAGTGGAAGTGACAAGCTGGGCTTTGACCCCCAGGGCCACCCGCTCTGGCTGGGCGATGCCTTCCCCATGGCCTGCGCGCGAGTGGACGCCTTGCGCTCCCACGGTTACCCCCGAGAGGCCCTGCGCCTGGCTGTGGCTGTGGTCAACGCCATGCGCTTGCAGCGACGCCATCAGCTGGAGAGCTACAAGCAACAGAAGAAAGGCAAGCGGGGCTTAGCACACTGGGATGGGATGGGATGGGATGGGATGGGATGGGATGGGATGGGATGGGAGGGAGGGAGGGAAGGAAGGAAGGAAGGAAGGAAGGAAGGAAGGAAGGAAGGAAGGAAGGAAGGAAGGAAGGAAGGAAGGAAGGAAGGAGGGAAGGAGGCAAAGTTTTGCAGCAGAGCACCGGGCTGCAAAAGAGACACTGGAGCTTGGAGAAGGACAGAGGCTCTCTACTACTTTCAGGGTGATGCTGAGGTCAGGTCCCAGAGTGGGCAATGGACCACCTCTCCTGGTCCAAAAATGCACTTGCTGGTGAAGAACTGCCATGTGTCGCAGTGGATTTCTGTTCATTGAAAGCAGCAGAGGTGTTAGAAAAGTTGAGGCACACCGTCTTGTGAATTTGAGCAGTGGTGGTCCTGGAGCTGCCGGCCTTTTCCACGACTGCTTAAGCACACAGCATTGTTTTCGGGGACTGACGTTTGGGGTGGGGCTGCTTTGGCTTGGGGCTTGGTGACTGAAGTATCCTTTTCTCTTCCGCCGCCCAGAGCTCTTGCACAAAGGCACAACCAGCATCACCAACCTGGAGGGATGGGTGGGGCACCCTCTGGACCCCATCGGTTGTCTCTGCCGCACCTTTCTGGAGGCCTGCCGAATGGATGATGAGGTGCTGGCCCTCTACCCAGGTACTGTGTGGGTACATGGAGAAAATGAGGGTGGGTGGGGGGAGCTGCAAGGCCCTTCTCCATAGCTGAGCATCACTGGCGCCTGGTCTATAGATCCACCTGAGATTACCTGACCGTAGCTGAGGTTCTGATAACCAAAGACCACTTTGGGCAAATGATTTGGGCCCTATGAGGAAAGGGCTCTGCACAGTGGCGAAGCTGCATGCTTCGGCACTGGGGGGGGGGGCGGAGAGCAGGCGTGGGCGTGGCTGGTGTGCATCCCTAGGGCGTGGCACGTTGCCCCGCGGGGGGCGTGTGGCGTGCATCCTGGGGGCGTGGCATGCCGCCTGCAGGGTGTGGCGTGTGTCCTGGGGGCGTGGCCCCTGACGTGGTGGGGGCTGTGTGGTGCGTGTCCAGGGGGCGGCCGCGATGGTACCCCCTCCCTGATGGTGCCACGGGCAGTGCGCTCCCCGCGCTCCCCTGTTCCTCCACCAGTGGCTCTGCACATGTTGGGTTGTGCCTGTGCAAGAGCTTAGTGTGGAGATCCAGTGTGGTGTAGTGGTTAAGAGCTGTAGACTTGTAATCTGGGGAACCGGGTTCGCGTCTCCGCTCCTCCACATGCAGCTGCTGGGTGACCTTGGGCTAGTCACACTTCTCTGAAGTCTCTCAGCCCCACTCACCTCACAGAGTGTTTGTTGTGGGGGAGGAGGGGAAAGGAGAATGTTAGCTGCTTTGAGACTCCTTCGGGTAGTGATAAAGCGGGATATCAAATCCAAACTCTTCTTCTTCTTACCGTTGTCTAGCCAGGTTGCGGCATGGCCCCACGCAGGCTTGCTGCAGTGGAGGGGCAGCTGCCTTATGTGAGCACAGCTGTGCTGGCAGGGAGGGCTGGGGGCTCTGTTCCTGCTCTGTGGTCCTACCTGTGCCACCTCTCCCCAGATTCTGCATCGGAGCCTAAGAAGGCACTCTACCAGCACATTCCAGTGCCCTCAAGTCCTGGCGAGTCGTACTTCATGCTGGCCCTGGAGGTGGCGCTCCTGGGGCTCGGGCAGCAGAGGTCCATGCCGGAGGGGCTCTACGCCCAGGACAAAGTGGTGCGGAGTGAGGAGCAGCTGATTGGACTCCTGGACGAGATGGAGCTGGACGAGCGGCTGGTTCCTGTGCTCCGCAAGCAGGTGGCCCTGCTCCTGGATGGTAAGGGAGCAGTGGGCTGGGCTGTGGTAGACACTACCCCACCAGGCTCTGAAAGGAGCGGAGGAGGTAGCGAGGGTCTCCCAGGGTAGCGGGAAGGGATTTGCTCTTGGGCAATGGAGAAGTGGATAGGGTGCAGGGAAGGTAGAAGGCCTCTTGAGCACCTTCAATGCCGGGTGCTTAACAGAGAACCCGTGTGGTGCAGTGGGCAATGTGACACGTTGAACTAGGACAGGCACCCCCAAACTGCAGCTCTCCAGATGTTTTGGCCTACAACCCCCATGATCCCTAGCTAATAAGTTTCCGAGCACAAAACGGCCTTCTGGCGGTTCCCTCACTGCGAGAAGTGAGGTTACAGGGAACCAGGCAGAGGGCCTTCTCGGTGGTGGCACCCACCCTCCCATCAAATGTCAAGGAAATAAACAAGTATCTGACTTTTAGAAGACATCTGAAGGCAGCCCTGCTTAGGGAAGTTTTTAATGTTTGATGTTTTATCATGTTTTTAATATTCTGCCAGGAGCTGCCCAGAGGGAAACCTAGCCAGATGGGCAGAGTATTAATAAATAATAATAATAATAATAATTAATAATAATAATAATAATAATAATAATAATAATACACTCCCTGGGTGACCTTGGGCCAGCCACTATCTGTCCCCATCACTTGAACATGAACCTGACTTGCAACATGCTGACAGTTGGATGCAGGCTCAGATAATAATAATAATTTATTATTTATACCCCGCCCATCTGGCTGGGTATCCCAGATGTTGAGTCGCTGGCAGAGAGAGAGGGTTTGGTTGTGTTGGGGATGCTGAGTCCCCTGGGGATTGGGGCCCTGCGTGATGTTACTGCTCTGCGGTGGCGGCCTGCTGGGATACAGAGAAGGACCAGTGATACCAGCTGGAGCAAACCAGCCCCAGGTGGCTCGCTGTCCGCTTGCCCTTGTTCTCCTCTCTTCTTGGGCAAAGTGCTTTGAGTTGGGTAATCAATCTGTTAATCGCCCGCTTGCCTGTTCCTCTCAGGGGGACCCTTCAGTGGATTTGGGGAGGTCGTCTTCCGTGAAACTGTTCCCATGCACACCTTTGCTCGCTACCTCTTCACAGCCATGCTGCCGTACGACCCTGAGCTGGCCTACCGCTTGGCCCTCCGAGCCATGAGGTATGTAGACCCCTGCTTCCCCTTCGCTGGGCTTGCTTTATTTGTAGAGCCACACTTCACAACAAAAGTTCTCTGGGTGGCTCACAATCTATTTCTTTTTGAAACATTGAAACGTTGATTAAAACACAGTTTATTGTTGTATTTTTGGGGAATAATTTTTATTAGTTTTCAATTACAATCCAATAATAGTCTCATTATAACAATGCCAAATTATAATACACTTACCAATACCAAGCATTCAGATACCAAATCATATAATTTAGGTTCCCCCCCCCCGGTGTGCTAGAATTGATGATTTACTTTATTTCTGCGTTCCAAAATCTTATTTACAGTATTTCAATTACACTCTGGTCAAAATAACAACTCTCATTTGTATTGTCACATTAAATTATAATACTACAAGTGAGGCACTCAAACTATATCCTTGTTCTTCCTGTGTGTGACAATTATTCTGTCCATGGTGTTTCTTCCTGTTTAAAGTTTAAAGCTGAGAAGCTGTTTTTAAAAGGTCTGGCTGAAGAGAAGGGTGCAGAAAAGGCCAAAAAAGATGGCACCAGGCAAACCTAGCTGGGGGGGGGATGGACCAGGGCCAATACGGCCTTATCCCTAGCGCCTACCTGCCTCGCCTTCGTTTGGGGACATTCAGAGTCAGGCCTCTGAAGAGGATATTGAGGTTCCAGATGGTACATAGGGGAAAGTGCTGTTCTCCAGGTGTCATCCCTGAGGGGAGGTGACATTGCCGCGGGCAGCTAGCCCCCCCACCCAAGTGCACAGCATGTGTGCCGCTCCGGGTGCGAGAGCAGCTAGCTCTGTCTCTGCTATTCTCCTACTTTTTGCTGTTCCTCTTCCTCCTCTTCCTCCTCCTCCTCCTCATTCTTTGTGGCCAGAATCCAGTCCAACAGGCCTTTGCTCTGTTTCTCCACTTCCAACCTCTTCATCCCCCAGGCCACCCCAGGCTCTTTTCCAACTGCTGCCAAATCCCATCAACCGCAAACCTGGAAAGTAGTGCTACCCAAAGGGAAGCCTTGCCACTTCCCATTTCTGGCTTCTCCCTCTCCACCCTCTTTTCAAATTCTGTTCCCCCCCCCAATATCTGCTTGAGCCTGCCCTTCCTTTCATGGGGTCCTCTGCTTCTGGCAGAGGCAAGGCTTGTTCCTCTTTTTCTGCCACGGCGACGACCTCACCCAGTTTCCCTCTCGATCCCCGCAGGCTGCCCGTGTTGGAGACGGTGTTGCCAGCCAGCGACATCCTGCACCAGAACCCCCTGGACTCCATGATGGCCAATCGCTTTCCCCGCTGGTTCACCCTCGGCCACTTAGAGACGCGGCAGTGTGAGCTGGCATCGGCCATGCTTACAGCAGCTAAAGGTATAGCCCCAGCTGTGGATGGAGGTCAGAGATCTGGGAGCCACAGGTTTTTCTCCTGCTCCGGGAGGGAGAAGAGCATCCATGCTCAGAGAAGTGGGCCGGAGGCTCTGAGAGGAGTATAAACACTTTCCTTTCCTTGGCTTATTGTAGGTGACCCCAACTGGCTGCGCATGGTTCTGGGCTCCATCCAGCAAAATATCCATTCTCCAGCCTTGCTCTTCAAGCTGGCCCAAGATGCCTGCAAGACTGCCACGCCAGCTAACACGCCCCCAGACACCACCTTGCTTAACATCTCCCTGGAGCTTGGCCTGCAGGTGAGGGCGCGTTTGGGCGGATCCTGCCCCCTGCTCTCAGTCCAGGGGCATCGCCATAGCCCAGTCCCCTCGGCTCTTCAGTTTTTACTCGGCAGATGGAAGATTCCGAGCGAGGGAGTTTTGCTCATGCTTTTTTGGGCAGGACGGTTTCCAATCAAAAGCTGTGATGCAGCTGTTTGAAATGATAGATTCCTTTAGGATGCGGGTTCTCACTAACCAGGGACACTGAGCTTTTTTTTTTTTTTAAAAAAAGGAATTTTAAAACAGTACCTTCGTACCATTTGCTCATTTTCCATCCGCTATCCTTGCTGAAATCAAGTTCCTTCCTGGATGAGCAAGAGGTTTCTGCCTTCTTGAAAAACTGTATGATTTTTATGGTAAATGCATGTTGAACTTCGATTGGTAGAGTTGAAAGGGACCCTGAGGGTCTGGCCCCCTGCAGTGCAGGAATCTACTTGCTTGGAGTAGAAAGTTAAGTGAAAGTCTCCCGCGTTGTCTTTGTGCTGTTCTTTTCTCCCCTGGGAGCCAAACGTATCACAAGGCGCATTCTTGGGGTTCCTCCTGCCCTTTGAAGGTCTCCTTTTGCAGGTGGGGAACTTGAGAGGGAATGAATGGTTTCACCCTCTGGTACGCAGGGGTGAAAAATGCCTCTTTCCACGCACTGGATTGCAGTGCTGAATGCTTGTCGGAGGCTTCACTTAGTAGTAGGAGGAGCAGCAGCAGCAGCAAGAATAGCCATCCTAGGAAGGGAGGAGGGAGGGCATCCCATGTGGGGCTCCTCAGGTGCTTCGTGGCTCCTTCTGCGCAGTCTTGCAAATGCCTGTCACCTGCTGCTCTCCCTGTAGGTGATGCGAATGACGCTCAACACCATGACCTGGCGACGGAGGGAAATGGTCCGCTGGCTGGTCAGCTGCGCCACTGAGATTGGTGAGTGCTTGTGATGCGGCTGCTGGGTTAGGCGGTCACTCTGCCGCAAAAAATGTCCTTGGTATTTTGTCCGTGGTATGATTATTATTTTCCACCTAGTCTTTCGCAAGATTACATATACTGCCCTCGGCTGTACTTGAGGGTCAGTTTCAAAAAATTCCACTGGAAAAACGGTTATGTCCCTGTGGAGATGGCAGTATTGAGTCAGTGGCTCATGTGCTTCTGGCTTGCACTCTTTTATGAAGATTTGAGGAGTGAGGTTATTACCCCTCTATTATTGTCCATGCTGGGTCGCTCAACCATTGCCACTGTGTCCTTTCTTTTAGCAGATCAAGGTGACCAGGTGACAGCAAAAACTGCAAGGTGTTTAGCGGGGGGCACTAAGGCATAAGATCCATTATTCTGTTTCAGTGTCTCTGAAGAAGTGTGCATGCACACGAAAGCTCATACCAATGACAAACTTAGTTGGTCTCTAAGATGCTACTGGAAGAATTTTTTTTAAAAAATTATTTATTATTTGATTATTGATGTAAACCACCAAAATGTATTTTCTGTACAGTGGACGCTTGGGTTGTGAATGTGATCCGCGCGGGAGGCATGTTTGCAACCCATGCCTGTGCACGCGCTGGTCGCGATTTGGTGCTTCTGCGCATGTGCAAAGCACAATTTGGCTCTTTTGCACATGCACGCCGCAGAAACCCGGAAGTAATCCATTCCGGTACTTCTTGGGTTTGGCGCAGAGCGCAACCCAAAAAGACACAACCTGAAGCGGCTGTAACTTGAGGTATGACTGTAGTTAAGTTTTTACCTCTGTCTTCAGTACATTTTTTTTTATATATTGCCATGCAACTAAATATTCTTCTGATTCCGATTCCTTGATGGGTCCTGCTCGTTTCCAGGCGGCCTCTCGGGAGCTTCACCTTCCCTGCTTCTGCTTTGCCCACAGTGCTCAGGGTCCACACCTTGGGGGGGGGGGGGCGGGGTGCCCTTGGCTTCGTAACCTTTGCGCTTAATCCCCTCCCCCCCTTTCCCTTTCAGGTGTCCAGGCCTTGATGAACATCATGCAGAACTGGTACACGCTCTTCACGCCTATTGAGGCGACGACCATCGTGGCCGTGACGGGCACCACGCACGCGACGCTGCTGAGGCTGAGCCTGAGCACGGCGCAGCGGGAGGATCTGTGCAGCTGCGCACGGACGCTGGCGCTGCAGTGCGCCATGAAGGACCCGCAGAACTGTGCGCTGCCGGCTCTGACCCTTTGCGAGAAGAACCACGCGGCCTTTGAGGCGGCCTACCAGATCGTCCTGGATTCGGCGGCCTCCGCCGGCATGGGCCACTCCCACCTCTTCACCGTGGCCCGGTACATGGAGCACCGCGGGCTGCCCTTGCGCGCCTACAAGCTGGCCACCCTGGCCTTCTCGCACCTCAGCATCGCCTTCAACCAGGACACCCACCCCGCCCTCAACGACGTCCTCTGGGCCTGCTCCCTCAGCCAGTCGCTGGGCAAGAACGAGCTGGCTGCCATTGTCCCGCTGGTCATCAAGAGTGTGCAGTGTGCCCCCATGCTCTCTGACATCTTGCACCGCTGGAGCCTTCCGCCCCCGGGCCTTGCCTCACTGGGTGGGGGGCGCCGCGGGGCGGGGGGCGCCGGCGCCGGAGGGAAGCTCTTTGCCATGGACAAAGCCCCTCTTTGCCAGCTCCTGGAGGCGGCCATGGCTGCCTACATCAGCACCACTCACTCGCGCCTCACCCACATCAGCCCTCGGCACTACGGCGAGTTCATCGAGTTCCTGGGGAAAGCCCGCGAGACGTTCCTGATGGCGCACGAAGGGCACATGCGCTTTAGCCAGTTCCTTGACAACCTCAAACAGACCTACAAGGGCAAAAAGAAACTGATGTTGCTTGTACGGGAGCGCTTTGGCTAGGGGCTGCTCTGGGGTGCGCACGCTTTGGCTGGGGGGGGAGGGTGTTCAGAGGGGCACCTCTCTCCCCTTGATCAGAAGGACTTTAGCTTGGAGGGTGGGGTGGTAAGATCTGTTTCCCATGGCGCACTAGTGCTTTGGGGGGGTGGGGTGTGATGAAGCGGAGCCTGGACTTCCGCCTGGGTTCAGAAATCCCTTTACTTGCAGGTGGGAGAGCAGTGAAGTCTCTCCTCCCTTCAGCGGAGATGCTCCAGGGCTGTAGCAGGTGGGCCTGCACTTCAGCTGGGGGGTCCCACTTCAGCTTGGGGTGGGGAGGTTTTTTTTTTTTTTGTCCTGCAACACCTGGGCTGAGCATAGCCTCTGTTTGAAGGCCGAAGCCCCAGCCGCTCCCTCGGCTGCCTCCATGGGGCAGGAAGGAGTTTGAGCGTCTGCTTTGGCTCCAGGAGTTGCCGGTTTTTCAGTATTAACTTGCAGGAATGCAACAGAAACCCCTCCCCCCACACACACTTTGGTTGAAGGGTCCAAGCCCTGGGAGCGTCTTGCAAGTGGTTGGGGGTCCAGTCCCATGGAATTTCACAGCTGCTGTTCCGATGTCATGTTTCAAGCCTAGCGATGGCGGGAGTCGGTTCGGGCTTTGTTTATGCAAGCTCAGGTGGGATGCGTGAATGCCGATCATCTTCCCTGCTGAGACCCGCACGGGCTTTCTTGCCCCCCCCCCAAATTCCTTTAGGTCTGAAGTCCCAAACCTGTGCGTTTGAAGTCTGGAGACTCAAAAGAGGGGCTCGAGTGGTCCTTACAGGGCTGGGGTAGGCGACCCGTCAACTTCTGATACCTCCTTGCACTGATAGCATTTAAGTTTCTCTCCCTTCGTGTTGAAAGCATCTGGAGCAAAGGCCCTAGTACCGGAAAAGGGGGGGGCCTCGCTGCTGGAGCCGCCTAAGTCTTGCCGGCATAAACGTTCTCCAAGAAGGCGAGCGACGAGGGGAACAACTTCCTGCTGGATGAGCCAGTGGAAAAGTTGCTCTTGGCAGGTGGGGCATGTTCTGGGGTTCACCCGGCCCGATCTAATGAAGCAGGTTAGTTGCCCACATCCACTGAGGCCAGGAGCCTGCTGTGTCCCTTTTGTGGAATTTCACCTTTGGAAGAGACCAGGAAGGAATCTGTCTCGCTCCCCAGAATGCAGTGTTTTGCTGCCACCTGTCACACTCCAAGCAAACGGGTTTCTCCAGTCCCTTGCCCATTCTTCTAATTCCATTTGTGCATTGGGAGGGGGGGGGCATCCTTCTCTCCCCTGCTCTTTCCTTTCCAAGCATGATTTCCTGTCTTCCCCTCACCCCTACCAAATTTGTCAGTATTTCAGCTTTCCCTTCGGCTTTTAGCTTGTCGGTTGCAGGTTGGCGCCAGGCCCTACTTGCGGGGGTTGGGGCACTTTAGCCATGGGGGGCGGGCAGTGTCCTCTTCTGTCCCTGTCCCTCTAGAACTACCTTTGTTTCCAGTTAAAGCCCCTCAGACTCCTACAACTGAAGGATTCCCGTTCTCTGGCTCCTCCAGTCTAGAATTTCTGGAGCTGCTGGTTGGGTAGACAGTTCATACCTCAAACCTCCTTCCCTGTTTCAGGATGATGCTGTGAAGTGCCAGGCATGCCAGAAATGTTTTGCCCTTCCAGGTGGCTGTGCCACAGCGATCCAATAAACACCCCCCGCCCCAAAAGCCTTTGGATGCTTTCCGGGAAGATCTTGGGGCACACCCCTTGTGCCACACTTGTCTTTGTTGGTTGGCGCCTTGGGTGTCTTGCGCAGCCGGTCTGGTGTTTCCCATGGAAGAAGGCCGGGGGAGGTCTCTAAGTGGCCCTAGTGGGGTGCTAAATGGTATTTCCAGAGACATCCCCACTCCAAAATCCCACTTCTTTTTTCTGCTGGATAAAAACCTACTCAGGAACAAACCACAACAAGCTCATGCTACTAATTAGATTATTGTGATGACAAGATAATGTTTTAAAAAGTTTAATATATATGAAGAGGCCGGGGGTCCCGAAGGGGCTCCTTTTCGTGCGCATGGGGCCAAGGGGGCTGCGTCCTGTGCTCAGCCCTTCTTGGCCCTTAGTGTTGGTGGAGATGTTGGTGTGTTGCACAGCTCCACTTTGGAGCCAGCTAGTCAGTTAGTTTTAAAGTTTCTGGGTTTATTTCTTTGTTTCCCTGTATTAAAAAAAATCCTGTAATTTTGTAATTTTTTTTCTATTTATTGAATCATTTATTGTATTATTTTGTAAAAGGTTTAACATAAACTGCAACATTTGTTTTTTTGGCTTCTCTTTTGGAGATGGTGTGTGTGTGTTGTTTCTCACTGTTTTCTTGCAAATGATCCTCAAATGAGTTGACTCATCTTGGCTACTTTGGACCAAAATCCCCGCAAACACTGACATACGTGGGTGTCCAGGGTGTTGGGGCAACACTGTTGAAGTAGGTGCTTCACTCCTTCCTTCCTTCCACTGCTGCTGCTGTCAGGAAAGAAGCCATGTTCTCACTGAGCATTACATCCAGCCTCAGCAAACAAGGTTTGCTTTTGGCTTTCCGTCCATGGTTTGTTTAGAGCAGGCATCCCCAAACTTCGGCCCTCCGGATGTTTTGGACTACAATTCCCATCTTCCCCGACCACTGGTCCTGTTAGCTGGGGATCATGGGAGTTGTAGGCCAAAACATCTGGAGGGCCACAGTTTGGGGATGCCTGGTTTAGAGGAAATAAACCACGAGCCGGGGTTGAGACGCGATGCTAGGCAAGACCATGATTTCTTTCCCAGAAGGTACAGGGGAGGATCGAAGCGCCTGCGATCTCGGCAGCAGCACATGCCCTCCTTTAAAGCACAGTCTATAACTATGGCTTAAAGCAACGTGCCAATTAGATCTTATTTGTACCTCCAGGACTAAAATGCACATTAAACCTCCCAGCTTTCATATTTCCCAAATGCGCCAACACCATTCTCTGGTTAAAAGGCGTATCAAAAGATGCTTAAAATATTCAGAAATGTGTGTGCTTAGAGAAAATACTGTACATTTAGAGATACAAGTACAAATGCATATTTTGTGCTGGATGCATGCTGGCTGGGACAGGACAGACCAGATTTTTGAGTAAACATACATGCATACAGGTGACATGGGAACAGGCTGATTTGCCCATCCCTGCCCTTAATCAGGGACCCAGGTGGCGCTGTGGGTTAAACCACAGTCTAGGGCTTGCTGATCAGAAGGTCGGCGGTTCGAATCCCTGCAACGGGGTGAGCTCCCGTTGCTCGGTCCCAGCTCCTGCCCACCTAGCAGTTCGAAAGCACGTCAAAGTTCAAGCAGATAAATAGGGACCGCTCCGGCGGGAAGGTAAACGGCGTTGCCGTGCGCTGCTCTGGTTCGCCAGAAGCAGCTTTGTCATGCTGGCCACATGACCTGGAAGCTGTCTGCGGACCAACGCCGGCTCCCTCGGCCTATAGAGCGAGATGAGCGCCGCCACCCCAGAGTCGGACACGACTGGACCTTTTTGCCCTTAATCTAGGTTTGTCCCTGTTCCATGCCACTGTCTTCTTGAGCATTGATGGTTCAAATGAGCTTCTTCTCATCTTAACGTCCATGTCTTCATTTGGTACAGGATTCCATAATCAGGTTGGGTATAGTGGCTTGTGTCGCAGCGTGACCATGAAGCGTTCCTTCATGCCTTGAAAGATAGAAGTATAAGAAAAGCATTCTCAAATTGTATTCCACAACCTGTCCCAAAATATTGTTGCGCCTGTGGCAGAAAGTCTTAAAGAATAGGACTTTTACAAGTATATTCAAAGGTCAATTTGAACACCACTGCTATCAATCTCCAGCCACTGAAATGGTTGCCTAGCTCGAGCTGCCTATTTCTCAACAAGTTTTTGGGGTGAGGTCCCTGGCAAACCTGCAGGGCAGTTGTAGCACTGAGAACTCTATAGTCCTAATACAAGCCTTGAGTGAAACCCAACAGTGCTGGTTGGGACATTACTTCCAGATTACATAGTCCTGAGTCACAGATGACTCAGCAAGCAATGACTGGCACACAGCATTTAATTATTAGCAGGATGGTGGCAGATAAAGAAAGTAGTATTGTGCTAGAATGAGCAGCGGCTGTTTTGTGGGTCTTGGAAGTTCTCTGAAAGCTGATCACCCAAATTTGAAATGTTTCTCGGGGTGTTTGTGTGTGTGTGAAAGAGTGAGTGAGAGAGAGACCCGCTTGTTGCCTGATTGGTTAAATGCACAGGTGACACTAGTACAAAAAGCATTTGTAAAATGTCGCATGGCAGCTGTTGCACTGTGTGTGTATCTGCATATCACCCAATCTAAGTGATGGTACCAACCGACAACATGAAATGCCAATCAGTCAATGAAACCAAACATGAAAATCCAAATATTTGCATAGAAAACAGCAGTGTATTATTTGGCCTCAATTTATGCAGGAAAAGAGCGGTGGCAAACTGAGGTCAGCTCTAATCCTTAGAACACAGATTTCACATGGGAGCATAGATAAGGATATCCTTGTGTCGGCCTCTGTTAGTGGGGCTTCAAGCAATTGTCCTCTCTGGGTGTCACTACCAGAAAGAGTCCTATGGCACCTTGAAGCTGAGAGCAGAGGAGGAAAACCTGTGGCTTTCCAGAAACTGATTGTATCTTTGGTAAGCCTAATGTAGACCACTTAGAGACACTGCTGCTCAATAGTACATAAGTTGTTCAAATAAAGGAGATTAAAAACCAGCTCATTTTAACCATTCAGTCACAACAAGTTTGCTGTTCAAGTGCTGGAAGTCTGATCTCAGCAGGGTCTGAATTGCACAGAGCAGGGTCCACTGTTACTGCCCACTGGGTGGAGGGGATTTGGAGCCCAGATGCCTCCCCACTTGGGTCTGAAAGGGGATCAGGATTTCTTGTGCCATAAGGGACTGTATGTAGCCTTTAGCCTTTAAAGAGGAAGACCACCAGGAACTCATAGCACTCTGGGGCAATTGGCTAACTTGGATTTATAGTATTCAGTGCCACAGTGGAACTTCCAGAAGGCGTAAAAATAATAAAACCAAGGACAGTAACAGAACATCTGAAGAAGTTGGATCCATTAATCTTTGAGGCTCGGTTTCTGCTCGAAAAGACGAAGCCTGACTGACTACAGTGCCACAATATGTAAAGGTAAAGGTACCCCTGACCGTTAGGTCCAGTTGCGAGTTGTGGCGCTCTATAGGCCGAGGGAGCTGGCATTTGTCCACAGACAGCTTCCAGGTCATGTGGCCAGCATGACTAAGCCGCTTCTGGCAAACCAGAGCAGCGCACACTGCGTTTACCTCCCTGCCGGAGCGGTACCTATTTATCTACTTGCACTTTGACGTGCTTTGGAACTGCTAGGTGGGCAGGAGCTGGGACTGAGCAATGGGAGCTGTACTAAGTAAAGGGGGCCACAAATGTGCATGTACTGATTTTTATATATTGGTGCAAAATTATAAATAAATGGTATAATTTAAATATAAATATAGGTGCCCACTCAGCTTGCTATATTGATGGGCAACTTTATATTTGAACTGGATTTCCAGATAGCCCTTCAAATAGAGGAACATCTTCAACTACTGTCTTTTCTAAGGACACCTGACTATCCTCACAGTCTGTCTTACATCTTTAAACAGAAACACTGTGTTGGAGGGTTGGGCTGGGGGATCTTCCAGCAGTGGATGGGCTGAGTCAGCTCCCCTGGATGCCTTGTGTTTGTTTTCCTCTTGCATAATAGTAAAGGATGACTCCCGTCCAGGTTGGCCAACCCAGGTAGTTCCGTTTTGCAATCATAGTTTCTTTCCCTGGAGGTAGCTGCATGGATAGCACACAAACAGCCAGATGCAGCAAATTTAGGAGGAAGTGTAGGGAAATAGAAGAGAAGAAGAGTTTGGATTTGATATCCCGCTTTATCACTACCTGAAGGAGTCTCAAAGCGGCTAACATTCTCTTTTCCCTTCCTCCCCCACAACAAACACTCTGTGAGGTAGGTGGGGCTGAGAGACTTCAGAGAAGTGTGACTAGCCCAAGGTCACCCAACAGCTGCGTGTAGAGGAGCGGAGACGCAAACCCGGTTCCCCAGATTAGGAGTCTACCGCGCTTAACCACAAACTATACAATAAGGAGGGACGCAGGTGGCGCTGTGGGTTAAACCCCAGAGCCTAGGGCTTGCCGATCAGAAGGTCGGCAGTTCGAATCCCTGTGACGGGGTGAGCTCCCGTTGCTTGGTCCCAGCTCCTGCCAACCTAGCAGTTTGAAAGCATGTCAAAGTGCAAGTAGATAAATAGGTACCGCTCCAGGAAGGTAAACACCATTTCCATGCGCTGCTCTGGTTCGCCAGAAGCGGCTTAGTCATGCTGGCCACATGACCTGGAAGCTGTACGCCGGCTCCCTCGGCCAATAACGCGAGATGAGCGCCACAACCCCAGAGTCGGTCACGACTGGACCTAATGGTCAGGGGTCCCTTTACCTTTACCTTTAGACCATAAGGAAGGGGTGCGGGTGGCACTGTGGTCTAAACCACTGAGCCTAGGGCTTGCCGATCAGAAGGTCGGTTCGAATCCCCGCAGCAGGGTGAGCTCCCGTTGCTCGGTCCCAGCTCCTGCCCACCTAGCAGTTCGAAAGCACGTCAAAGTGCAATTAGATAAATAGGTACCGCTCCGGCAGGAAGGTAAACAGCGTTTCCGTGCGCTGCTCTGGTTTGCCAGAAGCGGCTTAGTCATGTTGGCCACATGACCCAGAAAAATTGTCTGCGAACAAACGCCAGCTCCCTCTGCCAGTAAAGCGAGATAAGTGCCGCAGCCCCAGAGTTGTTAGTGACTGGACTTAACTGTCAGGGGTCCTTTACCTTTACCTTTACCTTAGACCATACGGAAGGGTGCTCAGGCAGGGACAGGTCATGTGCAAAACTCAGCCGGATGAGTCACCCAAATCAGCACTGGCCCCACAGAGGCACAGAGGTTGATTAACTGGGTGGGGTGGCCCTGAGCACCTGTTCCTCAGCACCAGCCTGACTGCACCAGGCCCAAGGGAGGCCTCCTGCATCACGGGGACATCCAAGGAAGCTGAATGTGGAAGATTCAGAAAAGACAAGAGAGAGTACTTTTTCACTAGCAATGAACCAATCCAGCCATTTCAGTTTCTCACTAATTTTCCCAATTGCCATTTTAAAATAGTAACTTCGTGAAAATTTGCCAGCATTTTTGTGCAAATCTATCCTACTATAGGGTTGCCATACACCTGGAATTTTCTGGGCATAGCAGCGTCCAGGCAGAAATTGCTGAAATGTCCAGGAAAATCCGGATGTATGGCAGCCCATGTCAGTAGTATAGATTTTGGGGATTTTAATTTTAAAAGAGCTCAAAAACTTTTTGTTGTTGAGATTTTGCAAAAAAAAAAAAACCCTCAAAACTAAAAAAACTCAACAACTTTGTGTCCAGATTTTCACTTTTTGAAATATCGCCACCCTAAAGTACTATATACCTTTTTATATACAACTAGCTGTACCCAGCCACGCATTGCTGTGGCTTGCGTCAGCAGTGGGGCTGGCCTGCCTCTCGTGGCGTCAGTGTGGAAGGTGAGGAGCGGCAAGGCCCAGCCTGTCTCTTGGGCTCCCTGCCGGCCTCCCTCTCTGCCCGGAATGCCTGGCCTGGCTCTCTCGGCATCATCATGGATATTGCAGGGCCCGGCCTGCCTCCCGGGCTACCTGCTGCCCTCCCTCTCCTCCCCCCCCCCCGGCGGCTATGGATCTGGCGAGGGAGGAGGAGGAGGAGGGGGCAGGAGTGTTGAAAGTTGTTTGTGTCCCCCCCCCTGGGTTCCCCGAGGCGTCTTTGACACCCACCAGATGGCACTATTGCTACACAAACGGATATGGTGTCTGTTCCTTTGACGTCCACTGGAGGGTGCTATATTTTTTCACAAAATCATGTTGTTACCTGTGACAGGTGTCACATCTGTGTAATCTAAGTTCATGCAAACACTTGGATATTTGAATGGAACGTTGTGTCCAAATTTCAACGCAATCGGTCAAGCAGTTTTGGAGAAAAGTCATCGGCCACGAACATGGACACTTTACATTTATATATATATATAGATTCTGCCTAATAGACCCATTTTTGCAGAGCGATTTCCCCAAATAGAAAAAGCTTTTGTATTTTATTTCACTAACATAAGCATTTGTTAAGTACTCTGTATCTTAGTATATGTGTTACCTGGCTGGCAAACTGCTTTGCAGCATTTGCAGAAGGGAGCATTTTCAAGGATGGCTGTGTTTAAGTTTCCATATCATTTCAGAAAGTGTGAATTAGGTAGATTGACTCTTTAAATGTGAAATGAATCAAGTTTCTGCTCCAGCCCTGGACTTCACACAGTGCATAAACTATTAAACTCATTCCGCCAACAGCTAATGATGGCCACCAATCTGGATAGCTTTAAAGAGGACTAGCCAAGTTCATGGAGAACAAGGCTATCAAGGACTACTAGCCATTGTGGCTCTGTCCCTTTCCAACATTTTTGACCAGGAGAGCCAAATCTTACACTAAGCTCCTTGGATCAAGATAGAAGTATCACAGTTCCGATTTCATGTGCTGTTGTAGCCATTGGTGTCACAGAATCGTAGAGTTTGAGGGATACCCAATCTCTCTGTTACCTATCTATGTATTTTGGTGGTGCTGTGGTCTAAACTACTGAGCCCCTTGGGCTTACCGATCAGAAGGTCGGCGGTTTGAATCCCCATGATGAGGTGAGCTCCTGTTGCTCTGTCCTAGCTTCTGCCAACCTAGCAATTTGAAAGCATGCCAGTGCAAGTAGATAAACAGGTACAGCTGTGACGGGAAGGTAAACAGCATTTCTATGCACTCTGGTTTCTGTCACGGGTGTCCCGCTGCACCAGAAGCAGTTTAGTTATGCCGGCCACATGACCCAGAAAGCTGTCTGTGGACAAACGCCAGCTCCCTCAGCCTGAAAGCGAGATGAGCGCCACAACCCCATAGTCGCCTTTGACTTGACTTAACCATCCAGGGATCCTTTAATTTGTAATATCAGTTGCTAGGAATCACAAGTTTGGACAGTGGCGCACAACATTGCCAGAGGGTGTTGCATGCCTCTTGGGACTGCAGGATGAAATAACCCAGGGAAGCAAAATATATCAGCTTGGTGGTGGTCTTTGGACTTCTTTTGGGCGGCAGGGAACCCAAACGACATTTCCTCCTCCTCACTAATGAACACAGGCACAACCCCCCCCCCCAGGTCTCTGTGCAAGTCCTACTGAAATGAACGGGGTTGCTTCAAAAGCTTCAGAGTTTCCCACTACCACCTCTTGCCCTCATTGATGGCAGTCCAAGATCTGCCATCACTTGCCTTAAAAGTAAAGGTAAAGGGACCCCTGACCATTAGGTCCAGTCGTGACCGACTCTGGGGTTGCGCGCTCATCTCGCATTATTGGCCGAGGGAGCCGGCGTACAGCTTCCAGGTCATGTGGCCAGCATGACAAAGCCGCTTCTGGCAAACCAGAGCAGCACATGGAAACGCCGTTTACCTTCCCGCTGTAGCGGTTCCCATTTATCTACTTGCATTTTGACGTGCTTTCGAACTGCTAGGTTGGCAGGAGCAGGGACCAAGCAACGGGAGCTCACCCCGTTGCCGGGATTCGAACCGCCGACCTTCTGATCAGCAAGTCCTAGGCTCAGTGGTTTAACCCACAGCGCCACCTGGGTCCCTACACTTGCCTTACCTCTTGGTAACGCTGCCCTCTGTTGGCTGCTAACATCCACAGTGGCATTACTTGACTTCTCAAGAGGCCACTCGGGTTAACGAAGGGCTCACGGGAGACTCTGGCTCTTTACCCAGTTGCGAACTGGAAAAGGGGTGCCTGCCATTTGGCATTTTGCGTTCACTTGCTCCTGATGTGTGCAGGATGCTTCAGTGAGGTTCTTCCCTAGGCTCTGTGCCCTAGTCCACTCAACCAGCGCGCGCACACACCTGGGATTATTATTATTATTTCATTCCTATACCGCTTTATATTTTTCTATATAAATGCCCGGCTGGCATTGCAAGAGCCAGGCAGAAATACACGGAGGATTGCCAGAGTCAGCCAAGCCAGAGCTGCGCTTTCCCTCTTCTGCACACACCTTTGAAACAAAGGGGAGTCTCGTTCTTGGAGTTTATAACTGGATTATAGGAAAGAGCTGTAAACTCCAAGTCGGAGGAACATGGTTTATACGAGCAAGTTGTTAATACGACATCAATTTAGCCATCATTTCCAGTTGTGTTATTAAGACCTGTTCCAAGCACGTTGCCAATTAAGAACCTAAAGGCTGAAATCAGATACACACATACCTGGATCCAAAACTAGCGATCCTCTGGCCACCGATAACGCTGCGGGCGGCGAGGGTGGGTGTGTTTAGGAGATGCAAAACTCCCCCCTCTTTGCAATGGGCGTTGTGTGTTATCCGGGGTGACCGACTCATCCCGACAGCGACGCCCCGCGGCAGCCGCGCCTTGCCTCGCGCAGGATCCTCAGCAGCAACGCTCAGCATCGGCCGCGAGAGGGCGCCGCGCCCCAGCGCATACTCTGCCCGTGCGCTACGTGCGGGCGGCGCGGCTGATTTTCCGCCGGCGGCTGTTCCCGAGCAGCCGCTTCGCCCGCCTTCCCGGCCCACGCTCGGGCGCGCCTCATCCGCCGCTGGGCGAGGAAGCCGCCGTTGCACGCGAGGGAAGCGCTTGCTGCTGCTGCTGCGGCGACAGAAGCAGCGGCGGGCTGGGCCGAGGGAGGCGAGACTCGCCCGTTGCGAGGCACCCTGGGGTCCACCCCCGCCAGTTGTGTGTGCTTTGCTACAACATCTGGAGGCCCATCATCCCTGGCCACTGGTTCTGCGAGCTAGAGATGATAGGAGTTGCAGTCCAACATCTGGGGGCCCCAGGTTAAAAAAGGATGGGTGTAGCCAGGATTTATTTTTTGGGGGGGGGCAGGTTTTATGTGGGGGGGCAGAACCGGGGTATCTGTGACGCAATGGGTTAGTTAAGTATTTTATTTTCTTGATTTGAGGGGAGCCCCCCTTCCCCCCTACACTGCAGAATCTTTTTAAAAAGTTGTTAACCTATTTTTTTTAGGAAAATCACCAAAAAAAACCAAAAACCCAACAGTTCCAATATGGAACTGACATATGCCAGGGTTTTCCTGGGCATTTGGACGCTTTGCAATAATTCCGCCCGGACGCCATTTTTGATGGACGAATCGTGGCTATTTCTGGGAAGTTCCGGATGTATGGCAGCCCTAGGCTACGCCCATCATGCCTAGCTGGGGTGGGGGTTGATGGGCAGTGTTGGAGCCCCTGCCCCATCTGGCTGGGAACACGAGACTCGCACCAACAGGCCCCCTCCTCTCTTAACAGGCCCCCTCCTCTCTTGCGCTGGCGGCTCCCTGGCTGACCCTGGCCCTGGCTCTCTGGACCTTCAACACGAGGACATTTAGCATTGCTCTTTTCAGTCTGAGGCTGCCCCCTCAAACACTTCTGCTTGGGCCCAGACTCATTTCCTTCTTTGTGTACTCACTTGCTCCTACTTTGGAAAGTTCCTGGGAACTGGGGTGCCTTTGAGCTGCTGGTTAACTGTCCTGTGCAGGCCTAAGCCCCCATTTCCTTTAAAAAAAACTTGCAACATATCCTTGCCACAGAGGAAGTATGGGTGGGTTGTGGGTGCTGCTTGTTGTTGTTGTTTAGTTGTTTAGTCATGTCCGACTCTTCGTGACCCCATGGACTATAGCACGCCAGGCACTCCTGTCTTGCACTGCCTCCCGCAGTTTGGTCAAACTCATGTTCGTAGCTTTGAGAACACTGTCCAACCATCTCATCCCCTGTCGTCCCCTTCTCCTAGTGCCCTCAATCTTTCCCAACATCAGGGTCTTTTCGAGGGAGTCTTCTCTTCTCATGAGGTGGCCAAAGTATTGGAGCCTCAGCTTCAGGATCTGACCTTCCAGTGAGCACTCAGGGCTGATTTCCTGAAGAATGGATAGGTTTGACCTTCTTGCAGTCCATGGGACTCTCAAGAGTCTCCTCCAGCACCATAATTCAAAAGCATCAATTCTTCAGCGATCAGCCTTCTTTATGGTCCAGCTCTCACTTCCATACATCACTACGGGGAAAACCATAGCTTTCACTGTACGGACCTTTGTAGGCAAAGGGTGCTGCTTAGTCCTTGCCAGCTACCCACCACCCACCTTTCCAACCCTGTGGTTGCATTGCAAACATGGGGTTGGAGCACAAAATCCCTGGAAGGGAAGTTCGGGGTGGGGTGGGGGTGGCAGGTGGCCGAATAAGGAGGATTAAGCATCTTCTCCCCTCCAAGAGGCCTAAGAGCCTCTAAGGGTAGCTGCTGGGAGGGGCAGAGACAGGGCTGGGTGCAGCTGAGGTTGAGGTCAACGTTCAAACCTCTCTGAACATCATACTCTTTGACCTGTTTGCTCTTCCCCCAGTCCATCTCCCCAGCAATTGGGGGTGCGGGTGGGGAGGGACTACAGTTTTGGATTGTGGGTGGGATAGAGATTCCTCAGTAGAGAATTCATGGCACTGTGTTCAAACCACAACCGCAGGCATTCTTTGGGGGGGGGGAGTTTAAGTGGTATAAACATCAGCTGAAATGTTCCTGGTAGGCATGTCCTTAGCCAGGCATCCCCAAACTGCAGCCCTCCAGATGTTTTGGCCTACAACTCCCATGATCCCTAGCTAACAGGTCGGGGAAGATGGGAATTGTAGTCCAAAGCATCTGGGGGGCCGAAGTTTGGGGATGCCTGTTCTTAGCAAAGAAGAGAGCAGGCTTAATTTGCTCTGATAACCTGACCCAAAGAGGAATAGATAGAATCACAGAATTGTGGAGTTGGAAAGGACTCGGAGGGCATCTAGTCCAACCCCCTGCAATGCAGAAAAAGCTCAACTCAAGCATCCCTGACAGAGGTCCCAACCTCTGCTTAAAAGCCTCCAAGGAAGGAGAGCCCATCATCTCCCAAGGGAGTCTGTTCCCCTGTCTTACTGTCAGAACTTGCTCCCTCTTCCATGTGATAGCACATAAGATAATTGAAGATGGCTATCATATCGCTTCTCAGTCTCCCTTTTCTAAACATACCCAACTCCCTCAACCATTCCTCATAAGGCTTGGTTTCCAGAATCCTTGATCATCTTGGTCTCCCTCCTTGGCACATATTTCAGCTTGTTAATATCCTCCTTAAATTGTGGTGCCCAGAACTGGACACGGTAATTCAGGTGTGGTAGAATACAGCGGAACTATGACTACCCTAGACTTCTGTTGGTGCAGCCTAGAATAGCATTAGGTTTTTTTTTTTACCGCTGCATCACACTGCTGACTTGTGTTAAGCTTGTGATCTACTAAGACCCCTAGATCCCCTAGAACCCCAGAGAGACACTGCCAGTCAGTGGAGACAATACTGAGCTAGATAGACCAAAGTTCTGACTCAATGTAAGGCAGCTTCCTATGTTCCTATAAAATGTTGCATTTGGGTGGGGCTCAAATCAGCCACATAGGTACTTTGCTATTCTACATCCTCCTAGGGTTAGTGTAAGAATAAAATAGGCTAGCCCTACTTGGGGGACCTTGGAGGAAGATTGGGGTATCGCTGGGATTAATAAATAAGATGCTGACATATATTTATTCCAGGGCATGGAGTCCTGTCTCCAAGGATCACACGAAATCTTGAAAGATTCCCTTTTCTCCACCAATGCTGTCATTTGGCTCCCAGCAAAATGAGCCTCCAGCCACCAGGGGATATAAATAGCAGTCGCTTCACTGTGATGTCTCTCATCTGGCTGTGGCGATGACACTGTATTTTAGTTAGGGAGGGAGAATTGCTGAGCTGTAAAAGGGCTGGGGGGGGGTATTTTTAGTGCCGCTCCCCCTCTGGGTTTTGTCCCAGATCTTGGCTGTTTTGACTGCTAGGTTGGAGGAGAAATTCCGTTACGTTAAAATTTTAATAAGAAACTACCGAATTCGCACACCAATGAGAAAACATTGTACAAAAAAGCCTATCAGGGAAATTGGTAACTAAGTGTATATATATATTAGTCAAAACTGCATGCTCAAAAATGCTAGCGGATTTTCATGATTAAAACAAATCGCACATTGCTGCGGAAATGTGAAGAACTGTTAACATGAGAAACTCATGTTATTAACTCTCTATATTGGACAAACAGGCCAAACCCTACGCCAAAGGAAAAATGGACATAAATCTGACATCAGGAACCATAAGACAGAGAAACCAGTAGGAGAACACTTCAATCTCCCAGGACATTCTATACAAGATCTCAAAGCAGCTGTTTATTACAGAGAAATTTCAGGAACAGACTGGAAAGAGAAGTTGCTGAATTGGAACTTATTACCAAGCTTAAAACCATGGAGCCACCTGGGATTAATAGAGACATCGGATTCTTATCTCATTATGCATGATCAAGCTTTCTTTAGCGCCTCAGCCCTTGCTTCCCCCCCCCCAGGACTAATTGCAGCCATCAGCAGCCGTTAACAGCTGTCCACAGGTTTACCACTCCCATCAGCCCATCACCCACCCCCACCACCCTCTGTATATATATAAGGGTCTGACACTTCTGTTTCCAGTGTATCTGAAGAATTGTGCATGCACACGAAAGCTCATACCAACCAAAATAAAAACTTAGTTGGTCTTTAAGGTGCTACTGAAGGAATGTTTTTATTTTGCATGAGAAACTCGTGAGAACTGAAATGTCTTTCCTTATGGGCTCAGCTCTGCTTAGCCCTGGAGTATGTGAAGAGAGTGCCTCCGAGCATGTGCAGAGCGCCTGACCTCCCCCTCCGTAACAAAAACCGCAATCTCTGAGGTGGTTGTTGGCCTTGAGTCCACATCCTCACTGGCCTCTTGACTCTGCGGGAGTTTCTTTGCAGGGTGGAGATAAGACCCAGCCAAGCCAGGGGACCCAGGTCCCCGCTGCCTTGCCCCGACCCCCAGGCTGCATTGGTGAAAGGCCCCTTCCCTGCCCCTTCCCTCTCTTTTTGGTCACCCTCCCCCTCCCCTTGCCCAGACTGCAGCTCAGCCCACTCAGCCTGGGGGTGGAAAAGGAAGGATCTCCTTCCAGGATATCTCCATTTCCTCCAGCCCTATTTATAGTGGAGCATACATCAAAAAGCTCTGGACAGACGAGGACTTCCTGGCGGGGTTGTTTCAAGTGCCGGGCGCCCTCATGTCACCCCCTTGCCTGCCTGCCCCCCCTCCATGTGCTTACAACTGCTAAACAGAGCTCGCTGGCCCAGAGGGAGCTTGCCTTCTCTCCACACAGCAGCAGTGTCTTCACAGGGACACAGGGGTCCTCCAGGAATGGCGTGGGCTCCCAGAGATGGGCTAGAGGCGGACAAAGCCCCACAACTCTTACCCTGACCTCGTGGATTTGCACGCAGTGTGGCTCCCATGGGCAAATGTCCCATGGGCAACATGTCCCATGTTAATTATTGTTGGAGTAGGGCTTGAATTCTTCTGCATCCTCCTCCCGCATCAAGATATTACCCTTAACTTGAGGGTCTTACATCAAAATATACCCTTAACTTGAGGTTCTTGGCGTAGGGTTGCCATACGGCCAGGATCCCCTGGACAATGCCGGAATATGGCCGTCAGAAACAGTGTCTGGGCAGAAATTGCGGAAATGTCTGGAAGTCTAGATTTGGGTGAATTTTGTTTAAAATGGCTTTTAAAAAGTTTGGGCAAAACAAACAAAAGCTCAGTACCTTTGCTAACCCACCCCCACCCCCGCAATAAAAGCTCAACAACTACCGGTATTTTCATTTGTTGAAACCCTAGTCAATCCTATGGCAACCCTAGTCTTGGGTAGACCTTGCCTGGGGCATCTTCATGCTTGAAGCAGCCCTCCCCCAAAGGAACCCTAACTGCCCCCCTCCCAACTTCCTCTCTGAACCTGATGAGCTTATTTGTGATAGGTGCCTATGTCTCCTTGGTGTGTTCCCTCATCCCTCTCTGGGCAGCAGTGGCGGAGCTTCATGCTCCAGCACTAGGGGGGGGGGGGAGCCGGCAGGGGCGGGACTGGCACGCATCCCGGGGCGGAGTGTGCCGCCCGCAGGTTGTGGCGCGCGTTCTGGGGGTGTGGTGTGCCACCTGCAGGGGCATGGCGTACGTTCTGGGGGCGTGGCACGTATTCTGGGGGCGTGGCACGCCATCTGCAGGGGCGTGGTACATGTTCTGGGGGCGTGACGCACGTTCTGGGGGCGGGGACAGCCACGATGGTACCCTACCGGGATCGCGCTGTCTGGGGCGGCGCACTCCCATCACCCGCCTCTTCCTACGCACCTGCCCAGAAGATCAGTTCATTCACAGATCAGTTCATTCACAAGGTCCATACATGTACTAGTGTCTATTCTTTGTATGTTCATAAAGTCCAAACAATCCACATGGGAGCTTGTTACAGTTCCACAGAATCCTTTCACAGAGTCTAGACAAGGATTTCTGGAATATTGGCCTTGTTTCGCCGTCCTGGGCTTCATCAGTTGTACAAGTTCTAAGTACAGTCAGACCTCAGGTTGCATTAGCTGCAGGTTGCGTATTTTCAACTTAAGAACGCGGCGGACCCAGAAGTGTTTGCTTCCGGGTTTCGATGCGCGCACATACACTGAAGCGCTCTATCGGCGCTTTGCGCATGCTCAAAAGCGCCGCTCTGGATGCTTACTTTTCGGGGTGCATTCGGATCAGGTACGTATCCAGAGGTACCACTGTAATGCAAATAAATACAATGCCGTAGTCCCACACATTTTAACAGGAAGAATAATATAAATACCATAAACAACTGTACATACCATATGTGATGTAATAAGATTGGGGCATAGTAGTAGTTGCAATGAACAGCAACTGTTGCAACGTGGGGTTATATAGACAGGCACAGTATTGATTTCAGTTACAGGTGTTGCCAATCCACAGATCCAAAATTTATTTCTTAAAGTGACCCATATGGCCCACAGAAGTGAAACAAACTTGGTCCATGCTCAAGTGTTGTGCATATAAACATTAGTACAAACTCATAAAAAGCAACTATAATCAATTTCAGTATTCAGACCTGAAGGATGTAAGGAATTAAGTAAGAAAATAAATCTAGTTTCTTTCTGCGTAAGGATTATTTTAGTTCATTCTATAGGACCTAAGTGGGGACGCAGGTGGTGCTGTGGGTTAAACCACAGAGCCTAGGGCTTGCCGATCAGAAGGTCGGTGGTTCGAATCCCTGCGACGGGGTGAGCTCCTGCCAACCTAGCAGCTCCCAGCTCCTGCCAACCTAGCAGTTTGAAAGCACGTCAAAGTGCAAGTAGATAAATATTGACCGCTCTGGTGGGAAGGTAAATGGTGTTTCCATGTGCTGGTCTGGTTCGCCAGAAGCAGCTTTGTCATGCAGGCCACATGACCTGGAAGCTGTACGCCGGCTCCCTCGGCCAATAATGCGAGATGAGCGCGCAACCCCAGAGTCGGTCACGACTGGACCTAATGGTCAGGGGTCCCTTTACCTTTACCTTACAGAACCTAAGTATGTCCAAATTACAAAAAATGTGAAATCCTCACCCGAATGAGATGCTTCAATAAAGTGTTGTACTAAAGGAGCATCTATTACATTGTTCCTGATCCTAGACCGGTGATCTGATATTCTTAACTTTGATAGGTCTGAGAGTATGACCTACATACAACAATCCACAGGGACATCTAATCACGTAAATTACACGTGGAGTAGCACATGTGGCAAATGCCTGTAAAACGAACTTAAAACCTTCTTTGTTGGTAAACTCTTTTACCTGCAGTGTGTAATACCTCCGGTATTTACAGGAGGTACAATGCCCACATCTAAAAACAACCATGTGGAGGACTGGACAATGTGTGTTGTGTGAGTGTAGATTTTAAATCCGTATGCACCAATATATATTTTAATGACTTTGTGCGTCGTTTGGCAAAAGGGGGGATCGTATCACACCCTGGGATGTCCTTAAGAATATGCCAATGTCGCCTAATAATTTTCTCAATTTCGAAAGTCATATGGTTGTATTCTAGGGAAGCGTAAATACGCGGAGACCTTGTATTAACATGTGAACCGGATGTAAGAAGGGTTGAATCATAGAATCATAGAATTGTAGTCGGAAGAGACCACAAGAGTCATCTAGTACAACCCCCTGTAATGCAGGAATTTTTTCCTAAGGTGGGGCTTGAACCCATGACATGGTTGAAATATTCTGCTGATATGCAGCAACGCCTCGGAGCCGTCGTGACTGCGGCCGTGTCTTGCCTCGCCCTCGCCCGCCCTGCCACCCCCTCTCGCCTACCCGATCCTCTCGTCCTCTCCAGCCAAGCAGGGTAGCCGGCCTCTCTCTTAATTGTGTTTTTTGTATGGCAGTTGTTATTACAGAATTTGGATAACCTCGTTTTAATAAAGATGCAGAAAGTATTTTTGAATGGGCTTTAAAGACCTGTGGGCCCAATGAATTGCGTTTAATCTTAGAAACTGACCTAAAGGAAGGTTATCTCGGAGATGTTTGGGATGATTAGATCTATAATGTAGCAAGGAGTTTCTATCTGTACTTTTCTTATAAGGACGCACTTTAATTCTTAATTGATCCACGTAAATTTCTAGGTCAAGGAAAGGTAAAAAATGTGGGCTTGATGTTCCTTCAAAGGTCAAATGTGGACTTACACTATTGATCCAACGGTTGAACGGTTCAAAAATATCCTCAGAAAATATAAATATCAAATCATCTATATATCGGCCATAAAATAAAATGTATTCACTGTATGGGTTATTATGAACAATGTGCTCTAAATCAAAATTTCTCATAAAGATATTAGCCACATTGGGAGCACATTGGGAGCCCATGGCTACACCTTGTTTTTGAATAAAGTACTTTGAACCAAACCTGAAGAAATTATTAGATAGAACTAGATCTAGAATCTCCATTTAAAAATGCACTGGTGCAGAAGACTGATTGTGATCAACTAGCAGTTCTTGGATTTGAGATTTTACTATATCCAGAGGTACATCTCTATATATAAAAATGTAAAAAAGGTGAAATTGTGGGCTCCACTTTTCTCCGAAACCGCTTGACCGATTGTCCTGGAATTTGGACACAACGGTCCATGCCACTACCCGAGTGTTTGTACAACCTCGGATTGCTCACATCTCATACCTGCACAGATAAAAACCTGCTTTTCCACAAACTAAAACAGCGCCCTCAAGTGGCGTTATTCCCACAGCTCCTCCTCCACCTCCTCCTCCCTCCCCATGGAGTCTAGCCCACACCCACAAACCCCGCCTCCGCCACGAGATCCTGTAAAACAGGGGGGCTCTGAGACTCAGGGGGATCTGAAGGGGGGCTATTACCCTCCATTTGACAGACTAACACACAGCAATGCGTGCAGGGCAAGCTAGTTAGTATATAGAGACGAAACATCCCATGTAGCAATTATAATATGTGGAGTAACATGCAAATTTTCAAAAAGGGTTATAATATGTTTTGTATGCCTGATGTAAGGGGATCTTTAGTGAAGGGATGTAGAAATGTATCAATGTACTGTGAACAATTTTCCAACAAATATCCTGAAGCTGACACTATAGGTCTACCTGGGGGTGGGAGCATATCTTTGTGTATTTTCGGAAGTGTGTAAAATATTGGCACTCTGGTGTGATCGGGACATAAAAATTCAGCTAAACCTTCATCTATATAGCCTAAAGATATGGCTTCATTTAGAATCACCTGCAATTTATTCTTCACTGATATGGTAGGGTCACTAGGTATAGGCAAGTAGAAATTTGAATTACTTAGTTGTCTCTCTTGTTCCTTGATGTAATCAATCTTATTCATTAGTACAATAGCTCCCCCTTTGTCTGCTGGTTTTATAATTAAGTTTTTATCAGCAGTAAAATCGTTCAGGATTAAAGAATCTAGCTTGCTCAAATTATACTGCCTGCAACTCCTTATCGTCTTTTCTCTAATATTTAAGTCACGGTGTACTAAATGCTGAAATGTTCTGGTAAGGTGATTGTGAGAAACCGGAATGAAGGTAGATTTTCGTTTAAAAGGTTCCAGTGTCCAAGGAGTGTTACCAAAAAAAATATCTTAATTTGATCTGACGAATTTGTTTAAATCAATCAATCCTGGTTTGAAATGTGGAATACTTAGGAGTAGGAACAAAACCTAGACCTAATTTTAATACTTGAGATTCCTCTGGTTTAAATGTCCTGTCAGATAAATTTGATGTTTGATGTTGTTTTCCAGCTTTGGACTGGCAAGGGAACTCCAGCTGAATACATATATTTGAGAGGATATATCTGGGTAAATGGAGCGGTGGGGACTTAGTGGGCAGTCAGCTCTGCTAGTGGTGAACTTGGGCTCTCAAATTTCAGTGACGCTAATATTTGGCACCCCCATAGCTGCCAAGTTTTCCCTTTTCTCGCGAGGAAGCCTATTCAGCATTAGGGAAAATCCCTTTAAAAAAGGGATAACTTGGCAGCTATGCACCCCTGACTCTTGCACTCTGTTCTACATCACTGTTGTGGCTCCTGCAGATGGTGGATTGGAGCAAAATGAAGGGAGGCGGTTGATCAGCCCAAGAGGGACACAGTCTGGCGGAAGTTGCTGTAGCGTTTGCATGGGAGAACTCCCTGGTCGGTTGTGCTGGGTCCTCAGGTGCCGAAATGTCTTCGGTTGACCTCAAGGACTTTGGACAGTTCTTGCCTTGGGCATTTTCACACCTGAAGCAAAAAGTCCATCCGCAATGAGAAGAGGGTGACATGAATGCTGGGCATCAGATTTGAACAAATTCTCTTGGGAGCAAAGGGGCAGCATGTGAGGATGCTAGTGACGGAGACTGAAGTAAACCGCAACATTTTGTTGGCAGGATCCAAGGCAAATCATTCTCCAACTCCCTGCGCCCATGGTTTTCGTTTGCATGGACCAGAAAGGGGGATCGGGACATGCTGACCTTTAAAGCCCTAAACGGCCTCGGTCCAGTATACCTGAAGGAGCATCTCCACCCCCATCGTTCTGCCTGGACACTGAGGTCCAGCGCCGAGGGGCCTTCTGGCGGTTCTCTCGCTACGAGAAGCCAAGTTACAGGGAACCAGGCAGAGGGCCTTCTCGGTAGTGGCACCCGCCCTGTGGAACGCCTTCACACCAGATGTCAAAGAGGAAAAACAACTACCAGACTTTTAGAAGAAATCTGAAGGCAGCCCAGTTTAGGGAAGCTTTTAATGTTTAATAGATTGTTGTATTTTAATATTCAGTTGGAAGCTGCCCAGAGTAGCTGGGGAAACCCAGCCAGATGGGCGGGGTATAAATAATAATAATAATAATAATAATAATAATAATAATATATTATTATTATTATTATTATTATTATTATTATTATTATTATTATCATGCTCAGCTGTCTATGGAGTGTGGATTAATACCATAGCTGCCAAGTTATCCCTTTTTTAAAGGGATTTTCCCTTATGCTGAATAGGCTTCCTCGCGAGAAAAGGGAAAACTTGGCAGCTATGATTAATACTCAGTCCCCTAACAGGCTGCTCATCAGCTACTGGGCCAGGTACAAGGCCCTTATATACAGATCCCCAAACAATCTGGATCCAAGATAAGTTGTGGACCGCCAAAGCCCTTATTCCCTAGCTCCACCACTGAGATCACCATCTGTTCCCCATGCACAAAGACCTCAGACAGAAGTTGGGCACATAGTGTCAGCACATGCCTGCTGTGGAACAATCTTCCAGTCGAGAAACAACAGGCACCCTTCCCTTTGATATTCAGGTGCCTCTTTGAAGACCTTTGTATGTACAGGCCTACATCGCTGCTTAATTTTTTATTAGCCAGCCATTTAATGATTTTTTTAAAAACGTGCTTTACTGTATATATTGTTTACACCACCACGTTATATTGTATGAATTGGCGCTGTATGAATGCTTTTGCAAATAAAAGAAACAAAGGGATTCGATTGGCAGGGACAGTAAAGGTGCCTGGCAGCTGGTTCCCAGGAGTCATTCACAGAATGTGTCCTTTGTCTCGATGGACAGGATGCACCCCCTCTTGATAACAGGTGCTGCTGAGCAGCCACCAAGGATCCCCAAGTCCCTTCTCCCCAACCCCTGTGCCCTGTGCTACAAGGTATCCTTGGACCCCACCCCTTCTGTGTTTCACCTCCCCTGCTACCCCAGCTGCCCTCCCCTGTTGTGCCTTGGTACGCTCCAGCATGAACATTCCAGCTCCACCACCTTACACCTACAGGCAGGGGTGTGCGGAGAGGGGCCTCTTGGGCTGAGCCCTGGCATGACTCAGAGCGGGTGGGATCCCCGGCGCCACTCCTCTCCTCTAATCCCTTAATTGCTCACAAAGCCTGGACTTGCTGGCAGAGTGCATGATGGGGTGGCTGCACTGGGGAGAGCAGGAAGGCTTGCTCTGTGCCCTGCCTGGGCAGACACAAAGGGAGGATGGCTTCAGGTGTTCACGACACGAGGGAGAATGCTGCACCCCCTACAATGCCTCGCCTTGTTGTCTTAGCACATGACGTTACAGGGGCAGTGGGGTTCGGGGAGGGGAGGCCATCCATCCTACTGAAGGCAGTAAGAATAAAGTCCTTCTGGCTCCTGGATGCCACACTCTTATAATCCCGTAAACCAGTGGTTTTCAACCAGTGTGCCGTGGCACCCTGGGGTGCCTTGAATGATGATCAGAGGTGCTGTGGGCAACACTGGCCTCTGTCCCTTCCTTCCTTCCTTCCTTCCTTCCTTCCTTCCTTCCTTCCTTCCTTCCTTCCTTCCTTCCTTCCTTCCTTCCTTCCTTCCTCCCTCCCTCCCTCCCTTCTTCCCTTCCCCTTCCTCCCTCGCTCCCCTTTCCTTCCTTCCTTCCTCCCTCCCCTTCTTTCCCTTCCTTCCTTCCTTCCTTCCTTCCTTCCTTCCTTCCTTCCTTCCTTCCTTCCTTCCTTCCTTCCTTCCTTCCTTCCTTCCTCCCTCCCTCCCTCCCTCCCTCCCTTCTTCCCTTCCCCTTCCTCCCTCCCTCCCCTTTCCTTCCTTCCTTCCTTCCTTCCTTCCTTCCTTCCTTCCTTCCTTCCTTCCTTCCTTCCTTCCTTCCTTCCTCCCTCCCTCCCTCCCTCCCTCCCCTTCTTTCTTTCCTTCCTTCCTTCCTTCCTTCCTTCCTTCCTTCCTTCCTTCCTTCCTTCCTTCCTTCCTTCCTTCCTTCCCTCCCTCCCTCCCTCCCTCCCTCCCTCCCTCCCTCCCCTGATGCTTGACTGGCGTCTCTGCCTCCCAGCTGTTCATTGCAGCAGCCCTGACTATAAGCTCTGCAGGCGAATGGTGCCTCTGGGAAGCACCCCTCTTTGGGGCAGGGGAGGTTCAGAGACCAGGGATGGCAGCAGCAGCTTCCCAGAGGACTCCCAAAGGGAGAGGGGAGAGGAGAGGAGGGTGTTTGAAAAGGGGCGAGAGGCTGCCAGCTCTTCAGGCAAGGGGGTGACAGAACTGGGCTCCTGAGTCCCACTGGGGTGCTGCAGAAAGAATGTACAGTGGTCCCTCGACTTACGAATTTAATCCGTTCCGAACGCACCTTCGTAAGTTGAAAAAAATCGTTAAGTTGAAGCCAACGGGGAGAAAAATAAAAAAAACCCGTAAGTCAAAAAAATCCTATCTAAACCACATCAAAAATGGCGGGTGGAGCTCTCTTCGTAACTCGAAACATTCGTATGTCAAGTCATTCGTAAGTCGAGGTACCACTGTAGTTGGTCGAGGGAGCCGTGGACTCGAAAAGGGTGAAAATCTCTGCCTTAAACTATTTGCTTCCATTCTATTCAACAGGCGGAAATCCAAGCAAGGAGCCGACAACCGTTTTAACAGCAAGTGTTTATTTACATGGGTGCACCAAAGATGGCGCAGATGCTCTCACAGAGGGATGCAGAGGAACAGTGAAGTTGTATGAGGTCTGGTGGGGAAGGGGAGAAGGTTTTGGCCAGGCACTCCTGACATCCAGCAGAGGCAGCTGTTTTCTTGTGCAGCTCAGGCTGTGCCCCTTCACAGTGTTGTTGGGGGTGATGACAATCCAGCTGTGACCATTGCCTGCGTCCTCAGAGGTGTGGGGGTTCCCCAGCCAGCAGCTGAATCTTCGTAAGGTCTGGGCAAGACTCCTGTTCCTGCTGAACTGAGCCAGTTTATCTAAAGCAACTGAGTATCAGCTCAGTAGGCACGGGAGGCAGAGCCCCACGGAGGAAGCTGGCCCTGGGGTCTCCATGCCCCTCCTCTAACCTGCCCCTGCCCCACCTTCCCTCTCCAGCTCAGTACAAGCAAGACCTTCTCTATCTCAACGCCCCCCCCCAACCCTGCATTTTCTGTCCCATATCAGAGTCTTCCGTGGTGCCCTTAAGGCAGGATTTGGGGGCAGATTCCAGGGCCCCACTCTGAAGAAGCGCGGGGGGGGGGGGGCAGGGGAGAGACAGGAGCAAACACAGCAGGCACTGCTTGTCACATATTCAATTGCTCAGGACAAATCAGTAGGGCTGGGGGTCTCCAAACTTCTTTGGCCCCGGGGGGACATGTTTGGAAATCTTAAGGAAATGTAGGCACCAACCAAATACAGTGGTACCTTGGTTCTCGAATTTAATCTGTTACGGGAGTCCGTTCGACTCCCGAAACGGTTTGAAAACCAAGGCACGGCTTCTGATTGGCTGCAGGAGCCTCCCGCACTCAATTGGAAGCCACGGAAGCCCCGTCAGACATTCGGCTTCCCAAAACCGTTTGCAAACATGAACGCTCACTTCCAGGTTTGCGAAGTTCAGGAACAGATTTGTTTGACAACTAAGCCATTCGACTACCAAGGTATCACTGCGTCCATTTAACAGAAGAAAGACTCATGAAGTTCAGGGCCATTACCCTGCTCCAAACTGGTGGAATGCCTACCCCCCCTCTCCAAAAAAGTAAAGCAAACCAAAGCAAACCCACAAACAGGCTACCCCCACACGCCAAGCCCTCCCAAAAACATCTATTAGACATTGGGAGGGTCAGGCTCCAAGTGGGGGGCTGAGGGTGCCAAAGCAAGCATAGGTACCATGTCAGGAATCACAGCATGAACTAGTAAGTCCAGAATCAGCTGCTCAAGGGGGTAGACACCATAGTACATTCCTACCTCTCCCCCCCTCCCAGTTAAGAATTCTGAGATCTGTAGTTTACCCTTCAGAGAGCTACTATTTCTAGCACCCTCGGCAAACTTCAGTTCCCTGGATTCTTGGGGGTGCTTTAAAGGTAGAGTACGCTGGCTGGTTGGTTCCCCTGGCATCCCTTCTTGGTGAGGCTTTGCCGAGGGACGAGGATGTGGCCTGCGCCTGCATGTGGGGGGAATGGACTCCAAGTGGCGGAACTTAGCCACTGTGAACATGATGGAACCAAACACTGTTCACAGGTGGGCTAAGCCCTACCCTTTGCAGTCAGGAGGTCTTTCCTGGTGAACCCCGTGCCCCTCGCTTAAGCCCCCAACCCCCACTCACACATGAGTGCATGCGCCCCCCCCCACTCCTCAGGTACAGCAGCCAATGCACGAGGCGGGTGGCGCTTTTGCCACGCTTTGGGCAGACTTCTCACCTTCCCACAACCGCTGGCGAGCCTCTGCTGCCTCCCATCCAAGTCAGTTGTTTGTGGTCTCTCTCGCTCACCGACGGTTGGAAATCCCTGGCAATGTGATTCTGAGCATCAAGATAAAATCACATCACCAGGAACCCCAACTGGCGGCAGCAGCGGTGGCGGCGGCAGGAGAGGGGAGGCATCTGGGAGAGACCTTGGGGCATGAGCTGGAAGAGAAAAGAGAGCCATGAATCAAGGGGCAGCAGCAGAAGTAGCAGGTCACAAGGTGAGAGAGCTTTTCACTCCTTGAAAACCTCACCCCCTGCATCCAGCTGTGAGCCGGCTGCAGGAAGAGGGGAGTAGAAGCAGCAAGACACACAAGTAGAGCCCCCCCCCAGCTCACTATTTGTCATACAAAATGGCCGGACCAGGAAATGGGCATGGGAGGGGGGCATTTTGCAGCTCCCTGGTGAGGGTGCCGCTACGACACAAGATGTTTGATGTGCCTTACATGTCACTTTTTATTTTTTACATGTATGCTTAAAAAGACCTCTAAGTGCCTACTAGAAACATGTCATGTGGCGAGAAGGGGACTGCTGGGGACCAAAAGGGCACACACGTCAAACGAAATGTACCATTGCATTAAAGGCGGGTGGGGCATCAGGATGGGGATTGTGGTGGGCACAAGCAGGGGGGGGGGGCGGGGGCGCTTTCTTCTCTTGCTACGCTCCTAACAAAAATGCCCCCTGCACTGGAAGGGAAGCTCCTGCGGAGGCAAAAAAACCCCCCACAGCTTTGAGGGAGCAGTTTTAGTCAGGAACACCTCACACGACCCTGATGCCAACCCCCCTCCCAATCCACTTCAAATGCAGCAACACATCTAAAGTAGCGTGCCCTTTGGGCCTCATTCTCAGAAAGCAGGGCTATGGGACTGCACAGGGCCTTCTCGGTGGTGGCGCCCACCCTGTGGAATGCCCTCCCATCAGATGTCAAAGAGAAAAAACAACTACCAGATTTTTAGAAGACATCTGAAGGCAGCCCTGTTTAGGGAGGCTTTTAATGTTTAATCGATTATTTTATTTCATTTTTCTGTTGGAAGCCACCCAGAGTGGCTGGGGAAACCCAGCCAGATGGGCAGGGTATGAATAATAAATTATTATTATTATTATTATTATTATTATTATTATTATTATTATTATTATTATTATTATTATCCTCTGTGCCTCAGAGCTTTGTGGGAGGGCCCACAAACTGGCTGCAAAGGAAGAGAACCTGGCCTAAACTGGGGCCAATACTGGGGCCCTCTAACCAGAGCTAACCCCACTTTGCCAGAGCCAGCCTTTTCCTTTTGCTTCCACCCAGCCAAAACTGGACCCCTTATCCCCAACGGTGTTAGATTTTGTTCTCACATGCACACTTAGCATGTGATGACTGCAGCACTGGCTCTCGACCTGCATGTGGGAATGAGCTATCGCAGATAACAAGCACCGCTGACAGCTTTTCATATTCCTCGATGCCGGCTCAAAAGCAAGACATTTCTAGGGAGGCAGCCCACCCATTCAGCAAAGAGTCATCTGAATGTTGAGATATGCGAGTGGGGAGAGGCGAAGTGAGTTCGCAGGAGTGGGACCCAGCCAGGAGAGAAGAGTTGGAACACTGAAAGACATGTTCATTTTCCCACACAGGTCCCACTTTACGAACATGATGCGCTCCCTGGAAATTAAAAAATTCCTTCAGTAGCACGTTAAAGACCAACTAAGTTTTTATTTTGGTATGAGCTTTCGTGTGCGTGCACACTTCTTCAGATACACTTGAAACAGAAGAGTTAGACCCTTATGTATATACAGAGGGTGGGTGGGGTGGGTGGGAATGGGTGATGGGCTCATGGGAGTGGTAAACCTGTAGATGGCTGTTAACGACTGCTGATGACTGCAATTGGTCCTGCGGGGGAAAAGCAAGGGCTGAGGCGCTAAAGAAAGCTTGATCATGCATAATGAGATAAGAATCCAATGTCTTTGTTCATCCCAGGTGGCTCCATGGTTTTAAGCTTGGTAATGAGTTCCAATTCAGCAACTTCTCTTTCCATACTGGAATGGCAAAAAGGGGAAATGGTTCCTGTTTGGATATCTGAATCTACGGTCCATACAGTGGGGTCTGGGTACTAATTCTTCGTGTTCAGATAAGTGAATTTTCACATTGTGAACCCTTGCAAAGTGGGAGCTGCGTGTATACATGACTCAATTCTGAGTCTCAGTCACCTCAGGACCGGAGGCCTGCTCCATGTACTACTAGGATCTTGTTTGTGGCACTTAAAAGCAAGCCTGAGGCAGGACAGCAGGTCTATAACATTTTAACCTGTAACGTTTAGGGCTTTCCCCAAGCTCTGTCCTCTGCCAGTTTCTATGTCTTTGGAGCAAGAATGAGGATGAGCTGAAGAGGGAATGATAATATTGGCCTACCTTAGAGGGCTATTGTAAATAATTCAGCATTTCTCTAATCTTTTGATATTTAGGGCAGATAGGGGGGTTGTCCCTGGGGTAAAATTGGAGGGACAGTTCAATCTTGCACTCAGAAGGATATAGACCAGCTTTCTGTCACATGGTGCCCTACAGATATTTTCATAGTTCCCAAAATCCCTGACCGCTGACCATGCTGGCTTGGCGAGAAAGGCCAGAGCGGCAGCAGAGCACCTCCTCCGCCTCAGAGCCTGTCTTGTTTCTTAACAAAATAAAAAAATTCCTTCAGTAGCACCTTAAAGACCAACTAAGTTTTTATTTTGGTATGAGCTTCCATGTGCATGCACACTTCATCAGATACACTGAAACACAAGTGTGCCATGCAATCTGATGAAGTGTGCATGCACACGAAAGCTCATACCAAAATAAAAACTTAGTTGGTCTTTAAGGTGCTACTGAAGGAATTTTTTTAATTTTGTTTCGACTCAGACCAACACGGCTACCTACTTGTTCCTTAACGTTTGTGTTCAGGATTGATAGGCAAAGGGAGACCAAGAGTGTGTCCATACCATACATTTAAAGCACCTTTTCCCTCCCCAAAGAATTCTGGGAAGTGTAGTTCTACAATTCCCAGCAACCTACAGTTCTCCGGGATTTTTGGTGCAGCTGGTGCTTTAAACGCAAGGTGTGTATGTGCAGCTGAAGAAGCAGGATGAGACTCACCAGAAGTAGAGAGAGAGGCCCAGGAGATTTGGGGTCTGCGATGCCTCGAGGGGCCCAGTCCTGTCGCCAGAGAGCGTCTCTGCAGAAAAACAAGGAAGGTGATGGAGTGATTAGTCCCCTGCTCCGACATTCGCTTCTGAGATTGCAGATTGAAACATCCTTGCTGGGCTGGGGGGTGGGGGGGGGAGAGAATTGGGGGAGGTGGGCCTGCCCATTCCTCTGACCCGCTGAGACAGCGAGGCCAAGGGCAAGCGCTGCAGCTCCAAAATCAGTTGAAAGCAGCCCTAAAAATAGAGCATTCAAGGGAACCAAGATTATGTGGCAGCTCCGGAAACTCACTTCCCAGCTGGGTGGGGCCCACAGGGTTCGGCACATTTACCAGCCTGAATATTCCCTCCAGGCCTGCCTGCCGCTGCTGCTGCTAATTCGTTTTGTACAAATTGTTCCACTGCAGCCTCAAGCCAGGCCTGGCACACCAGGGGCAGAAGGCTGCTTTCTGGCTCTGCCACCACCAGCTGGTTGGGCAAAGCTCCTCCTGAGTGGGGCAGTGCCCGGTACCGGAGTTTCTTTGGGCACAAGGCAGCAGACAGGGCAGCCCTAAATGCTAAAGCGCTCTGCGTCGAGAGAGAGAGGGGCAAATGTTCAGAATGGGGGGTGCCCTAGGCCAGGGGGTGGAGAGGGACATTTGTTTGCATTGAGTCGAAGTGAACCAGCAGCCATCAGGGCTAAAGAGACAAGGCAGGGAGTTCAGAAAACGTTGCAAAACCCCAACCGCACAGAACTTACGCAACGGGCTCATTCCAACCTTATTTCCCATCCTACCCCTGCCCACGCAGCCTTTAGTCTTCAGGTGCTGCTAGCCAGGCACACCAGAATGAAAACGGAGCGTACAGCCCACTGAGAACTGACCCGGGGAGTTTAGCCCCCTGAAATGAGCCACTAGATAACTCCCTGGTGGAGTCTGCCACTGCCTGAACTTGCTTATACTATTTCACTGGCAAGAATCCTCTTGGTTTTAATCCAGCCTTGCCCACCCAATGTGGTGCCTTCCACATGCTTTGGACTACAAGTCCCATCAGCCCCAGCCAGTATGACCAGAGGATATGGATGATAGGAGCTGCAGTACAACAACATCTTGGGACCCTCGTACCTACGGGACCGCCTCTCCTGGCATGCCCCGCGGAGGACCTTAAGGTCCACAAACAACAATATTCTGGAGATCCCGAGCCATAAGGTGGCTAGATTGGCCTCAACTAGGGCCAGGGCCTTTTCAGTATTGGCCCCAACTTGGTGGAACGCTCTCTCACAGGGCCCTGTGGGATTTGTCATCTTTCCGCAGGGCCTGCAAGACAGAGCTGTCCCGCCTGGCCTTTTGGTTGGATTCAGTCTGACCCCTGTGGTTTCCTCCCTCATGGTTTGGATTTATGGACTACTTAAAATGAGGCTGCATTTTAAATTTTAAAATTGTATTTTAATCTGCATTTTAATTAATTGCTTTCTTTTCTTTTATGTCTTATTGTAATTTTATTGGTGTTAGCCGCCCTGAGCCCGGTTTTGACTGGGGAGGGCGGGGTATAAATAAAAATTTATTATTATTATTATTATTATTATTATTATTATTATTATTATTATCTGGAGGGCACCAGGTTAGGGAAGGCTAGTTTAGCCTATTGAAAACACACACCTTTTGTTCCCACAGGTTTTACTTTTGAAAATGCTCTGTACCTCTTTCAATTAGTTATCTGTGATAAAACGCAGAGATAGGCATACGGGTTCAGTGGGTACACCCACAACTGCGCGCGATGGCTTGCCTGCTCCTAGCTCTTTAGGTATTTTCAGTAGCTGATTCGCAAGGAGGCAGCCCTGTAGCGTGGAGACATGCATGCTAAATGTCTGCTCCTAAAAGCCACAGACTCTGGCTCAAGTCGCAGCACTGAAGCTCTCCCCAGACACCTAGCAGCACCCCCAAATTTCCAACTGTATTGCAGCTACGGGACCGAGTTCAAATCCTGCCCACGCCATGAACCCACGGGGAGGGTTTAACCCCAAGACACACGGTCTCAGCCTTCTGAGGTTCGTTGAACGCGCCAGAGCACATTTGCCAGGCTGTACGTTGAAATAGCCCAGAGCAGCAAGGCATAAGACAGGCTGCAGCTTTTTTCTACCCTGTCCCATTGACTCCATCTGTGCTACACAGCAGGATGGTCGGGGTTGGGGCAACAAGAGGCAGGAGAAGTTGCAACTGTTTTTTGTTTTTTTTTGCAGCATTAGCCATTTAAACCTTCAGCGTAGACCTCAAGGACATGACAGTCCTACAGCCAAACATGAACACTCAGTTTTCCTCACCAACCACCCTAGTCTCTGGTATTTTGGACCACCTGTGATAATTTATCAAGAGCACTCCTATTTCTGGCTGAACAGGTCATCTTTTTTGCCTTGGGCTGTTAATTTTCCCATAGGTCAGGCATCCCCAAACTGCGGCCTTCCAGATGTTTTGGCCTACAACTCCCATGATCCCTAGCTAACAGGACCAGTGGTCGGGGAAGATGGGAATTGTAGTCCAAAACATCTGGAGGGCCGAAGTCTGGGGATACCTGCCATAGGTCCTAGTAGATAACATACAAAAAGGTTTAAAATTCTGAACTGATCCAAGAGCAGGCCTTTGGGCCCTTCCTTTGACTCATTTGCAAAACAGTCTCTCAATGGGAGCGAAGGATTTGCTCCTGTAGCTGAGGCAGCCATAGAAACCACAAGAGGCCTCGGGCTGGAACCCTTAAATACCACAGGGGACAAACCTGCCTCATCTCATTGTGGGGTAGAGATGTCATATAAAGGGAAAGATTATTCTTGGTTTAGACACAATTGCCTTTCATTAGGCCTCTGGGATGGATCTGAGGAGAGGAGAGGCTGCCCATAAATAATTCAACTTTTTTTCCAGAAGTTTTTATATATCCCTCCCAGCTTCCCTGGAGGCTGAGAGCTCACATTGCTGAGTGTATCTCTTCCAGCAGTGCAAAAGTGCGGGGAAGACGGGAAGATTATCACTCGATTGAAGCAGAACCATTTTTCTCAAAGCAGTTGCCAAAAGAAGAAATGGAGTCCCAAAGGGGGAAGGAGGGAGGGGAAAACATCACGAAACCAGGCCCCCAAATGAATCTGTGCTTGCTCTTACTCGGAAAGCTTATTCGCAACCTTTTCACAAATGAAAAAAAAAGGAACAATCTTCTGTATGTGTAGAAACCCCTCCTCCCATATTCAGAATGACTGTCTGAGTGGCTTCACTGCCCCCCCTTTATATATGGCTCTTAAATTTTATTCCTGCTGTACAACAGAATTCATTTACTCCAGGGGTTCCCAAACTAAGGCCCGGGGGCCGGATGCAGCCCAATCGCCTTCTAAATCCGGCCCGCAGACGGTCCGGGAATCAGCTTGTTTTTACATGAGTAGAATGTGTCCTTTTATTTAAAATGCATCTCTGGGTTATTTGTGGGGCCTGCCTGGTGTTTTTACATGAGTAGAATGTGCCCTTTTATTTAAAATGCATCTCTGGATTATTTGTGGGGCATAGGAATTCGTTCATATTTTTTCCCCAAAATATAGTCCGGCCCCCCACAAGGTCTGAGGGACAGTGGACCGGCCCCCTGCTGAAAAAGTTTGCTGACCCCTGATTTACTCCAACAGCCCCCCCCCCCCCACAGAGAGCGTTTGTGAAAGATACACTATTACCACATAACCATCTTATAATTATTTTGGATGATTGAATACGTGGTGTGCTGTTTTTTTTCTCTTTGTCTGCTTTGATAACTTTTCGAAGATGGACTACAAATTCTGTACATAAAGGAAGAAAAACGTCAAACGCAACATTGAATGTGACGTTCGCCAGCTACAACCATCGAGAGCCAAACTAGACAAAATCGGCTTGTAAAAGGTCTTGGGCGTCCAGCTGGGATCAGGATCTCAGCAGGGGGCAATGTATTGAACCCCCCCTCACCCACCAGGACCCCTATTTGTTTCAGTGGCCTGATACATCAATTTTAAAAGGTCATTTGTGCAGTTGCTGACTTCTCCCCTCCAATGGGCCACAGAAGGCTGGTTCCTCATACACAGGGACATTTTTTTACCTCCTTGTGTATTGCGGACATGATACACCCTTGGCAAGGAAGTAGAAATCAGAAGAACAGCAACCTAAAAATCAGACCGGATTTTTATTTTTAAAGGCAGCCACCAAATTTTTCCAAAAGTCGAAAAGGAGATAGTGATTTGCCCAGAACAGGTACCATCCAACTCCTTGCAAAATCAGGACTGCTTCTGGCAAATAGGGATCGCACTACAAGTAAAGGCTCACATAATGAAATGCTTGCCCCCCCCCAATAAACAAACAAAACCCTGCGCTTGGACAACTAAACCTTCAGAAGGAAGGCTAGCTCCACCACACCAAGTTTTCAATCTTAAGAGGTTGGGGGGGGGGGAGGTTACCAGTTTAGATTGCCCTCTTAAGCTGCTCTTAGTCCTGCTGGGGGGCGGGGGGAAGCTGGGGTGTTCATTTGCTTTTAGGTTCTCGTGCTCTTTTAAAGTAGGGTGATCTGATCACAGACCTCCCATGCCACATCTGTTTTTGGGCCTCGGTCAGCTGGAACATTGTGGGCTTCCTAACTCTAAACAGCCTCCGCCCAGGATACCTGAAGGAGCGTCTCCACCCCCATTGTTCAGCCCAGACACTGAGGTCCAGCTCCGAGGGCCTTCTGGTGGTTCCCTCACTGCGAGAAGTAAAGTTACAGGGAACCAGGCACAGGGCCTTCTCGGTGGTGGCGCCCTCCCTGTGGAACACCCTCCCATCATATGTGTCACGGTGGCCGGAGTGGGCTACTTCAGAGTAACGACTCTACACAGCTCTGCATTTTATCTTTTATAGGTGCTGAGTATTTACAGTGCTAATGGCAGTGCTATTTACAAAGACACATCTGCTCAGCTTGAATCAGAACCTCCAAGTGGCTTTTGGCGCGTCTTGCGCCAGCATAACAACTTGGGGAGACCCATCCTCTTCCCCCAACGTTTTCTGCGCAATTCCGGAGTTGGGGGGACGGGTCTGCTCCCCTTCCTTCCCCCTTCCTGTCCCACCTGGGACGATGGCTCTTCTACCCTGCCAGAGCCTTGGACACCACTTCCTGTTTCCCCACTTGAGCTGGAGCTTTCCCTCTTTTCAGCCTCGCTCGGGGCTGGGCTGGAACTCAGGAGGGGAGGGGCTTCGCGATACCCCTTGTCCCTCACAATATGTCAAGGAAATAAACAACTACGGTACCTGACTTTTAGAAGGCATCTGAAGGCAGCCCTGATTAGGGAAGTTTTTAATGTTTGGTGTTTTGTCGCTTTTTAAATTATTATTATTATTATTATTACTACTACTACTACTACTATGATGATGATGTTGGGAGCTGCCTAGAGTGGCTGGGGAAACCCAGCCAGATGGGCGGGGTATATAGGTGAAACTTGGAAAATTAGAATATCGTCGAAAAGTGCATTTATTTCAGCAATGCAACTTAAAAGGTGAAACCAATATATGAGATAGATGCATGACATGCAAAGCAAGATACGTCAAGCCTTTATTTGTTGTAATTGTAATGATTTGTTGTTAGGTGGGTCAATTTTAAATGGAATGTAATTAATGAAATGTAATAGCAATGTTTATTTTTGTATTATTGTAACTATTTGTTTTATTACTGTGGAATTTCCAAAAGAAAGTGTTGTAAAAATTACAAGAAAAATAAAAAATAATAAGTTGCATTTCTGAAATAAATGCACTTTTCGACAATATTCTAATTTTCCGAGTTTCACCGGTAAATAAATTATTATTATTATTATTATTATTATTATTATTATTATTATGGATGGGGGTGTCTTAGAGAAAGATCCTCTCAGCCCACCTGAGTCATCCAAAAGCCCAGAGTGCCCTCCCATCATCAACCTGCCTCTGCTAGCTTGTCTGGGGAGAGTTCTGGCGAGAGGCAGAGGTGGAGGTGATAGGAAAGAGGTGGGCAGCCAAAGATGGAGCAGCAACTGCAGAGGACAGAGGCTGGCTGCTCAAGCAGCTGCTTGGACTGGTCATCTTTTAGGGGACAGCAGAGAAGCAGAACTCAGTCCAGGCTGGAAGATTTCCTTTTAAAGGATAAAAATGTCGCAGGACTCCCTGCAGCCTGCATTCCAAAGTCACATTTCCACCCTGCCTCAGAGGGCCTCACGCCATGAAGGTTGCTGACAGAGGCCCTTTGCAAATTAAATGTGCTAAGGCAGAGGTTTTCAACCTTTTTGTGTCCACGGCTCCCTTGATGAAGTACAGTACCTTCTTTCTGCAGCAACTCAGTGGGGCTCAGGAGCCCAGTTCTGTCACCCTTTGCCTGCAGAGCTGGCAGCCTCTCGCCCTTTTCTGAACACCCTCCCTTGTGGAGAGTTCCCTCAGCCTCCTCTCCTCTCCCCTCTCCTTGGGAGTCCTCTAGCTGCTGCTGCCGTTCATGGTCCCTGAGCTGTGCCCCCTGCCCCAAAGAGAGGTGCCACCTCACACTGCCCCACAGGGGCCTAGGACTTCCCAACAGCAAGAGCTGAAGGACAGGCTGGCTGGACTCCCTCACCTGCTGGCTGCTTACTCTGAGGCCACCTCAGCTCCTGGCAACCAGCACCCCCTGGCCAGCCCCAGAGGCACCGTTCGCCTGCGGAGCTTGTAGCCAGGGCTGCTGCAACAAACAGCCATGCAAGCCTTTGGGAGGCAGGGACTCAAGGGGGCATCAGAGGAGGAATGGAAGGAAAGAGGGACAGAAGCCAGCGTAGCCCACAGCACCCCTGACCATCATTCAAGGCACCCCAGGGTGCCACGGCACACTGGTTGAAAACCACTGTGTTAAGGGAAAGACGGCAGCAGAAGAGGCAGCCTGAGCAGTGATGGAGGAAAGGTCCCTTGTCACATTTTGTATTTCATTTGCCCCCAGAGCATGAAGGCTGTGTCTCATAAATATGTAGGGAGGGGCACTCTGAAACATGCCTTAAGGGTTGCTGCCCAACAGCTCATGATGAAATTGAAGCAGGACCACCCCAAGTTGTGGCATGAAAGGTCTACTGATTACAATGTCCACCTGTAGTTCTTAAGACTACAAAGACTATAAAAAGTGTCTGCTTCCTGCTCTCCCTCCACAAATGAGAATTCTCAGAGACAGTAAGGCATTTTGGATACGTTCAGAGGAGTGTCTTAGCTCAGTTTTCTTTTGCTCAGGCGCAGTCTGCCAGGAGCGCCAGCATTTTTGAAGGCATATATCTCTCTCTCTGTGTGGAGAATAGGACACTGGACTAGATGGCCACTGGCCTGATTCAGCAGGGTATTATGTTCTCGTGGGAATGCGGGTGGTGCTGTGGTCTAAACCACAGAGCCTCATGGGCTTGCCGATTGGAAGGTCGGTGGTTTGAATCCCCATGAGGTCCCATTGCTCTGTCCCAGCTCCTGCCAACCTAGCAGTTAGAAAGCATGCCAGTGCAAGTAGATAAATAGGTACCGCTGTGGCGGGAAAGTAAATGGCGTTTCCGTGTGCTCTGGCTTCCATCACGGTGTCCCGTTGTGCCAGAAGCTGTTTAGAAAGCTGTCTGTGGAAAAACAGTGGCTCCCTTTGCCTGAAGGAAGGTGAGTGGCACACCCCAAAGTCGCTTTTGACTGGAATTAACCGACTTAACCTTTTACCTTTACGTATTATGTTCTTGTATAATCAAAAGGCCCAGAGCAAGTTGTTGCTAGTAACGGCATAAATACCCCACTATTTTAAAATCAGGGTTATGGGGTGTCAGAACTGGCTACCCCCTTCCGCTGACCATAATTACTTTAGGGGATGCAGGTTAAGGAAGGACAAACATCAACGGCATCATCCCAGACACGGCAGAGGAAGCTCCAAGCATTTTGCTGCCCATTTGCCACTGAGCAGTTGGTCGAGGGTGAGCAAGGGATCCAGGTGTGTGTAGGCATCCTGCATTTTCCCACGGGCGCCCTAAAAGTACTGCTCACCACTTCAGTTGCCTGTGCAGCTAAGCTGGCTCTGGCTCCAGCTTTCAGTGAGAGAAGCTCACAGCAGGCACTGGCCTTCCCATGGTGGAAGGAGACAGGGAACGTGAGTGCGGCAGAGTCACCCGGACGTAACATTTTCATACAGTGGAACCTCGGTTTATGAACACCTCGGTTTATGAATTTTCAGTTTATGAACGCCGCGGACCCATCTGGAACGGATTAATTCACTTTCCATTACTTTTAATGGGAAAGTTCGCTTCAGTTTATGAACGCTTCAGTTTATGAACAGACTTCCGGAACCAATTACACCCATGTTTCAGTTTATGAACGCTTCAGTTTAAGTACTCCGCGGACCCGTCTGGAACGGATTAATCCACTTTCCATTACTTTCAATGGGAAAGTTCGCTTCAGTTTATGAACGGTTACTCCGCAGACCGTCTGGAACGGATTAATCCACTTTCCATTACTTTCAATGGGAAAGTTCGCTTCAGTTTATGAACGCTTCAGTTTATGAACAGACTTCCGGAACCAATTGTGTTCATAAACCGAGGTACCACTGTACTGCAATATGCCGTCGCTTCTATTTATGTAAGTGCAAATCTGTACATTTCCCCACATCATGTAATACAGAGCTACATCCTAAATTGAGATCGTGCTAAACAAGAATAAACAAATGTTGTCAAGAAAAACTGTGAGATCTCATGCGGGGGGAAAAACATTTCACCGCGTTTTACAAACTACGTAGGTGCAGCTAGAAAAAGCAGAGCATTTCCAGGCGGACTGTTTATTGAGCATTCATCCTAATTCCTTTGCAGGGGGATTAGATGACATTGGCTATTTAAAGAGCAATTACCTGCAGGGAGGTTAGATGTTGCTGTGTTAAAGCAAGTGTTATTCCACTCTGGTTTACTGATCAGAGTGTTGGACTCGGACCGAGGAGATCCAGATTCAAATCCAGGCCTTGAAGTGAAGCTACCTCACAGGGTTGTTGTGAAGATAAAAACGGGAAAGGGAGAGACTCGCATATGCCACCTCAAACTCCTTGGGGTAAAGAAGTTTGATATAAAGTGGTGCCTCGCTTAACGAATGCCCTGCTTAACGAAATTTCCGCTTAACGAAATGATTTTTCGAGCGGAGCTTTCCTCGCTAGACTAATGCGTTTTACGAAAAATTCGTCTGGCGAATCGCGGTTTCCCATAGGAATGCATTGAAATTCAATTAATGCGTTCCTATGGGCAAAAAAAAAAGTCGAAAAAAATTCAGTGCATTCTTATGGGATTCGCTAGACGAACTTTTCGCTATAAGAAAGGACCCCTGGAACAAAATAATTTCGTCTAGCGAGGCACCACTGTAAATGTATTTAGAAAGACAGACAGACAGACAGACAGACAGAAAGAAAGAAAGAAAGAAAGAAAGAAAGAAGGAAAGAAAACTTGGAGGGGAGAGGGAAGATGGAGTGGAGTGTCCTAAACAGAAGCCTATGAATAAAGTAAACAAAAAACTATGATAGCAACAACAAGCACATATTTTTAAACCAGGTCTCCCCCAGAAAACAAGTGGGGTGGGGGTGGGAGAGGAGCATCTGATCTAAGGAGCATAAAATCGCACCTATCCCTCCACTGCCCCACCCCTGGGTCGTGCGCAAAGAATTGGCAGATCAAAGCTGGCAGCTTCTGCGGTTGCATTGCTTCTGCTTCTCCCTTCCTTGAAGGTTACGGAAGAGAGTCACAAGGGCCGAAGGAGGGTTGAGTCATTGTGGATAAATAGGGAAACCACGTCCGTCCGGGAAGGAGAGAGAGAGAGGGAGGGAGAGACTGACTGTGGTGTGTTTGTGTGAGCACATAGTTTTTGCTCCCTCTTGCCTGAGGGTTGCACAGCCAGCTCTCCCCTCCTTCCCCTCCCCAGCCCCGAAAGCCTGCTCCTCCCTACAGGATGCTGGGCCCCCTGCCACAAACCCCCCAGTTCTGTTGGTCCCTGCCTACGGAGCAGCCCTGTGGTTATGCTCTCCGAGATCTATGTGGGGCACTGTTCGACAAGGCGGAAGGATTGTGACTGCAGCCGCTTCCAAACTGTCACTGTTCCCCCCCCCCCAGGTAGACATAAATCACATGCCAGCAAATTTAGGTTGTGCAGCCACCACCGTGGAATTGTTATGGTAAGAAAAGCGATGGGAAAGTGGACTGAGATGTGTTCTAGTGTGAGATAACAACCATGCCAGGTGATGTCATACAACCTCCGAGAGTGAATGCACAATAAGCAACAACATTGCACCACACCCGTGCAAAATTTTGTCCAAACCAATTAAAATGAATGCTCAATATAAACTGTGATGCCAAATAAACTCTGCACATTTTTTTTTTTTTGCGGAAATGAATCAGGATCAATGCTGAATATACAGGTTGTCTGGAAGAGCCCTCGTAAGATCAGAAAGAAACTCAAGGTGTTGCAGGATTGCTCATTTCAGGGACAGAATGTGGAATGCGGCCAACCTGAGGCACCCCTGTGGAATTCCCCTTAGGAAGGTTGGCTCTGTGGGTGGATTTTTATGTATCCAGGTTCTGAATGCCATTTTTGTAGTCGGGAAGAAGGGATTGCCTGGGGTATGCATTCTTCTCCCCCACTCTCCTCTGTTTCTGCAAGTTGGTTTTGTTTGTGCGCGCTTGAAAAACTCGCAAGAACTGTCTAGCCAGAGAACAACAATGCTACAAAATAAATAATTGAAAATGTCGCATCTTGCACAACACCTTCAGATCTCTTTGAAAACCCCTTTTCTTGCCAGTCCAGGATTAGCTAGTAGATCGGGCTGCGCCCCTTTCCCTGTAGCATCTAGCTTGGCTGATTTGTCTGTGTGATCTGAGTTTGCAGACGCTGGTTTTGCAGTGGACCTGCCCTCTGCATGCAGCGAGCGGTGACTGCAAGTGGGCAAAATGATCAGATATCATCTCACAGTTGGGGGAGCTTGCGGAGTTTCTAGGTCTCTCTGGAAGCCACTGCCTTTCCCTGCAGGACTGGGAGCCAAACCCCGTCCACCTGGCTCCCATTTCTCCCATGAATACCTGGGAACCCGGCCACATAGGCCTTGCATCCCTTCCGGGAAACTCTTCCTGCTCTGATCAGACAACCACCTCCCAGGTATTCTGTTCATAAGACGAGACCTGCTGGTTCAGAGCAAAGGCCCCCCTCCATTGTCTGCATAACAGTATTCTCCAAATCACTGCCTTCCCATACCTCCCCCTCCCTCAATCCAGATTTTCATCTCACACACCCCTTTTCAGAGTATCCCTCATTTGGAGAAGAATGCCATATGGAAAATGGAGAATAAATGGAGGCACAGGAAGCTCATCATCCCCATTAAACGGCAGTATGGATGAGCCCAAACTCTCTTTCCAGCATCTGGTGGAAGTGAAGAGAGCGAGAGAGAGAGAGATCAGCCTGGTTGCTTCTGCAACAGCTTCCTGCTTCTCTAAGCATTCCTCTTCAGCCAACTCAGGCACCTGGCTGTTGCCCTGAGGCCAGGGCTGGCCCAATCTAAAGAGGTGTGCCCCAAGATTTCTCACAATGTGGAATCACAGCTCAGCAGTCAAGCACACGACTTGTTCTGAGAAGAACCAAACGGTTCAATCACTGGCAAAATCTCCAGCAAAAATGATATCGGGTAGCAAGGCTGGGAAATACAATTTTCCTCTGCAGCCTGATTGTGCAGTAGGGCCTCATCCCAGGCGCCTCTCTGTACGGTGTCGATGGAGCTGCCTGAGTAAAAATAACTCTGGGGTTGATCGCTTTTGTGCTGCATGGCAGACAGAAAACATGGCACACATTTTCAGGGCCCTGCCAGGTCTTGGCACAGGGACTGGGCAACGCTGTCTTAACCCAGCAGGGTATCCAACTTGGGCCCAGTTATAGAGCCTCTCCCTTTATTGGCACCCTTCAAAAACAGGGCTCTTGCTTGGGAAGTGGCATGGTGTACTTATCCACGGTTTTTTTGTCCACGTACATTTTTGATCACCTGCCATTTTCCAGGCCAATCTGTTTCCTCTGTGTGCCCCCAAACACTCCCCGCGTCCTCCAGCAAGTGTGCTGTTAAAACTATGTCCAACTGGCCAGATCTGCAGACAATGAACACATGGAGGGAGGAGGGTGGGATTCCTTCTCCTGGCCCCACCCCACCCCAATGTTCATCACCAATGTTCTACACAGAGCCTACGTGCGTACAAGCTGTATCCTGTGTTTCTGCCGGGGTACAAACAGCGCTGACGGAAGCCTGTTCACACGCAGGCAGGAAGCGTAGAGCACAGAAGCACAGAGGTTCAGATGAACACGCAAAAGTCAGGGTCAGCAGGTGCAACGCTGACCTCCTTCCTCACACTCGACAAGGACTGGCTGAACAGGCTTCAGCCATTCCATCCCCTATGCAGGCTCACGCTTCTCCACTAGGTGGGCCTCTCACAGCTTGAGCAACCAGATGCCTTCAGGGAGAGGCAGGTGATGACTTAGCAACGGCGACTGTTGTGCGCTGTTGCCATGGCAAAGCAACAAGAGCAAGTGTGCGCTGCTCCCCTTGTGCCAAACTCCACCCAGCAGTTAAGAGATGCAGGTGACCTGCACGGGAGAAAATCGCTTGTACAAATATTGAGGCACAGCCAGCATAAGGCGCTCAGTTACTGTGGCGTAAATCCAGGGGGCTCCTGTCAGATTTTCACCAGGTGCCCGGCCCAGTATGGGGAGGGCGATTAGGGGTGGAGAAGGAGATATTTTCAAAGTGACTCCTCAAGCAGCATGGCCATAATGAGGAAGCCCCTGGAAGCCTTGGACAAGAGGAGGACAGCCCAGAAAACCCGGGCAGGGATGGAGAGCCTGGGACCTTCTCAATGTTGTTGGACTCCCAGCTCCCATCCACCCCAGACAGGATGGGCAATGATCAGGGAGGGTGAGAGGTGTAGCCTGCCTAATGCTGGCATGTAGATTTTTGAGTATTAAAAGTTTAAATGTTATGCCCATGAGGGAGAGGCAGGGGACCAAGGTGGGAATCAAACTGGGGTGACTGAAGCAAACAAGATGTCCTTCAGTCTGTGGGAGACAGAGACCAGGGGACAATCCGTTCAGATGCTCTCTGTTTACAAACCACTTGTAGTTTAATGGGAACGGCTGCACATATAATTGGTATTAACACAGCCCCTCACCTCAGCCACCTAATTCTGTTTGGGCCTGCCTTGTCAGAGTCCTGCAGCAATCCCACCAAAACCAAAGTGAGGTCCACCTCTGCCCTCCTTCTAAGAAACATAACTTTTATTTTTATTTTATTTTTAAAAAAGTGCCTCAGTGATGCATTTCCTTCTGCCACAACCTCACAGTGCCAGAGGATGTAACAGAAACACAACGGTACATCCCTCATCGTTTCCACAAAGAAAACAATGACTGTTCCTACATTCAGAATGCTTAGCCCTAGAATGACTCCCATTTTGTTGTTTTACATAAAACAGTCCTGTTCCTTAATCCTAGCCCTGGCAGCCTGCTTGAAAACAAATGAGGCTAAAACATTCCTCACTCGCAACATCCTTTAGTGAACGTTTTCTTAATCCTGGGACTCGGAGCAGGGTTGCCACATGTCCTCTTTTTCCAGGACATGCCCTCTTTTTCATACATATGTAAAATGAGAGCCGCCATAGAGATCCATAGTTAAAAGTAGAAGTTGGCAAATGTGTCCTCTTTCTCGCTCTTCAAACCCAGAGTCGCCCACCGAAGGCAACTGGCAGTAGGCTCAGGAGGCCAGACTAAAGAAAGGACATTTCCCCACACAGTGCAGAAGTGATTCATTCCGGGGGTGGAGGAAGGGGGGGTGTAGTGGATGCGGGCCGCCCCGAGTGTCACCACTGAGGGGGTGGAAAAAATGCTGGGCGGCACTCACCGTGGGGCCTGCAGCACGCCCGAGCCACGTGTCTCTCTTGGGAGTGACATGGTGGCTTGGGTGTGCACAGGCTCCGCACTGCCCAAAGGGCCTGCCTGCTACCCCCCCCAGCTGTAGGGCAGGAGGCCCTGCGGTGCGCCCCACCCTCACCCCACCCCTATGAGCAGCTCACCCTGTCCTTGGGTGCGCTGCCCCAGGCGCCCAAGCGGCTTCCTCTGCCACTGGCTCCATCATGCCTAATCGACAATATGTGGTTGTGATGGCCTTGGGAAAGGATTTGGGCCATAGCTACCAACAAATATTAGTCAGGGGGAAGGCCATTAATTCCATTCCCAAGTGCTCTCTGGTTGGAAACAGGTTGCTGAGCCAGACTGACCTTGGCCTGTTCCTGTAGGGGCAATCCTAAAAAAGTGACCTCTTCACGGTCCTGTGCTTATGACTAGCACATCACTCTGCTCTATAAGGAGTGTGCTGACTGCAATGTGCAAAAGGGCATTAGAAGACAATTAGATGGTCTCTTGGCGAAATGCACTCATAGTCAGAAACACTGATTAGTTGTCACTGAGGTGGTAAACCTATATTGACCTACGTAAACCTTCACAATGCAAGTTGGGGCTCTCATCATGATACAACCCCCCCACCCACCCCACAACAACAACGAAGAAAGAGACATCTCTTGCCCTAAGGTTTCTTCAGCTGGATGAACAGGTATACAAAGCATCAGATCTAATTACACACGCTGCTTTATAGGACGTGAGCAATATGTCCTTCGTTTGTGTACCGTCTCAGTTTTAATTACAGGTGTGCTTGTCTGAGGACCAAGACTTTAAGTTTACTGTATTTCTTTCACATGCTTTCTTGAATTCTAGGTTTTCAAAGTTATGTTCTGCCACAAGTTCTCATACTTTCCCAGTTTGAAGACACCCCCCTCCAAATTAAATATATATATATACAAAAATCTGGGACATTCTTGGCTTGCAAATACAACACCTGTCCTGAGCAGTCAGTGCAAAAGGATGGGTGAGATCTTGTTGAAAATCAAAGCTTTTTTCAGTTCCCTCAGGGTGTGCTTGAGCCACTGATTTAATTGCTAATTCAATAGGATGTGCAGCACAATCCTATGTCTGTCCAATTATATCCAACAGGGCTTACTTCCAGTCAAGCATGCCTTTAACGCCTTAGATCAGGGGTCAGCAAACTTTTTCTGCTGTGGGCCAGTCCACCGTCCCTCAGCCCATGTGGTGGGCTGGTCTATATTTTTTTGGGGGGGGGGGGAATGAACGAATTCCTATGCCCCACAAATAACTCAGAGATGCATTTTAAATAAAAGGGCACATTCTACTCATATAAAACACACACTGATTCCAGGACCATCCGTGGGCCAGATCGAGAAGGCGTTTGGGCTGCATCCGGCCCCTGGGCCTTAGATTGCTTACCCCTGCCTTAGATGCATTAAAAATACATCTTTCGGAGCTATATTTACTGCAGATATAGTCTTGGCCCACATGTGTAACATAGGCACACACACAAACACTGGTTAAAACCGGCAATATTTATAGGAATGTGCAGCTATTTAATTTCCTCTCTAAAAAGAGTAAATCCAGTTGCTTCTGACTTTGGCATTCAAAAACATCTTCTCTAGCAAAGTCTTTCTGGCGCTAGTCTCTGTCCCTAGAGCAAAAACTTCTTTTGGGGGGAGTAGGGCTTGGATTTTGCATAGAAGTGGAGTGGGGGGGGGAATGAAATTCCTGCTATTATATAAATACCATTGTCCTACTGCCTTAAGAGCCAGATCAGCTTTCATGACCAATTCACACAACCGGGACACCTGACGTGTTTGTCATATAACTATGTGCAATTTGATGTGCCAGCTCGAACTTTCTGAAGTTGGCTAAGCGGTCATAAAATAAATATGCATGCCGTACCCATGACGAACACTTCAAATGACGCTTTGATGGCTTGGCTGGCCCAGCAGACAAATGGGCAGTGTTAATGAAGGGCAACACTGCGCTGAAAACTTATTTGGGGTTTGTACCACTTTAACTGTCATGGCTTCCCTCAAAGAATCTTGGGAATTGTAATTTGGTGAGAAGGGCTGTGGATTCTCCTTTTAAGCTCCCTCCCTCTCAGATCTCCCAGCATCCCTGGGGAAAGGGAATGACTGTTAAGCCGATGGAAGTCTGTGTTATTCTAGACATGCCCCGGGGAGAATCCTTAGGTGACTGGTCTAATTCGCACGCAGTGATGTTCTGAGCACCAGACTGACTGGTGCAGTGGTTAGCGTGCGGCACTCTCTGGGTGGTCTTGAGCAAGTTACCCTCTCTGCTTTTAATCTTGCTCACAGATGCTGCGAGGTTAAAAATGCCACTTTGTGCTCCTTTGGAAGGAGGACAGGATCAAAATTAAATACCTTCAAAGTGGTTTGCCAAAGCGGTGATTCAGTTCAGGCTGGAAAGAAGTGGCCACCCGTATGCTGTGGCTGTTTGATGACGGCCACAGCCACGTGATGACAGAAGTGGCACAATCACTGGGTGGGGCTGGGCACTCGCCAAAGCCTAGATCCATTAAGGAACCCACCGGGAGTCAAAGGCCGCCAGCCGTCCCCTTTTTAGTAAGCCTACAGGGATGCCCAGTGGTCTCCACCCAAGCTCTGCTTAGCTTCAAAAATGCTACAGAAGCGGGTAGTTCCTGACCCCTTACTGGGCTTGACTAGAAACCACATCCTAAGAGAGCATGAACTCTAAGGTACTCTCTCAGTTCTCATGCCTCAAAATCTATACATCTTTGTTGTTGTTTAGTCGTTTAGTCGTGTCCGACTCTTCGTGACCCCATGGACCATAGCACGCCAGGCACTCCTGTCTTGCACTGCCTCCCGCAGTTTGGTCAAACTCATGTTCGTAGCTTCGAGAACACTGTCCAACCATCTTGTCCTCTGTCGTCCCCTTCTCCTTGTGCCCTCCATCTTTCCCAACATCAGGGTCTTTTCCAGGGAGTCTTCTCTTCTCATGAGGTGGCCAAAGTATTGGAGCCTCAGCTTCACGATCTGTCCTTCCAGTGAGCTCTCAGGGCTGATTTCCTTCAGAATGGATAGGTTTGACCTTCTTGCAGTCCATGGGACTCTCAAGAGTCTCCTCCAGCACCATAATTCAAAAGCATCAATTCTTCGGCGATCAGCCTTCTTTATGGTCCAGCTCTCACTTCCATACATCACTACTGGGAAAACCATAGCTTTAACTATACGGACCTTATACATAACTATACATCTACCCCATCTCAAAATAGTTAAGTGGGTTTTCTTCCATGGCCCAGAAATCAACTGAATCCAGTTCTACACAGGACTTCTGGGTCCAAGTTCGCATGTTTTGCCCCACTTCCCCTCCATTCCCTTTACCAGGAAAGGAACCCACCCACCCTGATTGCCAGTTCCTCTTCAAATATTGCTTGAATTCCCAAGCCCCAGAACCTTGTCAGTCACAAATACTCTTTTATTCCACAGATATGGCTTAATTCCAGATAAACTGGCTTGATTTTTGTCTTGTGGAGACCACTAAGACCCACCCTCCTCAATGGCACCACTGTATCCATGGTAATTATGGGCAACTGTTCTTCAGAGTGGAAGGGCAGAAGGAGACCAAACAATATGTGGCTTAACAACGAATAAGCTTGGGAACACAAAGACATTGTGAGTTGGTGTTCCGGGGGAAACTGGAAAGGTTGCGTTGTCACCTTCTAGAGAAAAGACATCTGAGGAGAGGCTGGAGTGGTGAGGCTCAGTGGAGCCATAAAGATGGTGGCAACCAACATAGCCCTGGCTCTTCATGAGTTGCATTTACAAAGACCAAATCCAACGGATATAATCAGATGTGATTAAATCTTTTCAGGTATCACAATTCATAGTGGTAGAGATGACCTTAGAAAAGGGAGACTGGATAGCAATGATGGGCCTAACTGGGGTTGAGGCTGGTTGGACACACACCCACACAAACACACACCTGGTTCACAGTTTAGAAACCTGGTACTTAGGGTTGCCATATTTCAAAAAGTAAAAGCCAGGACACCCTGAAAGTTCTTGAGAATTTTTAAAAGAAGACCTCAAAACTGTGGCGCTTTTTTTTTACACAAACCCCCAAGTTCTCCCCGAAATACTTCAGTGCTTTAATGCCAACCCCCACTTCTTATGATTTAAATAATTTCCCATCTTGTACTACTAAATATTCCAATTTGCACTGCTATAGGATCTGAAAGTGATTTACAGGCCAAGAAAAAAATAATAATTTAATAATATGTGCCCTTTAATGGTCTGGAGACATTGCTTGGGAAGGACATGGAAGACCAAGTGTGGATAATGACCTCTCCAATCAAGGATGGCAACCATGGTGGTGAACCCATGTGCTTCTCCTTTACCCAGGGTTGCTTTTTAAGGAAAACCCTCACAGATGTCAATTCCGCCTTAGGAATCCCAGTAATATCTGGATGTATGGCAAACATGCTAGCATTCCAATAGTGGGCAAGTAAGCAGAAACCAGCAGTGATGATCTCTTCAGAAAGGTAGCTATGTTAATCTTCTGGAGCAATACAAAGAGACCTGTGGCACCTTAAAGACCAACAACTGTATTGCTGTGGCATTAGCTTTCATGAGTGACTGTCAGGAAGAGAACAGAGAGCAATTACGAAGAGTGTCACTGATGCAGGGGCAGGAGAGGAAGATCCTTACTCCAGACAAGAATGTGAAACAAGGAGGAAGATTCTCATTCCCTTCACTGGCAGGCAGATGGGGATCATAGAGTTGGGAGGGATAATCTAGACCAGTGTTTCCCAACCTTGTGCCTCCAGCTGTTTTCGGACTACAATTCCCATCATTCCTGACCACTGGTCTTGCTAGCTAGGGATGATGGGAGTTGTAGTCCCAAAACATCTGGAGGCACAAGGTTGGGAAACACTGATCTAGACAGTGCTCCTAAAGCACCCCATTGTGCAAATATTGCCCTGAAAAGCCTCTTTGAAAGGAGTTGTTAGGATCACTCACTGAGCACTGGCTGACACCAGTTTCTTCCAGGTGAGATTCCAGATCTCCAAAAAGGAGAATCAGGTAGAGAGCAAGATATAAATGGCCTTTTCGTGAGGCAAGGTGGAGTGGCTCCTTTGGGTGGCTTTCAGAATGTCATCAGAAGCAGCAAAGTGGGGAAGTGACAGAACCACCCTATGGGATATAATCCACCGTGACATTTTTCTGCCCAAGACCCACTGAAATGAATGTGAGATGCCCAAAAGCAAAGTAATGTTTATACGGAACTCCCATTAATTCCAACAAGGTTTCATGTAGAAGAACTTTCCAGTGAGTCGCACATCATGTTGATGAGTGGGCGGGTGTGTGACATTTGGATTAGCCAACTCAGCCACCAAAACATTTTGTCCTAGGGCAATGGAGGATTCAGACAGGTTTTGTTATAATCAGGGAGGGTTGATTCCAAGTAATGAGTTTTGGGTTGGGCAGTTTAAAAAAAAAAAGCAAAAAGCAAAAAGTACAGGACTTTTGGCAAACCACAAAGAATGGATTCTAATTCTCCACCTCCTAAAACATTGCATTTTATGCCTTCAGATCCATGCCAGTGTTATTCTGAAACTGTTAAGTGTATCAACTTCATGATGATCTTAATCATAGCAAGGTAAAAAAAGGTAAAGGACCCCTGGACAGTCGAAGGCGACTATGGGGTTGCGGCGCTCATCTCGCTTTCAGGCTGAGGGAGCCGGCATTTGTCCACAGGCAGCTTTCTGGGTCATGTGGCCAGCATGACTAAACCGCTTCTGGCGCAACAGAACACCATGACGGAAACCAGAGCACACGGAAATGCTATTTACCTTCCCGCTCCAGCGGTACCTATTTATCTACTCGCACTGGCGTGCTTTTGAACTGCTAGGTTGGCAGGAGCTGGGACAGAGCAACGGGAGCTCATCCTGTCGCGGGGATTCAAACCGCAGACCTTCTGATTGGCAAGCCCAAGAGGCTAAGTGGTTTAGACCACAGCACCACCCACCCCATAATCATAGCATACCAACCTTGAGGCATGTGATGTGGTTGTCTTGGGACCAAAACTGAGAGCCATTCATATGACTTAATTTTTCGTATATGTTCATGCCTTGACCAATATGAGTGGGGGTCTTCTCTTTCCTGTTCTGAAAAGCCATTCATCCCAGCACTGAGCATTTTACAGTACAGTGGTGCCTCGCTTAACGAATGCCCTGCTTAACGAAAGGATTTTTCGAGCGGAGGTTGCCTCGCTAGACAAATTCATTTTATGAAAAATTCGTCTAGCGAATCACAGTTTCCCATAGGAATGCATTGAAATTCAATTAATGTGTTCCTATGGGCAATATATATATATATATATATATATATATATATATATATATATATATATATATATAAATTCAATGCATTCCTATGGGATTCGCTAGATGAATTTTTCGTTATAAGAAAAGACCCGTGGAACGAATTAAATTCGTCTAGCGAGGCACCACTGTATAGGACAAAATGAATGGGCAGAGAACCAAAACTACTTGCCATTTTTTCAGCAACATTTTAAGCAGTCAAAAACATCTGTATATAATGTTTTCTTCAGCGACCTTGTGAAAAAAGAATCATTATTTATTAAATTACCCTCATTTGCCTTCAGTGAGACTAATGTGCAGCCAAATCTGATTGAAACAGCGTCATGATATCACCCCATTTACTGCATGATTCCCTTTTGGGTGGGTTCACTCATGTGACTAACGCAGGAAAGAAGCAGTAGCAGTGGCCGGAGGAAACGAGACGGTGCTTTAAAAGAGTGAATATTCATCCACACAAGAGAACACCCCAATGAAATCACCAGTTGCCATCTCGAAGCTCAAGGTGGAGATTATTTAGCACAGCCTTGTAGTCACCGTGCAGCAGCAGCCATGACAGCCATTTGGACATTTGATCTCGCAGAAACACAACCAGGGTTTCGGACCCAGATGGAAGAAGACCATCACATAAAAATAAGCAAGTGAACTGACCCAAAGAGAGAAGACAAATCACTGGACAAACGGCGGCTTTGTCAGGTAGCCTGTCCACCTGGCCCACAAGTAGTCAACCCAATCTTCATCAAGAGGGAGCAGCTACAAAGCACATGATTTTGAGCATCTGATTAACGGTGCTGAATTCGTGAGAAAGCCAAGCACTGGGAGCTGGACCAATTTGTGTGCTCAACCTGGTAATTACGAATTTCAGGGTCGTCACTTGAAAGCATTTCTAGGAGCACCAATCCCCCCCCCGAACCCTTCTGAACCAGCATGATGAATATACAGTATATTTTAGACATCTCGACCGTCCCTTGCCACATGGTCTTTTATCACCCAGCTCTTTTCACTGTTTGGAAACGTTTCTTGACATACACTTTGTTAAATACAACTGTTTTCCTTAATTGCAACACTGGAAGATGTTTGGTCCCCTCCCTCCAAAAAACCCTATTATCCTGTCCTCCACAAGTCTTCTCTAAGGGCCTGTTCTGATACAACTTTAGCCTAGTCCCTGCTGTATCTGTGTGATAGCATACTGCATCAAGGTATGTTGAATGATGGAAGCAATGAGGTTTAGGAGTACAGTGGTACCTCTACTTACGAATTTAATGCGTTCCGAACGCACATTCATAAGCCGAAAAAAATTGTAAGTCGAATCCCATAGGAATGCGTTGGGAGAAAAAAATTCGTAAGTAGAAGCAACCCTATCTAAAAATTCGTAAGTAGAAAAAATCCTATCTAAACCGCATCCAAGATGGCGGATGGAGCTCCGTTCGTAAGTAGAAACATTCGTAAGTAGAGTTATTCGTAAGTAGGGGTACCACTGTATTTTCTGCTTGGGCACCTCTTGTCCCAAGGGGGAGGGCTGCTGTCAAGAGGGAAGTCCTCGTGCATGACCCTAACCCATCTCAAACATCATGGGAAGCTTGGGAAGAGACCACACAGAAGTGGCAACTACATCATCACAGTAATATAAGAATACTCCAGAGTTCAGTTCCTTCCTCTTTGCTTTACATTTGATTTGTTCCAATCCATTTTCTTATTTATCCTTCCCCCTCTTCTAAATCTTCTTTAGCTTATTTGTATCATTCTTAAAGCGTGGAAGGGAGGGCTCCTACTTAGACCTAACCAGCACAGAAGTATCACAGGACTATTAGCTTGGCAGCTGGTCTTTTGGTTTGAAAACAACCACCACCACCACCATACGATATTTCTGTCCATGCATCTCCAAATAACACCTGCCCTAGGACCAAGCAACCCCAACTAGAGCTGCAACCTGCATGTAAACTGATTAACCATATAAGTCTCAGGTTGCAATCCTAGACATGCTTACGTATAGGATTGCACTGCTGAAATCTGCATATGGGGAAAACTATATTCCTGTAGCAAGAGGCACACTATTTTTAGATGACGTCATGAGGCATCTTCTTAGAAGACACGTTCTTCTGGTGTGTGAGCAGGACTTTGAGGCAGACATTGGGGGGCCCAGCCAGCAGAAGCAGCCTGACGGGGTCAACCAACACAACACAGCTGGCTCACCATATTTTGAAAGAAGTTGTGGGGGGGGGGTCTAAGACTATGAAGTCCAGAGTCACTGGAGAAAAGGGGGAAAGCCTATTTTAAGATGGTATTTGTCTTTTTAGCTTATTAACCTTTTTTAATAGAGAAAAACAACACACCAAACATTGAAGCTGTGGTATAAACCCAAAGGCCCCATCTAGACACCAAGGGATTCCCTCCTTTTTTATATGTATATATTTAGGACTGTTCTAGATGGCAGCTATCCCAGTCATGGTCACAGGCAAGACACAGCGCAGCAGCTGCCTCCGCTGGCAGATTAAAAGTGCCAGTTCTGACCCCCACGGGGGCACAATCCGTCTGGGAATTTGCCTGTGCAAGTTCCATTAAAATGAACAGGAGCTACAGAAGGTCTTATTTATTTACTTCACAAGTCCTGGTCCTGAAAGAGGTTCTGTGACAGAGCATTGCTGAGGCAGCACCCAAAGGGACCCTAATAAATCTGGAAGGGACACCTCTTCCCTTTTGCTGGTCCAGTCTTCTTGGTTCCTCCCAGCTCCTCTTTATCAGCCCCCGCAACATCTTAAAAGTCCCAGCTCTTCTCCAAAGCCATGCCTGACCCACACATAGCTGCCAAGTTCCGGCCTGAGAAATAAGAGACTGGAACGGAAGTAGCAGACCAGAAGTAGCGCTGCCGCCATTTTGGAACTGGGCGGAGCATGCTCAGAAGCTACTTTTGATGCTGCTCTGCCTTGTTCCAAAATGGCCGCCACACCAGAAGTCACACTGCAGCCATTTTGGAACTGGGCAAAGCAGCATCAAAAGTCGCTTCTGAGCATCGTCCGCCCAGTTCCAAAATGGCCGTCGCGCCAGAATAAACCGGGAAAAAACAAAAAAAAATCCATTTTTTTCGGCTGGGGACAGCTGGAAAAACGGGGGTTTCCCGGGGAATACGGGAGACTTGGCAGCTATGGACCCACAGGATCTCCAGCTTTTCTGCATCCTGTAATGCCAGACAATCCCTTCAACCCTCGATGCTCACACACGTTTGCTCCATCCAGGTTGGATGTCACGCTCTGCCTCTTTGTAAATGTTAGTCTAGTTACTGTCCCACCAAAAGCAATGAGTTGCAAAAGACTTGGAAGGGCAAGTTACGAATGAAATCAGCTTTGGCACAGCAATGCTTTCAGTGGCATGTCCCTTTATACTTGATATAATGTGTAGTTTTGCCCTAAGATGCTCCCAGGCTAGAGCTGCCAGGCTGCAACTTGGATGACCAGGTGGTTACCTTTAGATGCTGCAACCAAGCAGGAGTCCAGGGGGTGGTGCCTGCTCCCTCCCTTTCTTTCCAGGTTCTTTTGTTGGATCTCTTCCCCTTGCAGTTCCACAAGACAGGGAGGAAAGGTAAAGACATGCTCCCCAGGTTGCAAACTGGCAACACCAGCTGTAGAATTTGGGTGCGGCGGAATGGGAGGATAAGGCTAAGCAAAAGCACCCGCAGTGGATCCCCTTGAGTGGATCCATTGGGATGCACAGATGGAGAAATCTTCCCTCGCATCGACTCTGATTTTCTTGGATGCTCCACGCAAGTTACAGTGGTGCGTCTGGTTGGAAAGCATTTTATTTTTTTGGTTATTAACTTAACCAATGTCAAGGAAATAAACAACTATCCGACTTTTAGAAGACATCTGATGGCAGCCCTGTTTAGGGAAGTTTTTTAACGTTTGAAGTTTTATTCTGTTTTTAATGCTCTGTTGAAAGCCGCCCAGAGTGGCTGGGAAAACCCAGCCAAATGGGCGGGACAGAAATAGTAAATTATTACTATTAATTGAATTTACATCACACCTTCCCTCCCAAAGGAGACCAGGACAGTAGGGTTTGCTGGGCAAGGAGTCCAATGTTGAGGCTCTAGGTCAGGCACCCCCAAACTGCGGCCCTCCAGATGTTTTGGCCTACAACTCCCATGATCCCTAGCTAACAGGGCCAGTGGTTGGGGAAGATGGGAATTGTAGTTCAAAACATCTGGAGGGCCGAAGTTTGGGGATGCCTGCTCTAGGTAGTATTCCATCTCCCCAGCTTCTACAGCAGGCATCCCCAAACTGCGGTCCTCCAGATGTTTTGGCCTACAACTCCCATGATCCCTCGCTAAGAGGACCAGTGGCCGGGAAAGATGGGAATTGTAGTCCAAAACATCTGGAGGGCCGAAGTTTGGGGGTGCCTGCTCTACAGCCTGCACTGTCCGGCAATCCTATCTCACTCAAACTACAGCTACAGTTTACGTTGACTATGGAATCTTTGAAGGGATATTCAGAGACTGTTCCTACATATAGCAGCACAGGAAAGAAGAAGTCCCAGGAGGAAATGTGGAAGCCTGGAACTGGAGACACGAGTGCGCCATGCGAAGGACTGAGAAACCTCTGCTGAGGGAGCTTTGGGAGCAGCTTGCCAGCCCCTCTCCTCCTTGTGAGCATGGCAGGCTGGTCGGAGGGGGCCTGCTTCAGTAGTCCCCCCCCCTTCCCCAAGGCAGCAGCACACACCCAATTCAGACTGGGTCGGATTCAAAGCAGTCTCTGCTTTTGGGACTTTCAGATCTTGCACGCTCTGCTCAGTGGTAATGGATCCAGCTGGCTTACAGCTTCCCACGCTTGCCCTGGGCTGTCTAGCACACAAAAGGCGTTTTGTATTATAGTTGTATATGGGAAAAAAGGGGGTTATGGCATTACACTAAAAAAAAGAGGGGCTGAGATCAAGGACGAGACGGAGCAGGGAATTAGGAGAGGAGGGGAGCTGTAAATGGAAGAGAACGGCAGTTGTCTGCAGGACTGGAAACAAAGTTAAAGGCATAGAGGAAGTGAGCCGGTGAAATATAAATGTGGCTTGTCTACAGCTGGCCCAAGACATTTTGGTGCCTGCGGAAGAAAATTAAAATGTCAGGCCCCTCCTCTAACTAATTAATACAAGGCACAACCAGTCAGGAAAGTCTCTTGTGGGTGCCCCCCACCCCACTGAAACAAACAAACAAGAGCTGCAGCAGAGTATGTTGTCAGTAGGGAGGGGGGGGTACATTTCAGTTTTTCTCTGTTTCTCATTTTCCAATCTTCTATTCAATTCTCCAAATGTCCGCCTCAGTTTCCAATCTATTTTTTTTAAAAAACACCCTCACGAAAATTCATCAGTGCCAATTTCTCCTACCATATACCTATTTGGAGGCAACACACATTTTCGCAAAGCATTTCTCCCTAACATAACACGTTTTTGCCTGCTTTCTGTAATACGTGCGTTTTTAGCCACACTTCCCCCAAGTTCATGCATTTTTGCACACGTTATTTGGCGTGCGAACTGCAATGCAAAATTCAGAGAAGCAGGAATTTCCCCAAGAGAACTGTGTTTTAGTTCTTCTGTTGTTTCAGAAAACTGCAAATCCGGTGGATTCACCTTTAAATGTGAACCGAATTGAATTTATCCTCCTCCCGGATTGTCACTCATATTAAGTAGCGCAGATTGTTAACTCACTCACTCTCTGGTTGTGTGTGTGTCACTTGTCTTAGGCTTCCCTGCCAAGAAGCAAATAATGACCATACTAGGCTGGCCCTCTAGAAGCGAGTCTGGTGCTGAAGGGTTTGATGGCCATTCCTCACTCACTGAAGTGTCCAATGCGCATTATGCGCATTATGTCCATTATTTAAAAGTGTATTTTTTTGTAATGCTTTTGATATTTTGCAATTTAAAAATGTCTAAAGCTACTCTTGGGATATGGATACAAGGTTTCCCCCCACTTCCTTTAATAAGCATCTGAGTCGCTAAAGGGATTGTCTGAACATCTTGGAACTATGCTTCCTTCTCTATCAATCCACATGTGGTATACACTAGCAAACTCTTTATTCTCAGAAGGGAAAAGTGTGTGTGTGTGTGTGTGTGTGTGTGTGTGTGTGTGTTTAAAGAGGAACAAATTGGAACAATCACCACCCCCACTGAGAGTGTCGGGTCGGCCTCCTTTTCAGATTAGGTATTTGATTTAATTAATTGTTAGAACTGTGTATGTATGACTTTATTATAGATACATTTATAGAACTAAACAGCTCACAGTGGCATGGGCGGTTTTTCAGTTTGGACAAATGAAGTTGTGCTCCAGTGTTATTATTCTTAATATTAGTAGGATTAAGGCAATTTATACCCTGCCTTTTACTCTGACGGGACTCAAGGTGGCTAAGACGGCCACTAAAATAATAGAAAAACCAATCATTAAAATGCATTAACAGAATTAAAATTATGTACATATATAAAATCTGTTTAAAACAGAGAAAAAAATTACAATAAAAAACCAGCACGACACCAACCCTTTCATTATAAAGCAGTCAATTCCCAATAACCTGTTAGAATAAGAAGCTCTTCACTGGCCAGTGGAGGACAACAAAGAGGGAGCCAGTCTAACTTCTCTAGGGAGGGACTTCCAAAGCTTGGGAGCAGCCACCGAGTAGGTCGTCTCCTGGAGAGAGGGTGGCAGGACTGAGAAGGGCCTCAAGAACCGGGCAGTTTCAAAGAAGAGAATACGCTCTTTCAAATAGATTGGATGTAAGCCATGCAGGGCTTTATAGCTCATAACCAGCCCTTTGAATTGTGTCTGGAAACATACTGGTAGCTAGTGGAGCTGTTTTAACTAGGGTTGCCATATTTCAAAATGTGGAAATCCGGACACAAAAGTTGGTGAAATCTCAACAGCAGCAACAACAAAAGTTTTTGAGCTATTTTTAATGGAAATCGTCAAAATCTACACTACCAACATGGGCTGCCGTACGTCCGGATTTCCCCAGACATTTCAGCGATTTCTGCCCAGACACTGCCATCTTTTAAAAATGTTACATTAATTACTCTTCTCCAGACAGATTGCACGGCTAGGGGAAAACCTCACAGAAACATGTCCCAACACATACATTTAGGAATATTTGGACTTGCTTTGTCCAGGCTGCTGGCAAGACTTTCTCAATCAACTCCCTCTCCCTCTCTGCCCACAGAGAGTGCTCTCTCTTTAAAGTCCTTAAGTGAGCCCCTGCTCACTGGCTTCCATCACATTCATTCTAGAAACACATTTGGAAACCCTTTGTAAAAGCCTTACTACACCCAACGCTGTGAAATGGTTTAAGCCTTAAACCAATCCACAAGATTGTGCACATGCAACAACCACAGCGGCCAGAGCCCTGCAGTTAATACAACATTTCTGCCTGCGACACCTTTTACGCCAGAAGAAGCAAAGCTCTTTTCAGCATTGGAAGGTTTTAATTACAAAAATTCAGGGGCTGGCCTAGTAACTGAATGCAGACTGGGGAAATATCACAGCCCAGAACAGATACGTGTTAAATTCACATCAATCCAAGCAAGGGAACTAGAGCTGGGGTGTCTTGATTTATTTTCTATTGCTCCTGACTGCAAGCCAGTCTGAGATGGAGAGAGAAGGCCAAAACAACTGTATTGCTCTCCAATAATTTGTTCTCTCTCTCTCTCTCTCTCTCTCTCTCTCTCTCTCTCTCTCTCTCTCTCTCTCTCTTGCACCAACCCATCAAGACAACCCATTGTGGGATGGCCTAGCTACACACACTGGACTGGGCAACAGTCAGATTCTGACCTTGGCCCATTTGCACATAGCGTTAAACTAACCCAAGTCATGGTTTTGTGGTGCGGTTCTCAAGGGTGGTGCGGCAGGAGAGGATGGCGAGTTTTGTGGGAAGATTCAAAGACAAAGAAACGTCTAAACATTTCAGTGTAGTATATTATAGTATAAATTGTTGTTGTTGTTTACAGATAAAAGGTAAAGGTAAAGGGGCCCCTGACCATCAGGTCCAGTCGTGTCTGACTCTCGGGTTGCGGCGCTCATCTCGCTCTATAGGCCGAGGGAGCCGGCGTTTGTCCGCAGACAGCTTCTGGGTCATGTGGCCAGCATGACAAAGCTGCTTCTGGCGAACCAGAGCAGCGCACGGAAACGCCGTTTACCTTCCCGCCAGAGCGGTCCCTATTTATCTACTTGCACTTTTTTGATGTGCTTTCGAACTGCTAGGTGGGCAGGAGCTGGGACCGAGCAACGGGAGCTCACCCCGTTGCAGGGATTCGAACCGCCGACCTCCTGATCAGCAAGCCCTAGGCTCTGTGGTTCAACCCACAGTGCCACCTGGGTCCCTGTGTTTACAGATACCTTTTCAAAATGACAGCAAGAGCATCTAGTGATACTGAGGACAATCCTAGTTGAGATCCAGAATCACCATTCAAACAGAGTGCTGGAGAAGACTCATTTATAATTATATTTTAGGAATGATTCATGTTCTTATGTAGCTGTGTTGTTTTTTTACACTTTCTGGATGTCACATTACATATTACAAAGTACTGTAGTTGTGTTCTATGTTATAATTCAAGCACTGCTAGAAGTTGTTTCTTTTTGTTTTCCAATGTATTTCTTCTTCTTCATCATCATCATAATCATCATCATCAACCAGTGTGGTGCGAGCAAATTTTTATTCTGAAAGTGTGACCCAGAGAAGAAGTTTGGGAACCATTGGCTTAGTGTGAACACACTGGCTCCCAAAGTCAGCACACCATGGCAGCTAAGCCGGACTTTGACTTAGCATGTTGTCCAAATCAGGGATAATAGGGGTTCTATGGTTTAGGTTGTAGTTAAGGTGGACAGATCTTTAACCGTAACCCCAGGTTTGGATAGTGCAGGGGTCCCCAGACTTTCTGCGCGGCGGGCCGGTGCCCGCCGCGCCGGCCGCGCGGTGGGCCGGAGGGCAGGGGAGTGCGCGCGCAGCGGGCCGGAGGGCGGGGGAGTGCGCGCCCGTGCGCATGCGCACACGCACATGGGCGGGAAAAAATCGCCAAAAATCGCTTGTGCGCATGCGTATGGGCCTCCCCCGACCCGGAAGTGCACCAGAAATGACCTCTTCCGGGTCGGGAGAGGCCCATACGCATGCGCACAAAGGATTTTCGGCGATTTTTTGCCGATTTTTTAGATCGTCGCTGCGCCGCGCGCCGTGAGAGCGGGCGGTGGCAGCGGGCGGCGGGAGTCGTCGCGGGCCGGATTGGAAGGCCGATTGGGCCGCATCCGGCCCGGGGGCCGTAGTTTGGGGACCCCTGGGATAGTGTGTAGTGTGCCAACTGCACAGTCAATATGCTTCATTTCAGATCTGTCACCTTAATTCTACAAACTGCATGCGTGATAGGATGATCAGCCTTGCCGATTGTTCCTGGTTATTTTAAATACATTTGAGTTGCTTTTTTATATATATATAAAAAGTGACACACCACAAAGCTGGAGTATGCCAAGTGAGAATCAGATGTGTGATTCTTATGCATAGTTCCATGGGTCCTCCCACTCTAGGACCTGGGAGCTGAAAACAATGCTACCCAATTCCTGCCAGCCTCCCAAAGTCTCTGGAAAGGATGACTAGGGAGAAAGGTTTCATCCCAATCAGAAGTGCAAACAGCTAGTAGCAATGCCCTTGCATGTACCTGGCTGCAATGAATGGCGATTGCACAAAAGGGCAAGCAATGAGGTGAAGATGGGGGGAGGGGCACTTCAGGAGGGCGCTGAATAGGGATGGACAACTATGTCCTTTTCAGTTTCCAATCAGTTTCCCAATCTCAAATTCAGCTGTTCACATTTCCACAGTTGTTGGCAATTTTAAAAAATCCTCATGAAAATTCCTCAACATTTTAGTACATTCCCCCCCCTAACATACACCACTTTCGTATGCAATTTTGACAGCTGTACATCATTTTGCAGCAACTTCCCCAGGTGCCTTTTACTTTTATTTTCAGCAATACATGCATTTTTATGCATTTTATGCATATTCGTACATATTTGGGAGAACTGCAGTACAAAATTCACAGGCAGACACATTCATACGGGTTCACAAAGTGTGAATTAGGTGGTCTCTAATTTAAATGAAAACAGAAACGATTCCTGCCCCATCCCTAGCCCTGAACCACAAGGTGAATGCTGCTGCTTAGTGACCTGGCTGGAGATCTGATTCCTGCTACAAGTTCGGCACACACTTCTAGAACCTGGCTGTACAGTTGAAAAGCCACTGATAAGTTTCCCGCAAATACTTTCCCTGCCCAACTCTAGCTTTTGCCACTGCTAGGTAAAGGTAAAGGGACCCCTGACCATTAGGTCCAGTCGTGACCGACTCTGGGGTTGCGCGCTCATCTCGCATTATTGGCCAAGGGAGCCGGCGTACAGCTTCCAGGTCATGTGGCCAGCATGACAAAGCCGCTTCTGGCAAACCAGAGCAGCACATGGAAACGCCGTTTACCTTCCCGCTGTAGCGGTTCCTATTTATCTACTTGCATTTTGACGTGCTTTCGAACTGCTAGGTTGGCAGGAGCTGGGACCAAGCAACGGGAGCTCACCCCGTCACAGGGATTCGAACCGCCGACCTTCTGATCAGCAAGCTCTAGGCTTAGTGGTTTAACCCACAGCGCCACCTGGTACATTTGCTTAAAAGCGGGTGGTGCTGTGGTCTAAACCACTGAGCCTCTTGGGCTTGCTGGTCGGAAGGCCGGCGGTTCGAATCCCCGCAACAGGGTGAGCTCCCGTTGCTCGGTCCCAGCTCCTGCCAACCTAGCAGTTCGAAAGCACGTCAAAATGCAAGTAGATAAATAGGGACTGCTCCGGTGGGAAGGTAAACAGCATTTCCGTGTGCTGCTCTGGTTTTGCCAGAAGCGGCTTAGTCATGCTGGCCACATGACCCAGAAAAACTGTGGACAAACGCCAGCTCCCTCAGCCTGTAAAGCAAGATTATCTCCGCAACCCCAGAGTCTTTAGCAACTGGACTTAACTTTCAGGGGTCCTTTACCTTTACCTTTTTACTTCCGAGACCCACGGGCACAAACAGCTTATCAAAATGGAGGCTTCCACATATGCAAAGGGCATGTGAATTTGCCTGTTTCCGTACGCCACACTCTCCAGTTAGCGCAGAGGCTTTTGTCAGTGTCAATTCTTCCTGTGCCTAGCATCCGAGGGTCAAAATAAGATCTAACAGCGACAGCAGCCATGTAAATGCCATACCCTCCAACATTTCTCCCCTTCCAAAATGATAATTTCACTATTTATACCCCACACATCTTTCTTGGGTTGCCTCAGGCACTCTGGGCAGCTTCCAACATATATAAAAACACCATAAAACGTTAAAAAAACCACCCTTCCCTATACAGGATTGCCTTCAGACGGCTCAGGGGGTCGGTTAACACCATACCCTCCAACATTTCTCCATTGAAAATAAGGACAGGCTAAGGAAAAGTGGGATCAAATCAGAAACCAGGACGGCTTCTCTAAATCAGGGGCGTCCCTGGAAAATAGGGGCACTTGGAGGGTCTGAAATGCACCTGTCCAGTTAATCTACTAAGTGAGGGGGTGGCATCTAATTTTTACAGCACAGGACATGTGTGGGAGAAGCGGAGTGAAACGACTCATCTTCAAATCCCATGTTCTTTCCCATTGGATACTTTTCTTTCTTTCCTGCCTCATACGCCGTCACCAACACCACAGAGAGACACTTTATGAGCCGATACATAAGAAAGCCATTGTGGTGACGACTGCTGTCACCTTTTGGCATTTGACTACAGTGAAGAAAACTGACCAATCGCCATGTTCACCCGAAACCAGCTTTTAAACTGATTACTCCCCAATTTCAGGCTATGCAGTGAATTGAGAGAACAGAGAGATAGGAGGCTGCGGATGAGCTATATATCACCAAAGCAGAGACTATTTCTTATATTTCTTGAGCTGGGGTATTGGGGTGAGGGATTGTTGCTGTTGGGTTTTTTTGGTATCTTTATTTTAGATCTTGTTGGGATTTATGTGGAAATTGTTCAGTTTGGTTGTGCATTTTTAAATGTTTCATTTATTGTTTGTAACTACTTTCACTATGTTGTAGCTATGCTATTCTTCTTGTGCTGTAAGCCGCCTTGAACATGGTTTGAAGTGTGGAAAGACGGCACACAAATAAAATTATGTGTGCATGTATAAAGGATAATGCTTACTAAGAAAATCACATCTTTTTCTTGAAAGAGCACAACCATCTACAGGACTCACAAACAGCCACCCACTTTTAGAAGAAATTCATTGACAGCAGGTCAGCATTTTAAACCCCTTCTTCCATTTAAATGCAATGCCTTCTGTTTTACAGTTTGGGAACAAACCATATTTTCTTCTTGCTTTCCTTCTCCCCCACATTTTTCTCCTAGACTGTCACCTGACCCATGGTTATGCAGTGGTTGAGGGTGTTGTTTTTCACCCTAGGACAGTTATGAAAGCTCAGACAAACTTCAACATGTGCTTCCACTGGCTTCCTCCTGCTTCAAGCCACACTTTGCAGGTTTTCCAGGCTATAGTGAGTCACCGCCCTCATGTTGGAGCATTTATTTGCTAGATCCGTCTGCCGCATCGCCCAAGGAACCAACTCATTGTTTTTCACTTTCACCACAAAACTGCCATAAAATGCCCGAATTCCCCCATGAACTTGACCTCTTGATTTCTTCAAGCGGTCAATCTCGCATGGCGCACTTGCACGCTTGCGCACATTCAGCCGAATCCAGCCCCTGCTTTGAATCATTCGAGAAATAAATAATTGTAGTCGCTCACACACAAGACACGCCATTTTAGGTGGGGCTTCTAAGACATAGCTGCTGAAATGGCAGGAACTAAACGTGCTTTCATTATAATGCTTAATGAGGCTCGCATACACAAGCTCTTCTTGCTTCCAAATATTATGGAACTATTAAAAAAAAAACCCTTTTAATTTTATAACCTACATTCTTTTTCATTTTTGTCCATTTCAGTTTTTGGGGTTTTTTTTGGATGTGTCTTACAGCTTTTGGGTTTTACATCTTCAGACATTTCTTCACAAGTCAGAAGTAGCCTCATTATTGAAAAGAAGGAAGGATGGAACCCTGGCTCTTAGTCCCTCTTGCCAACGTTTATCTCAAGTATTATCTTTAATGTTCTCCTTTCACAAACAGGGCAAGGCAGAGAAAACTACTGACATGATCAAAAAGAAGGCCGAAAATGTCTCGAATGATTCATTTCTGAATTTCCTGTGCTATTCTGAATCTTGAAAAGCCACCTGAAATTGGGTCTGGCAACCGTAAGGACAGACCTTATTTTAGACGTAGCAACCAGTGAAGCACCAAGCATGCGGGGGCAAGAGACTGGAAGCCATAAATCACCCCCAAAGCAGATTCAGGGACATTGAGAAGAGGGAGGAACCGATCTGTCAGTTCTCATTCCGCTACTCCCTTCTCCAATCTTAAATTCCTTCCTCCAAATCAGTTTGTGAGTTAGTTGCTGTTGTTTTTAAAGTCCTAATGAAACTGCATTAGCATTTAATGTGGATTTCTTTTATGGACACTTTCCCCTAGTTTATTGATTAAATGGATGAAGAACTGCACAGCAAAATCTGGAGGCGAGAGAAGGGTTGGTTGTGCTTCAGTTCCTGCGTTGTTTTTTGAAAGTGCAAATTATTCAGCCCGCACCCCTAACTACGAGTGGCGTTTACTAGAGCTGGGCACTAAAACTCACAACCAAGGGTGCAGAGAGCCAGCTTTGTATACTAAATAGAACTGGCTGGTCCTGTGCACATGGACAGATGCCATTATGCCATCAAGCCCAGTACTGTCTGTTCTGACTGGCAGCTATTATTCTTTAGGGGTCTTTCCAGCCTTGCTGCCTGAGATCCTTTCAGCTGGAGCCAGCGGGGGGGGGGGGGGGTGAGCCCCAGGGCGTTCTGCACACAAAGCCTGCACTCGACTGATATGCTACAACCCCTCTCTAAACCCCTAACAGCTGTATGAGCAGCACCACGTGCTTGTCTGAGGTGTTCAGGGCCACACAATTGGGATCTCCCAAACGAGAGCTGTTTGCTCATCCCCACATTTTCCCAATCTTTAGTAGGGTTGCCAGACTCAATAGAGGACAGGACTTCTGTGCCTTTCATTGCCCTGCTCTCTTTTGAGTCTGGAAACCTTAAAGAGAAACCAGCAGACCCTTTGTTTAATTTCCATGCAAAGGGTCTGCTGGTTTCTCTTTAAGGTTTCCAGACTCAAAAGAGAGCAGGGCAATTAAAGGCACAGAAGTCCTGTCCTCTATTGAGTCTGGCAACCCTAATCTTTACCCAAACTCTCTCTGGGACTTCCCTGTATTTCTAATAGCCTGGTTGGTGGCTGTGAGGTGTCCAGCTTTGGGGGTCGGGGTGGGGGTGCACACGCTTGGGCAATCGGCAAATGCTGGGATGAATGGGAAACCAGAAAAGGACATTTTTTTTGACATTTTTTTAGCAGATGAGACGATCACCCTCTTCAAGTTACAATCCCCGCTGAGCCCAAAAGGGACTCGGCAAGGGACAAGCGAGTCAATGATTTGTGCTTCCCTTTGCCTATTTTTATTTTGCATTTATCTTAAAATATCTATGTGCCGCTGCTCCGAGGAAAGCCTCACAAAGTGACTTAACAACAATAAAAACCGTAAGTATATTTTTAAAAATGGTATTACTAAAACCAACAAATAAACAAAATTCGTGAAAATAAAAACAGATTCAAAACTCCGATAACCTCCATCATTTTTCAACAAGCAGATATCAGCTAAGATGGTGGCGGCTATCTTACACCCTCCCCCCAAAAAAACAACCCCACAAATCTGTGCCAGCAGCAATGTACAACAGTAAGCAAAGACACACAGAGCTCAGCACAAAGAAGGTCTTCCCACCATTCTTCCCACCCTTTCCTGGACTTCTGAAGATCCCTTAAAGATTTTGCCCAGATTTTGGCTGAATGCAGTCATTAAGTAGTAGAAAAGGGAAGGAATTTGCTCTACCATTGCTAACAAAATGATGGGTGTTAGGGAGAGAGGGTCTTGTCGAAACTGACTTGGGAAGGGGGTGAGGATCCACCAACATAAATTTTCCTCAAAAGAAAAGCAGCAAAACTCGACACTTGCCTTTGGACCACATCAACAACGCCGAGAGTTGGGTATTGTCCCCTGGGCAGCCCAGGACCTCCATACACACTGCCGTTTGACTGCATCTCCGGAGGCGCACTCCATTGTCTCTTGAGACAGATGGATGCCAACATGGAGAGCCACACCTCTGGTGCTGCTGTAGACTTGAGCATGGCTTCGGTGGGGCGCTGCTAGTTTTTGCCCACCCCGAGCCCTTGGGCTGTGAACCTTACATGGGCAAGTCTGCGTCTATAGCGTGTTGTATAACACCCGTTCTCAATGATATTATGCAAAGCAGGAATTAACTGGGAGTAGGGAGGGGGAAACAGCCATCGAAGGCAGGGCCGTGGTGATTCATTCATGCTCTCGCTGAGTGCCAAAGCCAGTGGAAAATACCAGATCTGCCACACCCAAGGTCTGCATAGAGACCACTAGGCCACTTCATATGCACAAGGACAAGCGAAAGCGTTTAAGTGCCTGGAACAAAAAAATCCAAATCCAAAAAAATCCCTTCCCACGAACTGACAATGGGGTAGAAACCATGGCGGAGTTCTCCTTCCCAAGCCCCACTGGAGTGAACTGCTGTGCTCTTGCCCAGCTGCGGTCTACTTCTATGGAGCTTGCAAGAAATTTTCCCTGTGGTTTATTTTCCCACTGAAACCTGCCTCCCAGCCTGCCCTGATTTTGAAACCTCATTTTGCCTATTGCCTATACTGTACTACCTCTGCAACCCAAGGCTGGCCAGTTGCAGGAACCGGCCTGTACATCTGTGAATGCTCAGTTAATCCTGGCGTCTCTGCAATGGCCCATCTCTGCCATGGATAAGGGCCGTTGAAAGATTCTCTACAGTCATCGAGTACTACTTGGGTCACGCATGTACAGCTCTCCTCCACTAGCTTCCTTCTTTGCACCCATGCCTGGTTTTCCCCTCTCTGATTGGCATGACCAATTTGAAGATTTTAGCAATAAGACAGACACATAAGCTGGGCAGTGGTATATTAAAAGCACCAATTGTCAGCCTACTGGATCAACTTTCCAACACGATCTGAAGGTCTATGCAGGGGTTCCTTTGTCCCCCTTCACACAGAGAGGCCCTGGTTCTAAATATGAAGCACCCGTGTCAAAAAGCAGTCTACACACACACACACACAGCCCATCTAACGGACTGCAGAGAAAGGTTATGGCCGGAGGAGAGGGTCAGAGGAAGAAATGCAGACAAATGCGGGCAAATGATCTTGGTACGCTGACCTATATGTTATTAATGGTGCCAGTCGCTGTGGTATCTCAAGGTAACACCCTAGCTTCCAGAGCAAATAGGTGAATGAGTAGCTTATCTTGCAAACACCTCCCAGGCATCAAGAGAAGAGGGGATACGTTGGAGAGGTTAGGAGCAGGGCAAAGGGAAGGGGAATTATTGGGAGGAAAGGCATATTCTCAAGTCCATGTTTTTCTTGTAATATTCAATACCATATAAGGTATTTAGGGTGGCATCAAACAGATGACAGAAATGCTGTCCCACTGTGGTTCCACATGGTGTCTGGAATCAAACATCATCAACAACAACGGCACCACAACGCACACAAGCCGTTCCGCCATGTGCAACACACCCATACATGGTGATTCCGCAACAGCCGCGGCCTGGGTTCTCGACGTACATGCTTGTTTCGACACTTTGATGTTAGCAAGCAGGGCGGGACGTGAAAATTCTGTTCCCAAGAGCAGAAACAATTTGGGGTGGCAAACGCGAGCCCTTTGCCAGCAGGGGCCGGACTTCCATCCTTCGGCATGACAATGTGGTCGGTACCCTTGTATGGGGGCTGTCCAGTCATTAAAAGAATTTGTAGATGACTGTTTATTTGTCATTTAAAACCAATCGATTCAGTAAATTCAAATCAACTTGTATTTTAATAAAATCTTCCTTTGGGGATTTTGAAGGAATTGTGACATAATTTACAATGTAATCAACCAGACAAAGACCAATTTTTTTATGCCCTATTACATTAATACACCAGAATCAAAATCTCAAAAACATTATTCTGAAATCTTTTTAATCAGTTTAAAATTGTGAACAATGTCATTTTAAATATAATTGCTGTAATTTCCCACCACTCCGAACCTATATATAGTAATTTTTCATCTCTTTGTACAGTTTGCAATGTATTTATTTGTCCAAGCTGTAGTGTAAAACTTGAAAAATAAAAAGTGTGGGGCTTTTTGGGGGGGGAGAATTGCCAATAATCCTTTGCCCCGCCAATTAAAATTTGACCCTCACCAATGTAAATTGTCCTCCACCAGTTAATTGACAAAAGCTCAAGCTGACGGGGAAGCTACCAATTAACCTGAGCAAAGCTTGCAGCCCTGCCTTGCATTCATTGGCTAGCAATTGTTCCTCTAGCCTGAAACTTTGAGGATATGCCGCTTTAGAATTATACGGGTGTCGCGTTTGCCACAGCATTGCACTGGAGTTTAACACTATATAAAATGCAAAAAGAACTTTGCATAGTGCCTTGTGGGTATGGGCACTTGAAAATAAATGGACGAATCAATAAGTAAGTAATTGTTGGCAATAGTAAGAATAATAGTGCTACACTTTACTTGTTAACCATCAGGGGAAAGGAATGGGCAACCAGGGGGCAAACACTTATCCCCCTCCCTTCCTCCTTTTATAAAGTGTTGTGCCTTGAGAGAGGAACGGCACCTCTTGTGTTGATGCCTGAATCCTTACCCTCTTGCAAAAGAGAAGGCCCTTCACATATACTGTCCATTAATAATTCCCCCATGATCGGAAAACTCAAGAGACATTAAACACATGCAGCTCAGAAGACAAGGATCCGGCCGGTCACAATGTTGTGTTATTCGATTAGCAGTGGTGATGGGAGGAGGGCCGATCAATTGGAAAAGGGACGGCATGGCAGGTGTCCCCACTGCTAAAATCCGCTTCCTCGCTTCAGCCTCCATCGAAGTACATCATGCTCACATCCTGACATGCTCACAAGTTTCCACAAGGGCTTGTAGGGTTTCACCTATTCCTTTCCCCCTCTTTTAGGAGGGGAATCCTAGATTTCTTCCATATTCCAACCTGGCTGTAGCTTCTACCTCTGAAACTAGACTCCCTAGGAATGTGAATTAGCGGTAAGAAGTGACCCGAGCGGCCAGGAATCATCTCCAAGATGCTTAGGGCCAGAACGCATGTGACGCAGTAAGAGCCATGAATGGATGTCCCGCCATCGTTTTAAAGCTCACAATTTAAAACGTACTTGTATATATATATTTGCCTAGGGATGCTAGCCCAGAGGGAAAGGGTTAAACAGCCCTCCCCTCCAGTACAGCTACTCTACCCCAAACTGAATTTGTGCAAAGGAAGGCTTTTTTATATAAAGGAAGGCAGCTTTTATATAAATAAGAGAGAGAGGGGTAATGAAATAATCTTAAACGGAACAAATGGAGTCTTTCAATGAGGCAAGTGGGGGGTGGCAGAAAGATCTGATACACATCTGTCTCCCAATGGGGCACACTTTCCCCTACGCAAGCCTGATGGGAAGTCATTTTGCTCAAGCTTGCAATTCCTCCCTCCAGGCACCAAATGTCTTTGGCCACCCTTAATAGTGAAAAGTTGGGGGATCCTCGTTATGTGACTAACTGCAGACCAAAACGAAAGGAAGAAAAGCGTCGATATATAAACTCGCCATTCTGTGAAACTTCTCTGCCTGTCCCCGGGCAAACACCAGCAATGCCACAAGTCTACTATCAACAAGCATGTCTGGGCTTCAAGAATGGAAAATATGAAAGGGAGTGGCCCTGAAATTTGCAAAGGAACGTCCGTCCCGGCAGAAGCGATTTCACGCGGAAAATGGAGAAGTAAAATCTACAAGGGAAAGAATGAATCATTCCCCCCCGATGTGTGTGAGCCAGGCAGAGTGTGCTACTGGTGCCATTTTGAGGGTACCACTGACGAGGAAGTGTCCCCACCCAAAAATGATGTCTCATCATGTTCCAGTTGTCCTTATATAACTTAGCTGTGGGCGGTTATACAACCTCAAAGGAGACTCAACAGAGGGGGAAGCCACTCAACATTCCCAGCCAAAGTTATGTCTCTCTCTCTCTCTCTCTCTTTTGTCTTTGTTTGCCAGATTCACCAAGAATTGTTTACCTGCACCCTGCTGCTTGTGGGGGGACGTGTTACCACGTCTCTTCATGAAGTTTTCTCAACATACCACAATTCCCCACATCTCATGCACATACGCACGGGAAAGGAGCTTATCACTGAGACAAGGACCATGCGCGTTCTGGGAACTAGCATGTTCCAGGAGAAGGTCTGTCCTCTCAAACGGTGTCTGGAACGTCCGCATCAACCCCCTACTGTATTTTGCCACGCCGGGTTAAGGGGAAATTGTACCGTATCAATCATATCATCAATGCAGATTTCCGCCCAGGCAGAATCTTCCTGCAGGACGAACATTCTGCTGCATGCCTGCTCTGGACAGGCACTTACAAAAGCCTTACAAAAGCCAGAGCACACTTGGAAGTGGCCAGAAAGGCCTGCTGTAAAAAGGGGCAGGTGCCTTCTGCCTATACCAGCTGTACTTGCAATTGACAATGTGGGGTTAAGCAAATTCACATACGCGCCTAGCAGAGGAAACTTGCACTTGCTAAAGTCATTCTTCCTGAAGGGGCTTCGGTTAGGATTTAAAGATCAAGAATGCAGTTTAACCATCTTTCTTTCTTTCTTTCTTTCTTTCTTTCTTTCTTTCTTTCTTTCTTTCTTTCTTTCTTTCTTTCTTTCTTTCTTTCTTTCTTTCTTTCTTTCTCCCTAATGAAACACTTCAAGGGGATTTGGGGTGTGTCAGGCATGGTTCTCAACTACGCCAGTCCACGGTCAAAGGAAGACCCCAGAACTGTGATAAACTCCCGCTTTTCACCAGCAGCAAGTCCTAAACGTGGCCCCCAGTAGAAGAATTCCCCCACCGTATTTTCCCCGAGCTGCCTTCTGAATTACAGTTTTTAAAGAAAGTGAATGAGATTTATGACGCAAATCCCCTTCATTATGAAACCAAACACCATCCAAGAACATTTTGCCGCCGTGGGGAGCAATTTCTAGATGACACACAACACATGCTGAAATACTTTTTTTTTTCAAATTGTAGCTGAAGAGCCAGTTTGCAAAACACAGAGAAAACCACAAAAAAGTTAGCGCTTACCTAGCAATCTGAATGTTCCTGGTAGGAAGGTCCCAGTTGCTGTATAATTCCTCCTTGAAAGAGAGAGAGAGAGAGAGAAAGGGCAAGAAGATAAGAGAGAGGGAGAGGGAGAGAGAGAGAGGGAGAGAGAGAGTATCCAGCTGCCAAGAGTCTGAGCTGGGAACTTACCACCGAAAGTCACTGACTTTTAGTCAAAGAAGGGAAATCCTTTTTAAAACCTTAGCCCCTCCCAGGCCAGTAATTGTGAGGGCAGACAGATGAGACAGGACGTAGGAGGGGCCTCTTTACTGTAATGTGTGTGTGTGTGGAATAGGAATAACACCCTTTCATGTCTGCAAACTGGCAGCCAACATTCCTGCTTCATGGTATTTGGGGCTGAGGCCGTCGGTATTTAGGGAGTCAAAATGATTCTGGGTTTCAAGGGGAGGGGGAAATCAAGGTTATTCTAGGACACACGGAGACTTGCCGGTCTCTAGGGTGGACTGCTGGAACGTAGCATATGCTGTTTGGAGCTGGATTCTCATCCCAAAACGACTGGGTGCCGACTGTATTGTTTTCTCTTTTCCACCGTGTTTCCTTTTGAAACCCAGAAAGGATCGTTTTTGACCTGGGACAGAACGCAATTTTGCATATCCTGTCTTTCAGGCCTGGTTCTCACAGAGGCCGTCGATCTGGGCCTGGCCTGCACTTTTGGCTGCCATTGGGGGTTCACATGCCTCAAATGGTTTCACTGTTCAAAAAATTGTCTGCATGTACAAAATTCGATGTGAGAGGAAACGGTTCACTTCTAGCCTAACCTCCTCCCTGACATGTTAGTTCTCCATGTGCAAGGACTGTGTGTGTCAATACAAAAATAATTCTGCCATCTGGACAATCTAAAGCAGGCATCCCCAAACTGCGGCCCTCCAGATGTTTTGGCCTACAACTCCCATGATCCCTAGCTAACAGGACCAGTGGTCGGGAAAGATGGGAATTGTAGTCCAAAACATCTGGAGGGCCGAAGTTTGGGGATGCCTAATCTAAAGGGGATAAAGATTAGCTACTGGTTTACCATTTCTGTGGGAACCAGGTCTCAGCCACTTCTGGGACCAATGATTGGTGCGTCCTGAGAAATGTGCGTTTAATATGCCTTGCTTGCTTGTCCTGAGGAACTCTGCGAGTAGATTGTCAAAAAGTTAAGTTTTCCAGTTTTTGACTTTACTTGGTCTGATTGTTTTCTAATGACGGTTAAAGACATTTTCCAGCCCATACTGAATTCCTACCAGAGCCTCAGTATTGTGTAGATAAGGAAGGCTAGAGGTAACCAAGACATGCTTCCCCTGGTATGGTCCAGTGTAGCGAGACTAATTTGCTCCCCAGGACTCAGCAGCTGCAATATGAACAAAACCAGTTCATATTTCGTGGAATTTACTGCTCTTCTGGGTCATCAAGATGCAAAGTTAAGGATTGGCGCTAATTATGGGTGCAGCCCCACCTCTGAGTCATTTCAAAGAAGCTTGTGCAGAACCAGTTCTTACTGGATTATGTGCTCCCTTGGTTGTACGTATTTTGGCTGTTCAGAGAGTCAATCCAAAGAGCCGCCTTTGGTTGAAGCCATCTGGCATGTACTTTTGGGGTTGGGTACAGGCAAGAGGATGTAGAGCTGAAACAAGTTCAGGTTCATGAGTCAGATACGGATCTTTGTGAACAATCTTTTCTGCCTTTGACCCTGAGAGCTCTGTTGTGTTACTTCAGAATCAGTTTGTAGGGCCCACAGCTTGGAGGCAGCACCCCTAGTTTCGTTCCAAGACATCAGTAGCAAGTCTGAGAAAAGTTGTGAACTGCTGTTTCCTTGTGGTCGTTACCAAATGAAACCGTCACAAATTGATAGTTTTTGACAAAGTTGTGAGTCTTGCATCCCAGTATCCCTAGTGTCAGGAATTTCAAAGGTCTCCCAGGGTCTGGCAAGCTGTGATCGTGACAAATTCACAGCGCTTCTTCCCATATTTCAAGGGTCATCGCCAAGAACCTTCTGATCTCCACCCGGAGCCCAAACTCAGCTGCAAAAGGGAAGGAAGTTTAAAATGAAAATGAGAAAATAATATTCCAGTCAATTCTCAGCTCCACAGCCTTCTCTTACAGTGTTGAGAGGCAAAATCCATGCCACAAGACATGCTCGACTCCAGCTTGTGGTCCTCTTCCAGAAGAAAGGTTACTAGCATGTAACAACCACTATGGAATCTCCCTGCTGAGTACTGTGGGGAAAGCCTTAACCCATGTAGTTCTCAACAGATTACATTCACTCGCTGACAGGGTCTATCCTGAGTCACCAGGGGTGCCAACTTGAATAAAATATCAATAATAATAAAAATAATTAATCACAATATGTCACACACACAATTTGAATGGCAATGGCCATTAACTTTGGGGGGCAGGGTCCCTCAAATATTTTATGGGGGGGCGAAGGGACCTTGGCTCCTAGGAGTTGGCTCCTGTGCAAGTCACAAGGCAGCTTTTGAGCTCTGAGGTCAACAGTTGACATGATTTGATCACTGTATCAGCTGCAGGAGAAGTGCCAAGAGCAGAGACGCCCCTTGTAAATCACCTTCATAGACCTGACACAGGGCTTTGACCTCATCAGCTGAAAAAGACTCTTCACACTGCTCCTGCTCAATAAGATAGGATGCCCACCTAAACCCCATGAGATGATCATGCCCTTCCACGAAAACATGCACGGCACCAAGTATGATGGCTCATCCTTGGACGCCTTCCTTATAAAGAGCTGTGTTCTCACTCCAACTCTCTTTGGCATGTTCTTCTCCCTGTTGCTCTCAGATGCCTTCAGCTCAACAGAAGACAGTGTGTACATCCATTCGAAGAGCAATGGAGGCCTGTTCAACCTGGCACGTCTCCACCCAAGACAAAAGTGCGGTGGGCCCTGTGAGATGTTGTCTGCAGATGATGCAGCCTTGACAGCGTGCTCTGAGGAAGCTCTACAGAGACTCACCAGCTGTTCTGCCCAAGCCTGCATGGAGTTTGGCCTCACCATCAGCTTGATGAAGACCAACATCCTGGGTCAAGATGTCACCATCACTCCACGCATCAGCATTGGTGACCACATGCTTGAGGTGGTAGGTGATCTTGTCTACCTGGGCTCCACCATAACTAGCAACCTATCCATCGACTCTGAGCTGGACAAGCATGTTGGCAAGGCAGCTACAGCAATGACTTGCCTCTCCAAAACGGTATGGGAGACTGTGATGCTATCGACCACAATGAAGATCTACCAGTCTTGTGTATTGAACATGCTGCTTTATGGGAATGAGATGTGGGCAACTTATACCTGCCTGGAGCAATGCTTCAACGGCTTTCACATGTGCTGCATCACACAACAGGACAGAGTCTCAAACAAAGATGTGCTGTCCCAAGCCACATTTCCAGCATGTTCACACCCCTGTCTCAGTGATGTCTCTGCTGGCTTGGTCATGTCCACAGAAGGGAAGATGGCAGGACCCAAAGGATGTGCTGGCTTCAGGCCCCAGGCCTGTTGGCAGACACCTAGTCTAAATTACAAAGATGCCATGAAGGCTGGTAACATTAACCCTGCCTTGTGGAAATACCTTGCAGACATCTGCAGTGCCTGGACACAGGCAGGTCATGTAGCCACAACAATGACCAGAGGGGGAATGACCATGGAAGGAGTACAGAAAGAAGAAATGCCTTGGTAACATGTATCGGCACAATCCAATGCCTTCATCTGCCTCACCTGCAACAAAACATGTCTCTCCCTTATTGGTGTGTACAGGCACAGCAGGCCTGGTAACTCTCCAATGGTTTGACTTCACCTCCAAAGGCACACTCCTCCATTGTCTCCGGAGACAGATGGATGCCAACCAACTAGTTAATTCTCAGGTCAGACAATGTGCTATATTGTTATGCTTCTCACTATAGAATTAGATACAAGGGGAGGTTCATGCAGTGTGTTGGTTCATGCAGGACAGCAAAAAGAACCACTAGCCTGGCTAACAACAAGAGTTTCAGCAAATGCAGCTTTTCTCAGCCCTGTAGAATGATGAGGCTACACTTGCAGAAATTTCTCTTCCTTACAAATCTCTACAGTACTAGAGGCCTGTTCTGGGATGTGCAGGCCATTGAAAGGCTGGGATCTCAAACAGATAATTTTCAGCACCATCACCAAACTACAATTCTCAGGATTCTTTGAGGGAAGCCGGGGGAGTTAAACTGATGTACCGTATAAACAAAGGGACCCAGGTGGCACTGTGGGTTAAACCACAGAGTCTAGGGCTTGCTGATCAGAAGGTTGGCGGTTCGAATCCCTGCAACGGGGTGAGCTGCCGTTGCTCGGTCCCAGCTCCTGCCCGCCTAGCAGTTCGAAAGCACATCAAAGTGCAAGTAGATAAATAGAGACCACTCCGGCGGGAAGGTAAACGGCGTTTCCATGCGCTGCTCTGGTTCACCAGAAGTAGCTTTGTCATGCTGGCTACATGACCCGGAAGCTGTCTGCAGACAAACGCCGGCTCCCTTGGCCTATAGAGCGAGATGAGCGTCGCAACCCCAGAGTCGGACACGACTGGACCTGATGGTCAGGGGCCCCTTTACCTTTACCTTTTACCGTATAAACAAAAACAGAATCAGAGCAAAAAGTGTGTTGGTGCACCTCTACGGTATGTTCAACCCCTACCCCAAATCCTGTGTCTCTCCACCATGCCATTTCCCACCCCAACCTCCTGTTAAAACATCCATTGAAAACAGCACAGAGGAACCCAAGTTCAGTGCCAAAAGTGCTGTGTTCCCACACCAAGGATAAAACTGTGGCCATCGCCTTTAGGATGAGTACCAAATATTTCAAAATGCTCATGAAATGTCACTTGTTCTGTCCAACTTCTGGTGCCTCTCTCTTTACACCCCTACCTGCACTGTTGCCCCCAGCGGCCTCCCTGCAATTCCTTCACCAAACGCTCTCTATTTATGGACAGCATCTTGAAGGGCCTTGCGCAGGCTTGGGGCCGGCTGCAAAGAGCCAGAGTCTTCAGAGGCTGCCTTGAGCCCCGTCCCGTAGGTGCCTCCTTTGGTCTTTCAGTCCAGCGCTGAGTCACATACTCTGTGCTGCCCAGCAGTCCTGGACCTCAGTCATAAATCCTTTTCGCAGTAGTTGCCTTCCCCAAAGTGTGTTCCTGTGAAGATCAAAGATTTATGGTGTGCGCATGCGAGAGAAAGAGGGCTCATTTCAGGCATGTGTGGTGCACTTCATGTGCCCACTTTGTCCTGTTCAAATGCACCGCTGTATTCTAATTTTGTACTGTACTCGGGCTCTTTTAACGGTTAGTGCATAGTTTCCCCTGTATTAATTCCAAAGTCCATATTGGGGCAATGCCTTCATTAAGCCAACCAAAAGAGTTCTGGGGAAATCCAAAGCTGACACATTACTTTATGGCATTTTGGTTGGTCTAACAAAGGCCTTGCTCTAACATGGACCTTGGATTTTTTCCCCCCTTATGGGCCAGCAGAACTACCTTTATTCTCTGTTTTAAGTTATCCTGAGTACCGAACACTCTTTCTTAAGAGCGTAAGAGCTATCCATTGCAGCATTTTTTTGCAAGAATCTCGTAAACTAGCAGTTTCCAGTAGTTCACCAGAGGACCAGTGCACTTTCAGCCTACCCCTGCCCTGCTTCCTCTCTTCTCCACAAAGCACAGAAGCCATCTGCGTATCCCTAGAAGAGACACATCCTCCTCCCCCCCCCCGGGGCCCCAGGCCTTTGCTTAGCTCACTCCACCCTGCTACCAACTTCTCCCCTTACTTTGGGTGCGGCCATTTCTTGAATGGCAAAGTTATTTGTGCCAACATGTACTTCTGCGGGGAGGCTGCTCTGGGTTCGGCTTCCCATCCCCATTGTTTCCCACCTTGGAGGATGAGGATGGCAGGAAGTTCAGAATTTAAAAATGAATAAAATAAATTAAATAAAACAATTCTTTGTTTTTCTGCAGGCGTCACCTTGTAGGCATGTGCCAATTCTAGAAATGGAAGCAACTCGTAAGGGCTTCTGCTTGTCTAGAGCAGCATTTGTTTGTTTGTTTGTTTGTTTATATCAGGCATGTCCAACAGGTAAATCGTGATCTACTGGTAGATCACGGGGTGTTCCTGGTAGATCCTGGTTGATCTCTGGCCCCCCAGCGATCTCCTTAGAAAAAAGCAAACAAACAACAAACAAACAAAAAAATAACTTTGGCTTTCTCCAAAAAAAGCTCCACAACTTTGGTTTCCTAAAAAAGCTCAACAACTTTTGCGTCCCCAAAAAAGCTCAAAAATTTGGGTAGATCACTGCTAGGTTGTTGTTGTTGTTTTACGACAATGGGTAGATCACTGCCAGTTTTTTAATACTGTGAGTAGATCACGGTCTATTGGAAGTTGGACATCCCTGGTTTATATTATTTTATCATTGAATTTATATATGAACTGCCCTATACCTGGAGGTCTCAGGGCGGTTCACAGAACAATATCAAAATATAAAACCACAAAATATATTGCTCTCAAACAATCCCACTGCCACACACAAACAAAATTGGCACAAGGAATAGTGACAGTGTTCTTTAACCCCCCCCCTACTATGTTACAGTACACACTTTCCCACAGAAGGCATGGGTACAACCAGGGCTTTTTTTCAGTCGGAATTCACCAGAACTCCATTCAGGTGAGCGCCATTGCCATTGTAAGAGAATAAGGGAGGTGTTCGTGGTGAGTTCTGGCGCTTCTTTTTCTAGAAAACAGCTACGATCTTCACTCATGCAGTTGCTCGTTCCCAAGAAACCATGGTTTGGTTTAGCATGATGTGCGAACCGGTGAGGCGACTGACCCAAGCAGTGGGTTAAAGCTCCAATAAGGGCCAAGCTAGATGTGGTAGAAGCTGTCGGGTGTTTTCGTTTTGGTCCGTGATTAAGCAGCGAGAGGGGTGTCTCATTTTTAGGACAAAATGTTTGTGGCTTTAATAGAAACGACACACAACTTTGCTAATATATTCAGAAACGTTTGTCTCCTGAACATATACTGTTGTTTTCTTTTAATTCTCATTTTATGTAACTGTTGCATATCTTGTGTCGATTAATAATAATAATAATAATAATAATAATAGGGCCTTCTCGGTGGTGGCGCCTACCCTGTGGAACGCCCTCCCAACAGATGTCAAAAAGGAAAACAACTACCAGACTTTTAGAAGACATCTGAAGGCAGCCCTGTTCAGGGAGGCTTTTAATGTTTAATAGATTATTGTGTTTTATTCTTCTGTTGGAAGCCGCCCAGAGTGGCTGGGGAGACCCGGCCAGATGGGCGGGGTATAATAATAATAATAATAATAATGATAATAATAATAATAATAATAATACTCTTCCCTCTACCACATCAGAACCCCGCTTGTATGCTGTGTTCCCTCGAGCACGTTTTCCAGAGCTCAGCTCAGCTATAGTACCGGAAGTGGACCAGGCTGGGGAGGTGAGTGCCTGGAGCCACGGAATGTGGCCCAGTGAGGTGGGAGGGGGAAGCCTCAGCTCTTCTCACCTTCGCACCCATTGTGATGTTATAACCCCTCCCCGCCCTCCACTTAATAAGTGAGTGGGGTAGATGCATGAATGAATAATAATAAGCATGCTTTCATGAACTCTGCTGAATTTGGGTTGGGTGGCCACAGCCATCCACCAAGAGGTTTTCCTGCACCGGTCTCATAGTGAATGAACATGAGCTGCACACAGACCGTCCGAGTGCTTTCCCTCCCCCCTTAAAAATGTTTAGGGGGTACTCTCATTTTCGCATTCATATTGAAATACTGCCCCTCAATGAGGTCAAACTTAGATTCACAAAATGTTTAGGGGTATGAGTACCCCTGTGTCCCCCCCAGGAAAAAAAAGCACTGTCCAAGTGTCTCTAGATTTGGAGAAGCCGTCCCGGTTTCCTTAGGATGTCTCTATTTTCATTGGAGAAATATTGGAGGGTATGGAGTTATCTGACGCATGAGCCATCTGAAGGCAGTCCTGTATAGAAAAGTTGTTCAAAGTTTAATGTTTTATTGATTTTTTTATATATATGTTGGAAGCTGCCCAGAGTGGCTGGGGCAACCCAGTACGATGTGTCAGGTATAAATAGTAAAATTATCATTATGGAATGGGACGTCCCTATTTTCATCAGAAAAATGTTGGAGGGTGCCCTGTGAGAATTAGTAAGAAGGCAAGCCAGTGCCATTTCAACTTGTTTTGGGTCAGATTTCCCCTGCCCTCTCTATCTTCATTTGCACCGGTGGCTTGTGGCTTGGTTTTGTTTTTTTCTTCTTGTTCCCAGTGGCAATCCTGAATAGTAAAGTCCATGGCTGGAAAGCCTCCCATCCATTCCTCCACTGTCCTGCTGCACCTTTTCCCAGCAGAAGATTGAGGCAAACCCAGGAATTACTTCCTCTGCGTGTTTTTGTCAGCCACCCAATCGTCCCTGGCTTGCGTCAAACCCTGGCTGAGCTCAGATTTCCTTCCCTGTGATAAGCAGGCTGCGCATGCACGCACACACAGGCACACACACACACACACTCCTCGCCATGGCAACACTACACACACAGACATTAAACAGTGTTTTACTTCGGAAGTCTGCAAAGCCGCAGGACGTCACTGTGGTTGCTGCAGTTATGTGAGGCCTATAATATAACACTTAATTCAGTACAGGTTGTCTGGCGAGGAGTAGCAGGGGCTATTTTTTCCCTCCTAAATGCAAATCTCTGTAATTTGAGCAAACTTCCTGGCTGCTGCTGCTGCTGCTGCCGCCACCCAGCCCCCAAAACCCTAAGAGGGCCGTGTGTGTGTTTTTGGTCACTTCCATGGCAACAAGTCATGTTGTTGACTGGGTATTCCCCGCTGTTTGTCACGTCCCTACAATGGCAAACGTTGTAGTTTTGCTCCTTTGTCTCTTGTTGGAAACCTTGCGCAACGACAGCAAAAAGATTAACTGCATGCAGCAAACCAACCCGTCCCCAATTGTGAAGAGCTTTGCGGCCTTTTTATGGGGGAAGTGTGGAGGTAAATGGGTCCAAGTATGTGGGGAGACTCTTATACAGACCTAGAGAACAAGACCCTTAAGACATATGTGCTCTACAGTCACAACTTTCTGTTCAATTCCATAGCCTCCAACATTTCTCCAATGAAAATAGGGACATCCCGTCCCATAATGAAATTTTTACTATTTATACCTCACACATCTTACCGGGTTACCCCAGCCACTCAGGGCAGCTTCCAACATATATAAAAACATAATAAAGCATCAGGCACTTAAAAAAAATAACTTCTCTATACAGGTTTGCCTTTAGACAGCTCGGGGGTCGGATAACTCCACACCCTCCAACATTTCTCCAGTGAAAATAAGGACATCCTAAGGAAAAGTGCAGGGCCGTCTAAACATGTCAGGCGCCCTGGCACCGTGGTGCGATGATCGCGCCGGTGCCCCCCACCCCGTTTCTCACCGCAGTGGGTGGGCAGGCACAGCGCGCAGTGGCGCCCCCTTGGTGGCCCTGCGCCCTGGCGCCCTGCGCCACCCGGGCTTGCCTTAGAGCCGGCCCTGGAAAAGTGGGACATTCTGGGATCAAATCAGAAACCACAATGGCTTCCTTAAATCAGGGACATCCCTGGAAAATAGGGACACTTGGAGGGTCTGCAATTCTCAGCATTATCTCGGCATTCTGGTATAAAGCTGGTGTATATTGTTGTGTAGATATACTTTAGTGAGCTCCCAGCCACAAATTCTCAGTTGGCTATGGGAGTTGAGCATGCGAAGAGAAAATGTGGGTTTGCTTTTTTCTTTTTCTTTTTAAAGGATCCTAGCATGCTTTTCCCTGTTATGAGAATGCTACTTATCTGTCCAGGGTGTGCATCTACCGGTATCTCCTTATCTCATTTGGGAACTGACTATGATATCCATTTGAAGGAGCTCATAAATGTGACTGTGGCTGAATCAAAATGTCTCAGCTGATGAGCAACTCATAGAGCTGAGCTTGGAACCCTCAGAATTTGGATTGGAAGAGTTGCATTGCTTTGCCATGGAGTCTTTGCTGGGTCTTTCTTTCAGACACTTTATTACACATCTGCAGACCCCTCCAAGTGTCCCTATGTTGGAGGGTAAGCATCTGAAGAAGAGGGCTGTTGTCTTTGAAAGCTTGTGCCGTAATAAAACTGCTGGGACTTGCTGCCACAAAACCCTTTGTTGTTGTGTTTTATCATTATTGATGGATCCTTCAACACAGTAAGTCACCTGTGTAAATAATACCGAGACCCATATTGTGGAAATGAAATACAATATGCAATTGACTGCTGTTACTGGCACTCATTGTAGTTTTGCACTCATTGTAGAAATATTCAGGAATGCTGTTATCGTATGATGATTCTTAGGGGCTATTTATTACATGTTAACAGTCCCCCCAAAGCTGTGGTTCTTTTCTTTTAAAAGCTGCTGTGGAAGGAGGGAACTGAGAGCAGAGAAATGATGCAGGCAAAGGGAGGGGGGACTTAGCTTTTGCCCCACCTGCCATTTCATTGCTCCAAGTATCTTTCATCATGTGAGATTCTCCCTTCCACTATCACCCCGTAGCAATACATAACATGCAGTTCATGGCAACCCCTTTATAACAGAGATGACCAAGTGGTGGGTCATACTGGGCCACATCTGCCCCTTGCCCTGGATTTCCTAAACTCCCACCACCCTTCCGTATGCCAGATTGGGAATGCAAGGGGTGTCATTGCTTCTTAACTATCGCCCCCTTTTTTCCTGGAAGGAGGGACCCTGGCCAGCAAAGAAGTGGCCTCACGTCTGCAATCTAAAGGATATTAGTTTTGTTTGATTCACTTTGGATCAATATGTGGGAAAATGTGGACATCTGGTGACCCATGTCAGAAGTCTAGATTTTGGTGAATTTCCTTTAAAATAGCTCAAAAACAAAAGCTCAACAACTTTGGGCAAAACTAAAAAAAGGTCAACAACTAAAACAAAACAAAACACACATGCTTCCAGGGGCGCAAGCAGGAGAGGACAAGGGTGGGCTCATTGTCTTGTCATGTCCTGCTGCAGATCAAACACTAGATGCCATGATGATGGCAGCCATGTTGACTTATTTTCACGGGTTCCCTTTTCACCTCAGGCATGCTTTTAAACATCAAGGGGGCACACAGGAAAGGGGATTTGAATTCTCCCCACTGCCCAGCCTTTCCTTCTCGGACCCTCTCACTTCACTTCATGCGCTTTGCTCAATAACTTTGGTGTGTGGGTTTTCAGTTTTTGAAATATGGCAACCCTACACTTCACTCACCCTTCCTGGCTCACTTCTGTTATTGGGGTGAGAAAAGCGCCTGAGGGAAAATATTGTGGGGCGTTCCCAGGGCGGGGGAGCATTCATCTCTCCTCACCTTCAGATTCCTTGTCATGTTAACATACGACACCTGCCCTAGCCCTTGAAGTTTTTTGTTTCATTTAAAAAACAACAAACCGAGGCGGACAACTAGATTGGGGAAGAACATTAACCACTATTTGAACAAGACAACCTTTAATTCTGTTTCTCAGACTACTACCATTAGAACGGTGTTAACAGAAGCAAAGCAAACTTCTGGTCTGATATCAAATTGGCTGCTCTTGCCTCTAAAAAGCAACATATAACATGTAGAATTATTTCGTTCTTCCCGGAGCATTTATATCTGATGGAAAAATGTAATCTGGAAGCTTGCATTGTAATATATTGGACACGTTAAAGTATTTTTTCAACAAAAAGTAATTAATGGCCCACTATCAAAATGAGAGGAGGTAGTAAATGGTGTTCAGCTTTCATGAATTACTTGGATGTAGGAATTAAGGAGCAGTATGCTGTCATAAAACTGTGGCTGTCCTTTGTACACAAAGGGTTAAGCCTCTGGAGTTGTTCTGACTAAATATTGCCATCTCTCTATGGTGGGCTTTTTGTCGTCCCAAAGGGTTGCTATGGTGATGCTTCTACATTCCTAAATACAATTATTGGAAGGTTTTATATTTCCTCCGTGCTCCAAATCAGCATAGCCAAGAATAGAGGGGAACCAATGTGCTGAGCACATGCAAAGGGAGATCTAGTCTTACTCTCCCTTTCTGGCTTCCCCGTTGATGACGCAGCCTCATTTGCACCCGTATTTGATGGCCCAATTCACAAGTTACTTTTTGTGACATGGAAAAGTAACTTTTTCACCCAATAAAATAAAAAAATTCCTTCAGTAGCACCTTAAAGACCAACTAAGTTTTTATTTTGGTATGAGCTTTCGTGTGCATGCACACTTCTTCAGATACACTGAAATAGGAGTCCCCAGGCGCTTATGTAGAGAAGGGGTGGGGAAGGGGTGGGGTGGGGAGGGGGTATCACTCAGAAGGGTGGTGGAAGTGGGTGATTGACTGACTGATAGCTGTTGATGACTGAAAACGACTGCAAATGGTTTTGCATGAAAAAGCAAGGGTTGAGATGGCTGAAGATCGCTTTATCATGTATAATGAGATAAGAATCCTATGTCTCTGTTCAAACCAGGTCCCTCCATGGTTTTGAGCTTGGTGATAAGTTGTAATTCAGCAACTTCTCTTTCCAGTCTATTTCTGAAATTATTTTGTAGTAAGACAGCTACTTTGAGATCTTGTATAGAATGTCCTGGGAGATTGAAGTGTTCTCCTACTGGTTTCTCTGTCTTCTGGTTCCTGATGTCAGATTTATGTCCATTTATCCTTTGGCGTAGGGTTTGGCCTGTTTTCACCCAATGTTCATGTAGTGAAACAATGTTTTGAATGCTCTTAGATACATTAAAATTGCCAGTGAATTTTTAAAAAACTGTTCGAAATAACGTTTAATAAAAAAAACGGAAGCCTTCCTCTTAGGCATATTGGTGTCAGACATCCCAAGGGAGAAAAAAAGGATCTTTTTGTATGCAACAACGGCAACGAGGGTGCTGATTGGCAGGGGATGGAAAGGAGATAAAACTCCATCAAAAGATGAATGGCAAGTAAAAATGCTGGAATACATGGAATTGGCATATATGACGGAAAAGAGCAGAGATCGTTCAACCCAAAAGTTCAAAAGGGAATGGAAAATCTATAGACAATATATAAAAGAACAGTGTTCCCATATAAAAACTTTAGAATGCTTCGAATAACTCTCAGGATTGATAAAGGTATAAAGAAGTCGAACATGATTTAATAAGGCTAAAATTGAAAAATAGAGGCAAGTAATTAAGAAAACAAAGAACCCATATCAAGGAAGTCGGACGTTGATGGTACATTTTTTTGTGAATTTGTGATGTCTTGTTCTGTTGTGTATTGTTTGAATGAGATGTATTGTGCTTTTTTCGTTTCATTTTCATTTTTTCTTTTTTCAAGCTTTTGTTGTGCATATAAGTGTTGATTTTAAACCAATAAAGATTAATTTTAAAATAAAATAACATTTTCAGTTAGCACAATCTTTAAAATGTTTCCTGTGCACACACCATACATTTAAAACACATTTCCCCTTCAAAGAATCTTGGAAACTGTAGTTTTGTTAAGGGTGCTGGGAACTGCAGCTCTGTGGGGGCAAACTACAGTTCCCAGGAAAAAGAAGAAGAGTTTGGATTTGTTATCCCGCTTTATCACTAGCCGAAGGAGTCTCAAAGCAGCTAACATTCTCCTTTCCCTTCCTCCCCCACAACAAACACTCTCTGAGGTGAGTGGGGCTGAGAGACTTCAGAGAACTTAGTGTGACTAGCCCAAGGTCACCCAGCAGCTGCATGTGGAGGACCCGGATCCCCAGAATATGAGTCTACCACTCTTAACCACTACACCATACTGGTGTGTGTGCTTTAAATGCCATGATAAACTTGCCACTATTTGCAAGATCATTACATTATGAAAATTTCAATCATTCCCACCTCCAATAACTTTTCTTATTTTTAATTCATCCTGTCTGCTACATTCCACATTGCCTGGCACAATTCATGGTATTCTATGTTTTCATACACATGCATATGTTTTCATACACATGCAATTCCCTTGCTTGGCCCAGTCACCAGATACATCCTAAGATCAAATCCTTGCAGAACTCCTGAAACCAGCTAAAATTAAACACTTCTCCCCCACCCCACCCCACTTTTTAAAAAAGTCTGTCCATTTCAAAATGGCATGTGCTTAAAGCTCTCCAATGGAAATCAATCGTTTAGAACTGTTTCTCAGTAGCAGGATCGCATCTCTAGTTAGTAAGCAAACTCCCCAAAGTTCAAAGTTCTTGCTTTTTCTGCAACATCAGATCATTTCTTATGTGTAAGAAAAGGAACGGCACAAGGAAAGTTTCTAGGAAACTTTTCTCATGGTACAAGAATGTCAGTATCCAATGGGATGATGGGGTTAGTTAGAACAAACAGAAAGGAGTTAATCTTAACCAGAATATGACTCATCTTTGCCATGCAGGATTCTGAAGACCAAAAGTGTAAATGGGCCAGGAAACCACATGAAAAATGGGTCTATTCTCCAGGAGAGGCCAGGTGGGTCTTCTTCTTCTTCTTATGCTGCTGTGTAATAATTTTGATAGAAGTATTATTCATGATAATTATTATTCATAATGATTATAATCATTAGCGAGTCCTAACCAAAATCTATAGCTGCCTCATAGCGGGGCCAGTTCGCTGGCAGCCTTTTTGTGAGTTTGCACAGTAACTCTGCCAGGTAGAACAGTCAGGCTCATAAACAACCGTTAGCCAAAATGGTTAAGCGGATGGAAGCTCAGGATCAGCACATTTGCAAGAAACTCTGGGAATAGCTGAGAGGCTATAGCTTCTGTAATTACAGGGCTGAACTCGGTTCTGGTTGCCATGGGTAGACATCCCAGCCTTGTCCAACAGGAACAACCTCTTCTGGGGAAACTTTCCTTTCTGTGCTTCAGTTCCTCGTTGAACTTGCAAGAACCGTCTGCTGCATGCCAAGAAGAAGAAGAAGAAGAAGAAGAAGAAGAAGAAGAAGAAGAAGAAGAAGAAGAAGAAGAAGAAGAAGAAGAAGAAGAAGAAGAAGAAGAAGAAGAAGAGGAGGAGGAGGAGGAGGAGGAGGAGGAGGAGGAGGAGGAGGAGGAGGAGGAGGAGGAGGAGGAGGAGGAGGAGGAGGACTGGACCAAAGGTTCATTGCATCCAGCATTATTGTTTTAAAAGTTATATTTATTTTAATGTACAGCGCTGTGGTTAAACCACTGAGCCTAGGGCTTGCTGATCAGAAGGTCGGCGGTTCAAATCCCTGTGACGGGGTGAGCTCCCGTTGCTCGGTCCCAGCTCCTGCCAACCTAGCAGTTCAAAAGCACCTCAAAATGCAAGTAGATAAATAGGAACCGCTACAGCGGGAAGGTAAACGCCATTTCCATGTGCTGCTCTGGTTTGCCAGAAGCGGCTTTGTCATGCTGGCCACATGACCTGGAAGCTATACGCCGGCTCCCTCAGCCAATAATGTGAGATGAGCGCGCAACCCCAGAGTCGGTCACGACTGGACCTAATGGTCAGGGGTCCCTTTACCTTTATTTACCTAATGCACTGCCTTTTTGGGTGCAATTGCCCCTTCAAGGTGACATACAAAATTTAATAGAGTACAACAACAATAGGGTAGCCATACGTACAGAATATCTTAGCCGGTATTCAGCCCTTGCAAACAGCATCCGTGCAGAAATCACTGAAGTGTCCGGGAAAATCCGGGTGTGTGGTCACCCATCAATCTCCTAAAACATAGCTCCAAAACTCTTTTTTTTTCTTTGAGATTTTGCAAACCTAAAAAAAGCTCAACATTGACCCAAGTTGTTCTTCACTTTTCAAAATATGGCAACCCTCGTGCTAAAGCCTTTTCCTTTTACTATTTCCCCCTTGCAAACCCACTATTCCCACCCACCCCCAGCTGGGCTTCCCAGGCATGTTTGCCCATGTCAAGTAGGGAAAAACAGCTAGAGAGGAATCGGATGGCCAGGAGAAGGGTTTAGCACCCTCTTGTCCAGGGGTCAGCAAACTTTTCAAGCAGGGAGCCGGTCCACTGTCCCTCAGACCTTGTGGGGTGCCGGACTATTTTTGGGGGGGAGGGGGGGATGAACGAATTCCTATGCCCCACAAATAACCCAGAGATGCATTTTAAATAAAAGGACACATTCTACTTATGTAAAAACACGCTAATTTGCGGACCATCTGCGGGCTGGATTGAGAAGGTGATTGGGATGGATCCGGTTCCCGGGCCTTAGTTTGCCTACCCATGCTCTTGCCTGTTGCTCCTTCGACCAGAATGTTCCTCCTTCTTCCCCAGGATGTTTGCAGAGAAGACCCAGGCAGCATTCCCAGCAGGGAATTTGCTACAGAATGTGAAGATCCATCCTGGGAGATATGGGGTAATGGTCAACTAAGTTTTACTCTGAGTAAACCCACTGGAATTTATGGACCTAACTTAGTCGTGCCCATTCATTTCAATGGGCCTACTCAGAATAAATCTTATCAAGTCAGTGGCGTTGCAACGGGGTGGGGCGGTTCACCCTGGGTGCCATGCTTGTGGGGGTGACAAGAAGGCATGCAGCGGGGGCTCGCAGCGGCGCCAAACCTGCCAAGTTGCTGTCGGAGAAATAAGGGACCGGGCTGGAAGTAGCAGACCGGAAGTAGCACTGCCGCCATTTTGGAACTGGGCGGAGCATGCTCAGAAGTGACTTTTGATGCTGCTTTGCCCAGTTCCAAAATGGCCGCCGCGCCAGAAGTCGCACTGCAGCTATTTTGGAACTGGGCAGAGCAGCATCAAAAGTCGCTTCTGAGCATGCTCCGCCCAGTTCCAAAATGGCCGCCGTGCCAGAATAAACCGGGGGGAAACAAAAAAATCCGTTTTTCCAGCTAGGAACAGCTGGAAAAATGGGGATTTCCCGGGGAATACGGGAGACTTGGCAGCTATGGGCGGCGCAAGCAGCCATTGTGCCGCCGCAACCGCATGTGGAGGATCTTCTGTTCGAGGCTGCAGCTGCGAGCAGAGGATCCCGGCACTGTCCGTACAGCACATGCGTCATAGGTAGTGACGCCACACATGCACCCTATGTAGCAAAGCCCCGCCCCAGGTGTAATGACGCCTTCGTTCACCCCTGCTTAAGGTAGTTTACCTTTAGCAATTTCTGGACAGAGAGAAAGTACTTCTTTGTGCAACACATAATTAACTGCCACAAGATATGGTGACATTAGCTTAACCGGTGAGGGTTTAAAATATCTTTCCTCTGCACCATTTTCCTGCCCTCCCTGCAAATTGCTGTTTGTTCCAGAGCAGCTAATAGCAGCTTCGGGAGCAAATAGTAGCTGGAGTGGGGTCAATGGCACCGTCGAAAGGGTTAAGTCTCCTCCCCTGCACCGTAATCATGATCTGGATTGAGGACTTCATGGCTGCTTGGGGCTAAAAATAAATTAAAATGGGGATTGCCAAGCATGGATTCAACGATGCATTTTAAAGAATACATAGTTAGAGCTAAACAGTGATTTAATTTTTTTAAAAAAAGTTTTGCACACCGTCCACAAATCACCCTCATCCAAATGCCACCCCATGTTCCTTCCCCTCCCCACCCCAGTCTGGATTTACTGTTTCTGTGGCTTTCTTAAACTTACTGGATTTTCCATGGAAACGATAAATCTTGATTAAGTGGGGAAATAATACGCAGCAGCATTTAGGTGGCAGCAATGTTGTGCGGACAGTGTGTAAAATTTGCTTTCGCGAGCCCACAATAAACTGCCTTCCAGAACCGCCCTTTGATTCCTCTCCAACCTTTCCCTCTGGTGCTTCCAGACTGTGACTATTTTTCGAGCTGGAACTCAATCCCATACTGGCAATTTCAGGTTGTGCAATTATAGGTGATCTAGCGTTCTTGTGCAACTAACCTGCTCCCCACCCCACCCCCCCAAAATGCAGGAAAACAATTGCTTGATGCAACAGGGTTGTGTACACACCATATATGACTTCCCCCAAATAATCCTGGGAACTGTAGTTTGCTATGGGTGCTGGGCACTGTAGCTCTTTGATGGGCAAACTAAGGTCCAATTCTTGGGAATTTTTTTTTGGGGGGGGAGTTCTTTAAATTTATGTTGTGTATGCAGCTATGGTTTTCCCAGTAGTGATGTATGGAAGTGAGAGCTGGACCATAAAGAAGGCTGATCGCCCAAGAATTGATGCTTTTGAATTGTGGTGCTGGAGGAGACTCTTGAGAGTCCCATGGACTGCAAGAAGATCAAACCTATCCATTCTTAAGGAAATCAGCCCTGAGTGCTCACTGGAAGGACAGATCCTGAAGCTGAGGCTCCAATACTTTGGCCACCTCATGAGAAGAGAAGAATCCTTGGAAAAGACCCTGATGTTGGGAAAGATTGAGGGCACTAGGAGAAGGGGACGTCAGAGGACAAGATGGTTGGACAGTGTTCTCAAAGCTACGAACATGAGTTTGACCAAACTGCGGGAGGCAGTGCAAGACAGGAGTGCCTGGCGTGCTATGGTCCATGGGGTCACGAAGAGTCGGACACGACTAAACGACTAAACAACAACAACAATCCGCCTGGTTTTCGAATGGAAAATAATAATAATCCCAGCAGGGTGTGGTTCCGTTTGTTTTCCTCTGCAATCTGCAAGCTGCAAGCTGCAACAGGGGGTGGGGGGCGGAATATGAAGGAAGACAGGCATGAAACTCATAACCTAAAGGAAAGGGTAGTTTTGTTTGTCCACTTGATGCTACGAGTCCCCAGTAAGGCTTAGCAGACCAGATGACCGGGGAAGGATATCTGTGGGAGAGGAGAATTTCACATGGTGGTGACTCACTGCTTCTCAGTGGGTGATGATGCTCCAGACAGCTTCCCCGTTTTGCTTTTGTTTGGTTGTTCTGTGCCGTGGGTTGCCATGTTTTCCTCGCCAGTTAAGAGAAGCTGGAGGGAACTCATCGTCACTCGCAAGGGGGAACAGTTTCAGCTCCAGCTCGTGTGACCTTAATTTCTAAAAATACCCCTGGTCAGACAGGCGAAATCTGAGGCTTTCATGCTTCCAGGGGCTCTACCTAGACATCACAGGCTGTGCGGTCGGTCCAGCTGTGTCCGTTCCCCAAAACATCTGGAAGGCTCCATAAGGATCGCTTCCTGTTGCTCCGCAGATGATAAAAGCTGGAGGTATAAAAAATTTAAAAAGAGCCTTTTGGAAAGTTAAAGTGGAGGAAACCACACTCTCTTAAGTGTCTCCAACCTCGGAGCAAACGCATTTGGGATCAGTTAAGGGAAAGTGGCGTGCCAGCTCCTAATCTGAAATGTACACATTTTGTTCAGATGCAGGCACAAACACAGCACTTAAAGGCACGTGAAACGATGCTTTCTCACACACGTTCACTCGATGTTACAGGGCAGCCATGCTTGTTTATTCACATGTTTGCTCTGTTCATATATAAAGGGAGGGAGGGGATCAGATTTTTACCTGGGTACAAAAGACTTGCAGGTATAGGGCAGTATGTAAATGCAATACATAAAAATAAATAAAATAAAAGGGCACATGGGTGAGAGAAGCTAAAACTCCACCAGTGGATGGGCAAATGCACCCATTTCATTTTTTCCTGAGTTTCTCATTTTTCCAGTTTTAAGTTCAGATCTCCACATTTCCAAATCAGTTTGAGGTTGTTGTTTTTTTAAGTCTTCGTCCATGAATTTCTCTAACCGTACCCATGTCTGGATGGAATTTTTCCTAATACAGTATACACGTTTTTGCAAATCATTACCCCTAATATAATGCTTTTCTTATATGTTCTTTTCACTAATTTGTGTGCTTTTAGGCACACTTTGACCTACTATATGCAGTTTTTACACATTATTTGGCTCGAGAACTGCACTGCAAAATGAAGAAGAAGCGTGAATTTAGAAGGATGGCTGTTGTTTCGGTGCACATATTGGACTCATCTACACTCCCACTTGTGCCATGCCTAAAAAGCGTGGATCTGGGGAGGAAGCAGGTAAGCCTTGCCCTGCATCAAAGAATACCATTTGAATGGCAATTTATGCCCAGTGTGGGAGGCAGACCCCCTCAAATATTTTATTGGGGGACGGGCTGAAGGGACCTTGGCCCCTAGGAGTCGGCTCCTATGGTCAGAGCAGTTTCCCACTTGCCCTACTCCTTTCCCACTGAAACCCTGCTCATTAGTGCTCAATCGTAGCAAACATTAGGCAAAACCCCCGATTGCCATTTGCTCCTAATGAGCACCAGAGAATGGTGCTTCCCGGGGACAAGCAATTGTTTCAGAAAGTGCAGCAAAAAGTGATGCAAAACTCCACAAACCCTGCTTTACACATGAGTTGGGGGGAGACCATGCATAGCAAACTTGGCTGCCTCTGCTGTGTGCATTTGAGCTTTAACTCGAAGACTTCATTCAAACGTAGACATTCAAGCAACATCATCAAGCAGTTCCACACAAATCCAGACTTTCCACAGAGGGCACCTTCTGCAGATGAACCATCAGCCTTGACACATTCTAATAATGCATTTCCTGGCATGAGTCTGTCTCATTTGCACATTGCAGCATTTTTAGGTCTACACTTGAAAATACAAATGTGTGAATCCGCCCTGGGTTAAACATCAGGGGGTGTTCCCAATAAGGACAGAGTGTGTTCAGTGGCCACAGAGTGCTGACTCATCAGGGCTCATCCAGCTTGCCCTGCTGCTTGCCCCCTCAGAAAACCTGCTCTTTAGGGTTGAATTGGAGTAAATGTCAATTGGGTTTTCTGCGGTTTGACATTTTTCCGATTCCATGCTAAAGTGGTGGGTGGGGCAAATGAAAAACACTTGGACCCATGCTTTCTAGGCAGATGTGTGGATGAGCCCTCGCTGTTGGGGTGGGGAAATGGAATGGAGTAACCCGAACAGGAGGTGCTGGTGGGGAGTGAAAAAAGAAAGATCAGGAAATGCAATTAAATATCGTGGAGAGGGGTCATAACTGACTGGCCGCCTGTCAGGCTTCAGAGAATCGGCTTCCTCCCTCCTTTGGCAATAGATAAGCAGAACAAAAAGAAAGGAGTCTTCTTACCAGTTAGAAACTTTAAGGATCACAGCGAGAGAACAAAGAATCCATTCCTAGGAAAGGCGGTGCTCCCAATTAAGGGCTCCACCCATTTCCTCCCTAGTCAACCACATCACTACCATGCCTTGTAACCTGATCTCGCACTGTGGTTTCTGAGCAGCCAGCTTATCTGCTCTCCTTGACCTTGGGCTGAGCGGATGGACGCTTTCTAGAGAAAGTGAGTCTGCTAACCCTCTCTCTCCCAGTGCTTCTCCTCCTAGCTGTTTCCCATCCAGTACTTCCCAGCTTCTGCCTTCTGAACTATGTCCCTCTGCAAGCCACTGTTCCAAATCTATACTGTCCTTCTGCTCCTGGGAAAATTCATGATTCTGAGCAGGAGCAGGGGGAGGGGGAGGGGGAGGCTCCCATCATTCTTCCTCAGAGCAGCCCTCCTCAGCATGGTCCCAACACTGGCAGACTTATTGGAACAGGGAACAAGAGCACTTCACTCTAACATTTTGTTGCAGGTCCTCCTGGTGTTAACTTCTAATTTTCAAGAGGAATGTTTGCTAAGGTGCCATCATCTACCTGATTCAGCCCTACAATGCTACCAATGGCAGCATCAGCATCCCAAAGCACCCTGGGAGAAAGCCAGGCCCAGATAATTGGCTTTCAGATTTCATACAGTCATGGAAGCACTCTTTATCAGAGGATTTTGTTCTGTGCACTCGGCTGGTCCTGGACTCCAGAGAGGCCTATGAAGACTAGATATCACATTGAACAAACAGAGAGTACACCTCGAAACAGATATATATGGCTGCCACTGTTTATTTTGAAATCCCTGCTTTTCTCCCTGACATGCAGATAGTTAAGTTGGTGACACTAACTGCAGCTACTTGCCTGTCTGAACCCCCACCTTGCTATGTCTGTGGGCACCCTTTCATGTGTCCTGTAACCTCTCATCAATTAAGATCCAGGAATCAGGATTCAGGCAGTGTTTTGGGGAGTGCGGTGGGGTTGGGGTGTAAGTCATCACTCCCTTAACCCAAACCAGGCGTGCGGAAACCTGTGTGTGCAAACACACATGCGCACATGGCTGCCACAGTGCCTTTCCAATGTCCCGGCTCACTTTTCCCGTCACTCCCTTTCCTATAAACATTGCCATCTTCCAAGGATGATGATGATGATAGCGAAAGGCAGATTTAACATCCCTGGCATCAGCTTGCTGCTGAGGATGCAGGCAGGAACTGTTCCACCATAAGCCACCCTTGATGGTCTGTTTTGACGACTGGGCCCTGATTATGTGGTGAAAATCCCTTTCGCAAGGGCTGTGTGAGCCTCCATTATGAATCAGCACGGATTTAGCTTCCCTGCCTGCCTTGCTATAAATACAGGGTTGCTAAAAACTGATCCCTCGTGAGCTGCCTTTTTTTGTCTCTCCTTGGCAGGGTTATTTGCTGCATTTGATGTTCCCGCCTGGAATGGCCCTTGGTTCCAATCCATGCATGCCGAGCACTTACACTTTCAGAGGGAAGAAATGCTGCTGGCAGCCGGCGAGAGGAAGGAGGGCCCTGGGTGCGTGGGCTCTGTTTGCGTCTCTGGTGAGAGATGAGTGTGAGATGCTAGATGGATAGCAGTGAAGTCCGATGCGCTACAAGCAGTGAGGCTTGTGAGAAGCAGCAATCAGGACCTCACCCTGAGTACCCACTCCCCCAGCCCCTTGGATAGGCAGTGGGGCCTTCTGGGTTGAGAGTGGGCATATTTTCAGTGCCAGATACGTTCCATCTGTGGCTCGCCTTGAGTGAAAAGCTTGGGAACAGCTGATCTAATAAATCGCAGGGTAGGAACTAATGACCAGGCTGCTCTGGAACAGCATGTTAGCTGGCAGGATCAGCTCTCTGGGATTTAGGGTGGCCAATTATGCATCAAGAAGAAAAAGAAAGAAAGAAAGAAAGAAAGAAAGAAAGAAAGAAAGAAAGAAAGAAAGAAAGAAAGAAAGAAAGAAAGAAAGAAAAGAGCAGTGCATCACCCAAGAAGATGACCCAAGAGGACATGGATTTGCATTAACAAATTGCCTGAACTTAACAAATAATAGGGACCCGGGTGGCGCTAGGGACCCAGGTGGCGCTGTGGGTTAAACCACAGAGGGCTTGCTGATCAGAAGGTCAGTGGTTCGAATCCCTGTGACGGGGTGAGCTCCCGTTGCTCGGTCCCAGCTCCTGCCAACCTAGCAGTTTGAAAGCACGTCAAAATGCAAGTAGATAAATAGGAACCGCTACAGCGGGAAGGTAAACGGCGTTTCCGTGTGCTGCTCTGATTCGCCAGAAGTAGCTTTGTCATGCTGGCCACATGACCTGGAAGCTATACGCCGGCTCCCTTGGCCAATAATGCGAGATGAGCGCGCAACCCCAGAGTCGGTCACGACTGGACCTAATGGTCAGGGGTCCCTTTACCTTTACCTTTTTAAACAAATAATTAAATTCCAAAATGCAATGGTTTTTGAATTTTGCATTTTTTTTAAAAAAAAAATCCCTGCGGTAATTTATGTGTCTAGATGCAAATTTAGAAATTTAGAAATAATGACTATAATTTAAACAGAAATGCAATCCACCTCACCAAAATGACCAAGTGACTTATTGTGCCAGTTTAATCTTGGTGCACAACTTCAAGGCCCCTGGCTGCTCTCACTTTGTTTCTTCCTCTTTAAACCAAACTTGGGTCGGATGGCTATCCTATAGTTATTCTAACTGGCACAGGAGCGGAGCTTGGTAATGTGGTGAAATTTGACACCTAGCCCCAATCCCTTACTGACCATTCACTCTGACTCGTTTACAGAGTGCTTATAATGACGTTGAATCAAGAACTTGCCACCCCATGTTTTTCAAGACACTTCCTTCTCACTTTGCGTACCTCTAAAAGTCTGCTTTTGGCGGGGGTGGGTGGTGGGTGGGGCAGGTGACTGACTCCCATCTGAAAATAGCAACAGTCAGGAAGCACCCCCCGGGGGGGGGGGAACCTTCAGGCATGGACTGGCCCCACCTACCTGGGTTGGCCCTTGCATCCTTCTAGGCAGGAAGGAATATAAAGCCTTCCTGTTCTAGCAAAGCCATACAGTACTCCCAATCTCCACTGTGTCTCTCGAGCTCTTGTTATTCTCGCTCCTGACTTCTGCTTCCATGCTGGATCCTGCCTACTGGTTGGCCCGGATGTAGTGTTCAGTCCTGACCACTGGCTACTAGTTCCATGACTCCTCCTGGCTTACACCAGATTTCTGCCTGCAGCCCTGCACTGACTGCGGTGGCCGAGAAGGGTTGCTTGGCTGACATTCCCCATGAATGAGGATAGTAGCTTTTGAGCACTGGGAATAGGAAGTCAGAGCAGAGGCAGGTGTCCTCTCAACATGTTCCCAGGCCTCCAGTCATATCAGTGTTGCTTAAAAATAACTTGGCACAGAAGGCTGATGTAGTCGCTTCAGATCCCAGGTTGCCTGGCACTAGAATTGCTGAGTGGCTGAAGGTTTTCTTACCTATTGTAACACGGCGGCTAATGGATTGAAGTTGACAAGACAGAAGTACTGTTTTTGGGGGACAGGAGGCGGGCAGGTGTGGAGGACTCCCTGGTCTTGAATGGGGTAACTGTGCCCCTGAAGGACCAGGTGCACAGCCTGGGAGTCATTTTGGACTCACAGCTGTCCATGGAAGCACAGGTTAATTCTGTGTCCAGGGCGGCTGTCTACCAGCTCCATCTGGTACGCAGGCTGAGACCCTACCTGCCCGCAGACTGTCTCGCCAGAGTGGTGCATGCTCTGGTTATCTCCCGCTTGGACTACTGCAATGCGCTCTACGTGGGGCTACCTTTGAAGGTGACCCAGAAACTGCAGTTAATCCAGAATGTGGCAGCTAGACTAGTGACTGGGAGTGGCCGCCGGGACCATGTAACACCGGTCCTGAGAGATCTACACTGGCTCCCAGTACGTTTCCGAGCACAATTCAAAGTGTTGGTACTGACCTTTAAAGCCCTAAACGGCCTTGGTCCTGTATACCTGAAGGAGCGTCTCCACCCCCACCATTCAGCCCGGACACTGAGATCCAGCACCGAGGGCCTTCTGGCGGTTCCCTCATTGCAAGAAGTGAGGTTACAGGGAACCAGACAGAGGGCCTTCTCGGTAGTGGCACCCGCCCTGTGGAACGCCCTCCCACCAGATGTCAAGGCAATAAGTAACTATTTTACTTTTAAAAGACAACTGAAGGTGGCCCTGTTTAGGGAAGTTTTTAATGTTTGATGCTGTACTGTTTATAATATTCAGTTGGAAGCCGCCCAGAGTGGCTGGGCAAACCCAGCCAGATGGGCGGGGTATAAATAATAAATTATTATTATTAAAATTATTGTTGTTGTTGGTGGTGGTGGTGGTGTTTTTTGAATACTAATCCCTGTTCTGTGTTAACAGGAGCTGTGCACTACAGTATATTCTGATGTAGACCAGGGCCCCATAGAGATTTATTGTCCGATGACAGCCCTTGGGTTCCCCCCACATCACACTGGGATGAGGGTGTCCTGATTAGGGCCGCCCTTTCTATGATGGAGCACCGAAGTTCTGGACTAAGAGCGGAAACACAGGGGCAGCCCTTAAAACAAGGGACATCTGGCCCTTAGGAATCTGCCACTGCCGTTGTTTTTTACTGAGAAGCTTATAATAATGGCGGTGCTAGTGGCGGCGGGGTTTAATAAGGACACAGATGCTCGCCGTTTTTCTTTGGGGGCCAGTAAAACGTAAACGATGCATCTGAGACCTCCAGGGTGCTGGGGAAAAAAGCGTTCACGAGCTCGAAGGAAAGAGCGAGGGACAATCAGCCTTATTTCTGGACAGCCAGAAGTCCTTTATTGGCCATCCCCCTTTCAGAAAAAAAGGACGGGAACTTTCATAGCGGGGCATTCAGCATTTACAGCCTGCTTCTTCACAAGCTGTTGCCAGTAAAACAGAAGGCGCCCAGTAAAGAGGAGTCTGGTAGGTGGTGGGTGGGGAACGCTGCTTAGATGCGCCTATTAAATTCCCAGACATACTGAGGGCCTGCTTCTCTGTATTCTTCTTCCCTACTTGTGTTCAGTGTATCTTAATCCTGGAAGTAGACCTGAAAGTCAACACTTAATCTGTCGTGTGTGAGTGTGTGCGCGCGCATGCACATGTGTGAGTGATTGTGTCTATATTAGCACTCCTGAGAAGAGAGAGAACATTTTTCAGGACTTGGTAACATGATGGAAGAACCGCTGTGCCGTACCACAAGACTCAACGTTTTAACCCAAAGGAAGTTAGGCTGTGTACAGACATACCTTTAAGTAAAATATTTTCTCTGGCATGAATTTTCTGTTGCTTCCCCACAGCTTCTGCTGTGCAATAAATAGAGAGATGTATTTTATCAGCCAACTGAATGCTGTTCCAGTCATCTGTCTTCACATCCTTATGCTTCAGGCAGCCTGTCGGCCTTAAACAATTTTTGATTCTTGAATTTTAGCTCATCAATTTGGATCCTCCCAGTTCCCCCAGCCTCCCAATTTTCTTCTGGGCAATACTTTAGCCCAGCCCTGGGCGCTATAGCTCCTCACTTTATACATGAGCAGGGTTAGACCCAGAAATAAGCAGGTGTGGCTTTTGCTTATCACCTCTGACTGAGGGAGAGAACTTGCTATTTCCCACAGGATATCTGTGGTTGATGTCGTGCCCCAGCCCTTGGTGTTAATTCAGCAATCTTGCTTGGCCCAGTGATGGGAATAGAACTTATTTGCCACAGTGGAAGAAAATACAAGTTAACAAGGTGAGGTCTACAGATAACAGAACGACAAATAACACATCCTGACTGCTGAGGCATGAGACATGGAAAGAATTACGGTAATAATTTGTATTTTCTCAGCATCTCATCATGTGAATTAAATGCGTTCTTGCATCCCCAAATGAAGGACAAGCATAAATCACCTTAGTGAATCATAGAATCATGGAGCTGGAAGGGACACCCCCGGGTCATCTAGTCCTGCCCCCTGCAATGCAGGAATCTCAACTCAAGCATCCATTATGGGTGGCCATCCAATCTCTAATTAAAAAACGCACAGTGAAGGATAGTCTACCACCTTCCAAGGCAGTTCGTTCCACTGTCGAACAGCTCTTACTGTCAGAAAATTCTTTCTGATGCTTAGTCAGAAGCTCCTTTCTTCTAACTTCAATTCATTGGTACAGGTCCTACCCTCCAGAGTAGGAGAAAACAAGCTTGCTCCCTCTTCCACGTGGCAGCCCTTGAAAATGGCTATCATATCTTCTCTCAGTCTTCTTTTCTTCAGGCTACTGTATTGTTAACTTGTGCCAAGTTTGCAAATTGTTTTTATGATTTATTAATTTTTAAAATCACAACATAGCACTTAAATTTTAAAAAAGAATGCTTCAGCACAATTTTTTAAAAAACTGATTAAAATAATAATAATCTGGCATCTCTAGTCTTTTGGTTGGTGTATTTTTATTATTGTGATGATTTCCCTCCGTTTCATTTTTCTCCCTCAGCTTTCCAAGAGTACTTAAGTAACTGTGC